>NC_135290.1:2500-302500 GCF_051311805.1 Agelaius phoeniceus | reverse complement strand
CCGTGGCCTGGACCTGTGGCCTGGACCCGCGGCCTGGACCCGCGGCCTGGACCCGCGGCCTGGACCTGCGGCCTGGACCCGCGGCCTGGGTCTGCGGCCTGGACCCGCGGCCTGGACCCGCGGCCTGGACCCGCGGCCTGGACCCACGGCCTGGACCCGCGGCCTGGACCCGTGGCCTGGACCCGCGGCCTGGACCCGCGGCCTGGACCTGCGGCCTGGACCTGCGGCCTGGACCCGCGGCCTGGACCCACGGCCTGGACCCGCGGCCTGGACCCGCGGCCTGGACCTGCGGCCTGAGGGCAGCCCCGGCCCCGGATCCTCCCTCACCCTGCAGGCCTGGGCAAGGAGCAGAAGTGCGGGGGAATCATTCCCTCGCCAAAGGCAGCAAACCCCAGGGATCCAGGGAGTTTTGGGGTGAATCCGCAGGGATTCGGCACCTCCCACCCGTCAGAACCAGAGCTGAGCCCACACGGAGCCTCCCCTGACCCAAGGGAATGCCCAGAATCTGGGAATACTGTTAAATCTGATCTGAAATTAAGGCACAAATTCAATTTTTACCACCCCTGATCCAAGGGAATACTCAAAATCAGGGAATATTGCTAAATCTGATCCAAAATTAAAGCACAATTCCATTCTCACCTGTTCAGCCTCCACGTAAATGAGTGGAAATCCCATTTGTTTGGTCCACGTGTTCATCACAGCAGCAATGGGTTTGCCACTGGCTTTTTCCAGGCTTTCCCAGAGATCCTCTGCAGGAGAAAAGGATTTGAATTAGGTTTTATTAGGGTTAGCATAGGGAAAGTTGGGTTCTTACTTCACCTTTTCCACTTTTGTGTTTTGTTGAAATTTAACAGATGACAGGCAAAAAAAAAAAAAAAAGGAAATAGTTTAAACCTCCTCAGGAAGGAGAGAGGGGAAAAGCAACTTCTTTACTGCTAAAAAAACCCAATCAATACACATTGTGATACAAAAATTAACATTAAATATTAAAAGAGAACAACATTTCCCTTTGGGTTTTTTATGTATTATGTCAAAAATCGCTGACCAAACACCACAGATTGGATTTGGCTGATGGAGCTTTGATGTCCCCACTTCTACATTTGTGCCTGATCCACAAAAATAGAAGGTTTAAAAGCAAAAATATCAGACTTTGACCTGTTTAATCACAAGATCAATACTGCAGAAGGATCTCTCGGCAAACCAAAGAATATTTGTAAGATATTTTTCAGTGGTAACTGAAAAAGATCCTACAAATGTTGGAGATCACCTCAGCCACACACTCCAGGGACAGAAACTCCCCAGGCATGCTGAATCCTTCCCATGCAGGGCATGAAGCTGGGAGCAAGCCAGGAGTTTCCAGGAATTTCAATTATTTCAGGTGCAAAACCAGCAGTTTTGAGTCCAGAAATAACTTTTGTGCCCATCCCAGTGACCCAGTTACCTGTGGCAGCATTCCTCTGCTGGAACTTGGTCAGGTACAGGTTCATTCCTTTCCGGAAATCCTGGGAATGCACAAGTGCAGATGTCACAGGGATCTCCCAGCCTCCCACTCTGCATCTATCCCCAAGAATCAGGCAAGGAATCTTTACAATCACCAATTCCTTCTGTATTTCCCATTGTTATTTTTTCCCAGATAAGTTCAAACAGAGCTTGAAGTGGAGAAATTTTCAAAACACAGAACAAGTTCATTTTTTTTAAACCCCGGTAATTTTAGCTGCTAAAAATGCCCTGAAAATCTCCAGTTCCCATCCCTGTACCTCATCCCCAATGTAGTCGTGCAGCATCCGGATCACAGAGGCTCCCTTGCTGTAGGAAATGGCATCAAATATTTCATCCACCTCAGAGGGATGGCCCACACTGACCTGTGGGAAGCACCACAACCCACAGTGAGAAGGATCTGGGCTGCCAAAAAATTGCATTTTGCTCGTGGCAAAGTTCTAGAGTTGAAAATCTGAGGGAAAATGTCCGTTTTGGAGGTGAAAAAGTGAGGGAAAATCATTTTTAGAGGCGAAAATCTGAGGGATTCTTTCCTCTCCCACTGCTGGATTTGTCTGAGAGCAAACTCTGCCCCCGGACAATGAAAATGCCCCAGATATGGCTGGGTCAGGGCTGGTTTGGAAGTTAAACATGGTTTAAGTTATGTTTTGGTGCTGGATCAGATAAATTTGGGGATCTTCCTTCAATCCTTGGCTTCCCAAAAGCAGCAAATCTTTTGTTAAATTAAGATTAAGATTATTAAATCCAGGAATAGCGGGCAAGGCACGCTCAGGGAGTAAATCACTCTAAAACGCCCTGCTGGACAAGGTTAATGCCCAAAATTTATTTCACCAAATATTTTACAAAACATTAGAATCCACAGGCATTGGATCTCTAGGAATTAGATCTTTAAGGTTTAGAATTCCCAGCAATTCCAAGGGAGCTTTTTGGGGCACAGCGAGAGCAGAACCCACAGAGCGCAGCCCCAGCCGCGGATTCTGCTGGGCTCAGCGGCCACCACAAAATTCCCTTTTTAATGACAGGGGAAAAAGGGGGGAAAAGGCTGGGAAATGAGGCCTGACCTCGATGGGGTGGCTGTTGTCTAAGGCATCGAGCTCCTGGGCCCGTGTGTAGTCAGCAGACACGAACTGGGTCCAGATGTCGTACTCGGGGAAGCAGTGATCCACACACAGGTACTCGATCCACGAGGCAAAGCCCTCGTTCAGCCACAGGTGGGTCCACCACTCCTGCAGGGGCACACAAACCAGGGATAAAGGGCAAAATCCACTGGGAGTATTTAATTAGATATTTTAACACGGCGTGCTGCTGTTTAGGGGCACACAAACACATGTTCTGGGCGGGATGCGAAGGAAATTTAAATTAAATAAGGGGAGTTTGGAGGTACCATAAACCACCATTTAAATATTAAATTTTGTTATCACAGTGTGCTGCTATGGAGGGGCACACAAACACATGTTCTGGGCAGGATACGAAGGAAATTTAAATTAAATAAGGGGATTTTGGAGGTACCATAAACTACGACTTAAATATTAAATTAACTATGTTATCACAGCATGCTGCTGCTTAACAGCATCTAAACTCAGATTTTGGACAGGATAGGAAGCAGATTATTTAAATAAAAAATGAAATTTTGAAGGGTCAACTACCATATACCTCCATTCCAATATTAAATTAACTATTTTAACACAACGTGCTGCCGTTTAGGGGCATGCAAACCCCGATTTTGGGCAGGACAGGAGGCAGAGTGGAACAAAAAGTGGGATTCTGGGGGGCTGAGGTACCATGGTGACGAGGTTTCCAAACCACTGGTGAGCCAGCTCGTGCCCCACCACCAGAGCCACCCACTGGCGGGACGAGGAGCAGGAGTTCTTGGGGTCGATGAGCAAAGCAGTCTCCCTGTGGTGGAGGAGAGAAATCAGAGCTCAGCACGGTGGGGACGGCCCCAGGAGGACAAAAAAACCACAACCCAAAGGAGGTGAAATTACCTAAGAGAGGAGAAAACCCCCCAAAAAAACCGACCCAAAATTTCTCTCAGTGTAGCCATGGAATTGTCAGGGTGAGTTCCACAGCTGCTGCTGCAATGCTTTGGAGCAGGAATTATTTTAGGGCATGCAAGAAGTGGAAGGAAAAAAAAAAAACCCAGGCAGAAGGAGGGAAATGCAGTTTTTATTGATCAAAATGCTCCCCTGGGTAATTTTTGGAAGCTCAGCTCCCTCTGTGCTCAGATCCTGCTCCCCTCAGTGCTCCCAAAGGAATCCTGGCTCTTCCAGGAGGTGCCAACAGCAATTTCCCCTCTGTGGCACCTCCAGCCCTGCTCAGGGACCTCTGGAATGCTGAAATTCCAGGGAAAAGCCTCCCCAAGGATGGGGCCTGCAGGTCCCCAAATGGGGCAGAGCAAACTCAGCACAAAGGGGCAAAAATTCACAGCTCCATCCCAAAAATGCTCCTCATCCAGGATAAATACATTTAAATTGTTTTCCCCACAAGGAATAAAATATCGGATTTCATCAGAATCGCAATAAGCAGGGAAAAGTTTAAAACCTGGGCTCAAATTTGTTTTGGTTTTTTTTAAAGCCAAATTCAAAGCTGAGCAGAAGAAATCCCAAATTATTTCAGGGTTTAAAGTCCAAAGCTTACAAGTTGTTCGAAATTCAGGGAAATCCTCCTGACCACCAGCACAGAAAACGAATTAATATCAAGCAAAAGTGCAAAAGCTTGATCAGAAGAAGGAAAAAAAAAATCAAACTGCAAAGGAAGGCGAGTTAATATTTTTGATTTTCCCTCTTCCACACCTTTACTCTGTGGCTGCCAAATTTACCTACGAGGTAAAATAAAACTCTCCCAGCCGTGTCAGGAGATTTTATGGGAGAAAAAAGGGGCCAAGAAGGTTTTTTCAATTTCAAACCCTCAGCCAGTGGCTGCTTTTTGCCTTCCTAAGCTGTAACACCACCGTAAATCATCCAAACCAAACTAAAAATTGAAAGGATTGATTCTGTCTGATTTGGGATGACACCCAGCAATTAGAGCTGCCTCAAACGAATCCAATTAACTCCAAGAATTAATGAACAGAGAGGGGGAAAGACAGTATTTTAACATCATACCTATAAGTAACAAGGCCCCAGTTCTCCATGGCACCTTTATAAAATAAATACAAAGGTTTATTGATATTGATCCACACCTCTTCCTAAAGGTTTTTTAATAAAAAAAAATCAAATAAATACAATTTCAGCAATAAAGTGAGTTACTTTACCAGCAGCAAAGTCTGCAATAGCTATGAGATCAATTTTAGGAAGAGGGTAAGGAACATTGAAGTAGTCCTTATAAAAAGGCAGAGTTTTAGCAGCAACCTGTAAGAAACGAGAGGAGAAATGTTCTGTTAACCTGAAACTGGGCAACACTTGGGAAACTGTGACTGGAACTAAGGAATTATGACTGAAACTAAGGAATTTTGGTTGAAACTAGGAAATCCTGACTGAAACAAAGAAATTGTGACTGCAGTTAAGAAATTAGGATTGAAACTAAGGAATTATGACTGAAACTAGGAAAAGAAACCCCAAAACTTCCAGATTTCAGTGAATGACCAGACCCCAAACCCCCAAACCCAACTCGGATTTACCTCTAGGGCAAACTTGCCCTTCTGGGCAAAAAAGCCCCAAAAACCAGGAATACAACCAACAAAAAACCAAGAAAAAACCCAAAACTTGCTGATTTCAGTGAGTGACCAGACCCCAGAGCTGTCTCAGGTTTACCCTCAGGGGGAACTGGCCCTGCTCAGCCTTGCCCATGGGCATGCAGACCCGTGCCAGGACTCAATGGGCAGCCCACAAAAAACCCCAAAAACGCATAAAAAACCCCAAAACTCTGAGATTTTCATGAGTGACCAGACCCCAAACCTGTCTCGGATTCACCTCCAGGGCCAACTTTCCCTGCTCCCCCTTTCTCTCCCACGGGCGTGCAGGTGCGAACCAAGACTCCGCATGTGACCACAACCCACCAAAAACCATGAAAAACCCATGAAAAAACCCATGAAAAAACCCAAAACTCGCTCATTTCAGTGAGTGACCAAACTCCAAACCCCCCAGATCCCAAACCCATCTCAGATTTACCTCCAGGGCGAACTTGCCCTGCTCGGCCTTGCCCACGGGCATGTAGACGCGCACCAGCACGGTGTGTGCATCTACAACCCACCAGAAACCCATGAAAAAACCCCAAAAAGGCTCATTACAATGCATGACCAAACCCCAAACCCCGAACCCTTACCTCCAGGGCGAACTTGCCCTGCTCGGCCTTGCCCACGGGCGTGTAGACGCGCACCAGCACAGTGTGTGCATCTACAACCCACCAAAAACCCAAAACTCCCTGATTTCAGTGGGTGACCGAACCCCAAACCCCCCAAACCCCCCAAACCCAATCCAGATTTACCTCCAGGGCGAACTTGCCCTGCTCGGCCTTGCCCACGGGCGTGTAGACGCGCACCAGCACGGTGTGTGTGCATCTACAACCCACCAAAAACCCAAAACTCGCTGATTTCACTGAGTGACCAAACCCCAAACCCCCCAAACCCCAAACCTGTCTGGGATTTACCTCCAGGGCGAACTTGCCCTGCTCGGCCTTGCCCACGGGCGTGTAGACGCGCACCAGCACGCCGTCCTGCGAGCGCGCCTCCACGAAGTCGTACTCGCCCACCACGAAGGCCACCAGGTACGTGGACATGACCGGGGAGCGCGCGAACTTCACCTCCACCAGGCTCTCGTCGTCGGGGTACGGCCGCCGCTCCACCACGTTCTGGGGCAGCACAGGGAGGGTGGGGTTGGCGTGCACGGAAATGGGGCTGGGGGCTCCCAAACCGCAATGCTTTACCCCAGCGTTGGGGCTTTTATGATGCAAAGAGGTTCAGAAAGACAGACTTGAAAATAAGAGGAAAAACCTCCAAAAAGGGAATTTTTAAACGGGATTTCTTTATGCTGCCTCACACATTTCTTCAATTTCAAATTGAAATTTCAATTTCCAATCAAAACCTTGAATCGAAACTCCAGGGGAAGTTCAAATCTCAGTTTGAAAAATTGAGAAAAATCTCTCAACCCCAAATCCAGACCAGCGCAGCTTTGGGGCTCCAAAAGGGGAATTTTTTTACCCCAATGCTGTTTCTTTACAATGCAAGGAACCTCACAAGCTGTGGGGTATTTGGATTCCAGCAGCTCTTTGCGATAGGAAGAGGAAGGTCAGGTCTAATTAGCAGAGAAAGCCCAGGTTTTTAGCAAAAGATTCTGGGTTTTCAGCACTGAAATCCCAAAAGGGAAACCCACAAAAAGCAAGGAAACAAGAAAGAAAAAGCCCAGGGAAAAAAATAAAAACAAAACAAAAAACCACAAAAAAACCCAAATTCAAAGGATTTGGTGTTTTCAAGCAGTTCTCTCGTGGCTGAAGTGCCCCATCCCAGCTGGAGGTGTGATTTTATTACAGTAAAACATTAATAAGTAATATGAATTATAATGTAATTATAAATATTACACTATTGTATATAATTATAATTATTATGTAGAATACATATAATATATATAATCTAATATTATATTTATATTGATAATATTAGCATATTATTGATATTATAATAAATTTTTGTTTATATTTCAGGTATATCCCATTAGGAACTAAAAAGCATCAATGCCATCCCAGCAAGGCACCCCCTAAATCCAGATACAAACACCTTGTGGCAGGGCCAGGCTAGGCTTTATTTATTTATAAATAAATTGAAATAAATTTATTATTATTTATTATTATTTATTATTATTTATAATAATAAAAATAAAGCATATTAAAATAAAGCATATTTTAAAACCTATTCTCCAGCAACATCACCTATAAACACGTGCAGGCAGCAAATAAAAAATGCTGGGTTTTGTTTGTGTTTACTCTGTTTCCACATTTTGTTCCAGGTCTGGACAGAAACCCAGACAGGAAAACTCACAAAGGATTTTTTCCCAGTCCCTCTTAATCAAGCAGCATATAAAATTAATTTTAATTTATTTTTAAAACTACCAGGTTTGTCCTGACATCAGATTTTGTGTTTCTCTCTCCATTTATTGCCGATTTTATTCCCAGCTGTTATCAAGGCAAAATTTTAATTATCAAGGCCATATTCAATTAAAATATTTAGAACTTACCATATTTGACAAAGCTACTCTGTCTTTGGGAACCACCAAAGAAATGTCAAAGGTTGCTTTGATTGCAGGCTCATCCCAGCAAGGAAAAGCCCTGCGAGCATCAGTGGCCTGGAATAAAGAGAATTAAAGAAATAAATCCCAGCAGATTGTGGTAAAAACCACAGAAATTCAATTGATTTCCAGCAAAAAAAGGGAGAAGCGTGGTTTGGTCTCCCCACTGCACTCCTGACCTCTGAATCAGGTTTTTATTCTTCTTCCACTCCTGATTTTAAGTAAAAAATGACCCAAATTGAGCAGAGGCACGGCAGGAGGGGAAGCACTGAGGGCACCCAGATGTGCACAAACCGCCCCAAATTTGTCCAAAAGAGCCCCAGAAATGCTGTTTGTGCTGGGGGAGTGCCCTGGGCAGCACCAGCCCAGCCCTGAGCTCTTTGTAAGGAGGGACAAGGATGAAAAATAATGTGAATTTTAGATATTCATCCAGAGGGGATGGGGGAAGGTGAGAAAATGCATCTTTGCCTGTTGTAAGTATAAATCCTGGCTAGAAATGAAAATGAACATAAAAATGAAAATAAAAATAAAATTGAAATAAAAATGAAAATAAAAATAAAATTGAAATAAAAATTAAAATAAAAATAAAATTAAAATTAAATTAAAACTAAAATAAAAATTAATTTAAAATTAATTTAAAATTAAAAATAAAAATTAAAATTAAAATAAATTTTAATTAAAATTTTGAAATAAAATAAAAATTAAAATGAAAATAAAAAAGAAAATGAAAATAAAAATTAAAGTGAACATGAAAATAAAAATTAAAATAAAAATTAAAATTTTATAAAAATAAAAATGAAAATGAAAATAAAAATAAAATAAAAATAAAAATAAAATAAAAATAAATAAAATAAAAATAAAAATAAAATAAAAATAAAAATAAATAAAATAAAAAATAAAAATAAAAATAAAAATAAAAATAAAAATTAAAAAAAAATAAAATAAAAGAAATGAAAATGATGAGAGGCTTACCTCGAACTGGGTGACGGCGGCGTAGCGCGTGTCCCCGCTGGGCGTGCTGTACTTGCTCCGGTAGAACCCTTTCATTTTGTCATTCAGCTCCCCCACAAAGTCTATCTTGAGTGTCCCTGTCCCTGCAACACAAGCACA
This sequence comes from Agelaius phoeniceus, assembly GCF_051311805.1. Classification (NCBI taxonomy): domain Eukaryota; kingdom Metazoa; phylum Chordata; class Aves; order Passeriformes; family Icteridae; genus Agelaius; species Agelaius phoeniceus. Next base: position 293,678 of record NC_135290.1, on the reverse strand, counting down.
CAGACCTGGGCAGGTGCCAACACCGGCTTTGCTCTGGGGCTGCTCCCCAAACAAAATAAACCCCCCACAGTTCCCCACAGGAGTTTTGGATTGTTTTGAACAGAGCAGCGACCAAGAGGGACCTCAACAGTTCCATCTTCCAGTGAAACTGGGAGCAAAGTCTGCAAAGTCTGGGATTTAAGGAACTGTGGCAAATCAGTCACGGATCTGAGCAGAAATCAGCCCAAATCCGCAATTGCAGAGGCTCCGGGGCAGGGACCCCGGGAAGGAGCTGCTGCTCAAGGCCCCGCAGGCAGGGAGGGCTCCTACCTTTCTGCAGGGTGCTGGGGAAGGACAGCGTCACCTTCTCATCCTCGTTTTGGTAGTTGAACCCCGTGGCGTGAACCTCTGCAAAGGGAAAACAGCACCAGGATCAGAACCACCCTGGGAAGGGCTTTGGGCCCAAACCTCTGCAGATTCACCCCAAGCACTGAGCTCGACAGCTCAGAATGAATTCTGAGCGATTCTGTGTGAGGAACTACAGGAACAACCTCGTGATGGGAATTCCAGGAGTGGAAGTTGGGCTGAAAAACCCCAAACCTGCAGGAGAAACGGGATGTGTATGCCAGGAATGGTGAAATACAGCCCCAAATCCCCCCTTGCTGTTAAATGCTCCCATCAGGGCAGCAGGATTCCCATTAATTATCCCAAACAGGATACTTAGGATTTATTGACCTAATTTGTGGCTCTCACTAGGAAAATCCCATTAATCTCCACAGCAATGGGGAGGGGGGATTTGCTTGGACTCAACCACAAAATAAATGTTGATTTTATTTCAGAAATGCCTTCAGAAGCAGGGCCCTGCTTTGGGGTTCCCGCCCTGCTCAGGCAGAGGGTCCCAAAGGCACCCAAAAACGAGGAAATTTGGCATTTACACAGCACAGGAACTATTTGTGGATGCAAAAATCCAAACTGTGAGGCCAGGCTGGGGATCTGCAGGGAGATGAAACAGTCCTGGAGCACCTGGAGCTGCTCCTCCCTTCCTAACTCATCACACCCTCCAAGGGGATGTGGATCTGTTCTCACTCAGCTGAAAAAACCTGGAACAGCCCCACAGAACCTCACTCTGCAGGTGCTGCTCCCTCCGTGCTCAGCCACTGCTGCAACCTGTAAGAAATTATCTTTATTTAGGAACTTTCAACCCGCTCCAAACCAGCGCCTCCAGCTGCCAAAGTCGGCAAGCCCGGACCCAGCCAGGCACTTCCCATCCCCAAAGGAAACCCTGCCGCTCAAACAAAGCCCGCTCGGATGACAAAAGCCGGCCTGAAGTGACAATTTTAGCCACAAAAGGACTCGTTTTGCTGCTCAGGTGTCGCTCCCAGCGTTGGGTTTCAGCCCCAGCGCCCCGCAGGAGTGACAAAGGGAACTGGAACCGTGCTTGTTTTATGCTGGTGAAGTTTCCAGGGCTGTTTATCCTGCAGCACTGTGATCTCAGCCTTCATTCCAACCTCTGCTCACTGCAGGAGCTGCAGGAATGGATTAGGTTTAAGTACAGGTTTCACAGAGCTGTGCTCAGGGTTTAACCTGAGTTACCACCGTGCTGGGGCGCAGAGAACACTGAGAGGCTCCAAAAACCAGCAAAAAACACGAGGCTGGAATAAATTACAAAAATAAACCCTTACAGGATCAATTTTAGGCTCTCCTGATCCATGCTGAGGAGTTCCAAGATTTTACAAATCACCTGAGTTGAGCATTGAAGAAGAATCCACCCAAGGACGCCCAACTGCCAGCAAATATCAGGAAACCAAAAATAAAGTTTGAGATTTCTTCTTCAAACTGGGGATGCTGAGGCAGAAAATGGTCCAGGGAGGAGGAAACGAGGCAGGAGAGGAGGAAACGAGGCAGGAGAGGAGGAAACGAGGCAGGAGAGGGAGATTGGAAGGAGAACAACCCCGATGGATGGGACTGGGCTCCAGCAGAGAGGAGCTGGGTGCTGCCTTTGATCCTGGTCATTTCCAGAGCCCACCAGGGCAATGAGGGCGACCCTGGCCACAGAGGGGCTGCACATCTGCTGGGAACTCACTGATTTATCAATAAATAAATCATCACAAATTGATCAATTGAGGAGCTCAGAGGGTCCCTGATCAGCCCAGGAACGCAGCAACGCTCCCCACCTGCATTTTGGGGCATTTTCTGGGGATTTTCGAACACCACCACAGCAAAGCCACAATATAAAAACATGTTTGGGTTTTTTTACAGCTTCCAAAGGCAAGGATCTGATCCTGCAGGCTCCTGGGACTCGGGAACACACAGGAATTCCTCACGTGGAGCTTCTGCCAAAGGCTGACAATGGACATCGAGCTGCCCCCTCCTCTCCCAGCTGGAGTTCTCTGTTTGGGGCTGAATTTGGGGAATTTCTGCTGCTCTGGAAGTTTTAACTTGTCCCGAAAACCCAGAGGTGAGCATCACCAAGGCTGGAAGATGAAACACTGAAACCTTCAGGGTTTGCTAAATCTCCAGGCAGCTCCTTCCAAACCAAACCCCAAAGCAACAGGACATGAACCAAAGATTCCAGATTACATTTTCTCTTTTTTTTTTTTTTTGTTTGCTTGTTTCCTTTTTGAGTTTTGGGTTTTTTTTTTTTGGTTGTTGTTGTTTTTTGTGGTATGTTTTGGGGTTTTTTGGGTTTTATTTTTTCCTGGGTTTTTTTTGTTTGGTTGGCTGGTTTTTGGGGTGTTTTTGTTTTTATTTTTTCCTGTTGTTTTTCTGTTTGCTTGGCTGGTTTTTGGGGTGTTTTTGTTTTTATTTTTTCCTGTTGTTTTTTTCTTTGGTTGGCTGGTTTTTGGGGTGTTTTTGTTTTTATTTTTTCCTATTGTTTTTTTCTTTGGTTGGCTGGTTTTTGGGGTTGTTTTTTTTTGTTTGGTTATTTGTTTTGTTTCAGGGTTTTTGGGTTTGCTTTTTTTTTCGTTGTTGCTGTTTAAACTCCTCATTCAACGCCAATAATTTAATCCAGAGCAGCAGGACCGTGGCAAACACTGGACAATGCTTTTTGCTGGGCTGGAAGGGAGCTGCTGCTACCAATCCGTGAGTGCAGCAGGGCCTGGCTCCGTTCCTGGGGCTGGAGAACAAAAGCTCCTGGAGGGACCAGCCCAGCTCCTTGGCACTGCAAGGTTGCAAGTTAATCACTTGCACATTACAGCACAGCCCGGGCTGGGAAAGGAAAAAGCTGCTGTGGAGTTGGAGGAAGAAAAAGGGATTTTTTTTTTTTTGTTTTTTGTTTTTTTTTTTAATTTTTTCTTTTTTTTTTGTCATGGAGAAAAAGAAAATAAGAAATGAGAAAATGAAAAAATAAAGGGAGGAAGCAGCCAGGAGTGAGACGTGTTACCACTTCAATCAGAACAAATACACAGAATAGAGAGGGGCTGCTGCAGGTCTGAGGGGTTGGAGTGGGAGCACCTCAACTGCTCCAGCAGCATTTGGAATAAATCACATTTCCTGCAAAGGGCTGCAGCCATGGACAATCCCAAACCCTGCTGAGCCCTCAGAGCTGCTTCCCAACAGGGCCCGGACCCCAGGCCAGCACAAAGCTCAGGGCAAACCATGGAAATTTTCCAAAATGGAAATTTTCCAAAATGCAATTTTTTCAAAATGCAATTTTTCCAAAATGCAATTTTTTCAAGGATCCCTTCTGTGCTGTGGAGAAGTCACAGGTAATTAAGGTTTGGGTTTGATTTTTTTGGTTGGTTTGGGTTTTTGGTCGGTTTGGTTTTGGGGTTTTCTTTTTGGTTGATTCAGTTTTTTGGTCGGTTTGGTTTTGGGGTTTTTTTTGGTTGGTTTGGGTTTTTTGGTCGGTTTGGTTTTGGGGTTTTTTTTGGTTGGTTTGGGTTTTTGGTCGGTTTGGTTTGGGGGTTTTTTTTGGTTTGTTTGGGTTTTTTGGTCGGTTTGGTTTGGGGGTTTTTTCTTGGTTGGTTTGGTTTTTTGGTTGGTTTGGTATGGAGTTTCTTTTTGGCTGATCTGGTTTGGGTTTCAGGTATTTTGATTGGTTTCTTTTGGTTTTTTGGGGTTTTTCTTGTTCGTTCTGTGTTAACCACCACCCAAATCCCTGCTGTAACATCCAGGCCCATCCCCACCACACAGAGGAGGAAAAACCCAAAATAACGAATTCTGCACCCAAAAACCTCCTCGGTGTGAGCCCAGCCCAAATCTCCGTGTGCTCCTCCTGCTGCACAAACACCCCCAGAGCCGCTGGGACTCCCGGGGACGCTGCCAACCCTGCAGGAATCCCCGAAACTCCTTTGGATCCGAGGGATTCCAGGCCAATTCCCCAGTTCCAGCACGGTTTCACAGCTGGGAGAGGATTCACAGGAAGCTCCAGACTCCTTCACACCCCCCGAGGATGAAACCCAACCCCTCCAAAAAAATGACATTTATGTGAAACTCCAGCTGAGCCAAGGCGTCCATCTGGACACGCGCACACCTTGGTGCTAAAATTCCACTGGAAATGTTCAAAAGAAAGAAAAAAATAACAGCTCTGGGGAGAAAATAAATATAAAAATATCCAACCAGTTTGAATTCAGCCATGGAAAACTCTGGAGTTTTGAGCAGCTTTGTTCCATTACAGCATTGCTGGCACGGAGGGAACCCAGAGCCCTCCCTGGCAATCTCAGTTTTGGGCTGAAACTGAGGAATTTCTGCTCCCCAGTGCTCAACCTCTGCTGGTTTTGTTACTCAGTTCTTGCTGCTCCTTTGTGGATTACACAGCAAAAATTCCTCACTTTGACTTTAAAGCTGTGGGGATCCTCCCTCAGCTTCCTGTCAAACATTGGGCAATAATCTGCTCTCCCTGCAAATCCGCACTCAGATTCCAAAGTGCTGCCCTCAGCTGCGCCCATCAGCACCAGGGGCACTGACGAGGATGGGGGAAAATCAAATTATCCTGCACTAAAGTCACCAGGTCAGCTCCTTAAACAGGGAACTGGGATCTGCTAAATCAAATCTCATTCCCACAGCTGCTTTCCAGGCCTGGAAAGGAGACAAATTCCCAATTATTTTTTGTTTCTGGTGAGGATGAGACAAACGCCTGCCCACAGAACAAAGGGTGACAACTCTCTATAACCACCATGAACCTCCAAGAGTGAGTGCCCAGGGCTGCTCCTTGCAGGGCTCGTTCTGTGCCCATCCCCAGGCCGAGCACAGAGCGAGCCGCAGGATCTGCATCAACAGGTGCCACTTCCATGCCATTCTCCTTCCAAAGCCATTCTGCTCCTTGGCACCTCCCCAAATCCCACGGATCTGGTTTTAACCCTGTGGAGCCTGGGTGGGATGGTGGCAATTCATTATTTTTTTAAATTTATAAATATTTTTAATTTTAAGCTATTTTAATTGTAATTTCAACTATTTATTTTAATTATAAATTTGAATTATTATATTTTAATTTTAATTAGATTAATTTTAACATTATTATTTTTATTATTTTCTTTTTTCATTTTATTAATTTTAATATACTTAAGTATTTTCATTTTATTATTTCCATTTTATTCATTTCCATTTTATTCCTTTTAACATTTTAAATTTTATTATTTTCCTTTTATCATTTTCATTCTATTTTAAATACCTTAATTAGAATGAAGGTATTTATTTTTTCATTTTCATTCTATTATTTTCTTTTTTCATTTTCTTAATTTTAATATACTTGAGTATTTTCATTTTATTATTTCCATTTTATTTATTTCCATTTTGTTAATTTCCATTTTATTCCTTTTAACATTTTAAATTCTATTATTTTCCTTTTAGCGTTTTCATTCTATTTTAAACACCTTAATTTTAATTTGAAATTAATTCTATTTTTAAGATGAATTGCAACCAAGTTGTACCTGGCGTGTTTATGATGCAGCAGTTTGTGAGGGCCCGAGTGTCATTCTCTCTTAATAACTCCCAATTAATAAATGCTCAGCAACCCCCCCACAGTGGCAGGGCCAGCCCTGAGGTGCCAGGGGACAGCCCCGAGCACTTGGGGACACTTTGCCCAGCCCGGTGGCCCCGTTCCAGGATCCTGCCCGGCCCTTCCTGAGCTGAGCTCTGCTTTTCCACACCCGCCCTCCTCCCAGAGCAGCTTCCTCACGCCCAAAAACCCCTGGAAATCGAGAAAGAAACCAAAGCTGCTGGAAGGCAAAGCTGGGCGGGGATGCTCTGCTTGGGATCCTGAACTGCAGAACCTTTTGGGATGGGAGGGACCCCAAAGCCCCCAGTGCCACCCCTGGCAGGGCAGGGACCTCTGCCCTGTCCCAGTGCTCCAGGGATGCTCTGGGCACCTGTGCCAGGCTCTGAGCAGCCCCACAGGGAGGAATTCCTTCCCAAAATCCCCTCCTGAGTGCATTTCTCCCCCTGTAAAAGTGGAGCAATGCTACGAGGACCTGGAAGGTGGCACCATGGAATGGTTTGGGTGGGAAGGGACCCCAGATCCCACCCAGTGCCAGCTGTGCCATGGCAGGGACACCTCCCACTGTCCCTGGGTGCTGCCAGCCCTGGCACAAACCCCTGGGATAGCAGAGCTGGAGTCAGCCCCACTGCACAAATTCCTGCACATCCCTCCCCTTCCTCAGGTCCCCAACCCTCCCCTCCCCTCTGCCCAGCCTCTGCACAAAGAACAAAGCTTCCATCTCCCCAAAGAGCACCTTCCTGCCACCCTCACCAAGATCACCCCATTAACCCCTAACCATGGCTCTAACCAACCCTTTTGTGGAATTTTCCATATGGAAAGGGGCATTCCCTGGTGGGAAGGGGAGCCCTGCAGCATTTTTTGTTCCCTGAAGGGCTCCAGGAGCAGCTGGACTGCTCCTCACAATCACCCTTTTCCACGGTACCCAACACTCAGAAAATCCTGCTGAATGCCAATGAAGCGTTTTCTGTGCTCTCCAAACCATTTCCTGGGACCATTTCCTACTGCAGGCTCTTACTGGTGCATTCCCTGTCAATATTTCATTTGGTCAATATTCCCAAATCCATAGGCACAGGTGATGTCCTTAGAGGTTTACACAACATCCAGATATAAAAATAATATCAAAGCATCCTCTGCCCTCACCCCCACCCAGGAGAGGTGGAGGAGACTGAAGGAATTTTTTACCCTAACAAAACTGAAGGAATTCCTTTCCCACAACACAAATGAAGGAATTCCTCTATCATAACACAACTGAAATAATTCCTTCACCACAACTGAAGGAATTCCTGCACCACGACACCAGTGGCAGCCACGAGAGCCGGCATGGAACCAAGATAAGGAATTCCGCGCTTCCAGGGGCAGGGCTGAGCTTATCAAAGCATGACATCATTTTGTTATCAGAGCTGCTGGGCTGCTGGCAGCAGCTGCAGGGGCAGAAACGAAAGCAGAAAGCAGGCAGGGCTCCCACCTTCGTCTCCTTCCGGGGCGTAGGACGCGGTGATGATGTCGATGTCGGCACAGTTCATCACGATCTGGTTGGTTGCATTTTTCACCTGCAAGAGAAACTCCATCAGCACCGGGAAGAAATGGGAATTCTCAGCTCCCATCCATCTAAAAAGCAGCTCCAGCTGTTTGAAGGGGAGTTGGGTGTCTGGGATGGAGAAGGAGGTACCGCAGAGCAGGAGCTGTGCTCAGCCACTCACCTCCACTGGGAATTATTTCATGCTGGGTAAAAAACAGGGCTGGAAACTTCACAATGGGGCCCTTGTGCAGGCCTGGGAATCCAAACCCAATAGAAACAGACCCTGAGCCCGTCAGCCTCCTTTGGGGATGGCCTAAGGGACACCAGGGTGAAAACCTCTCTTGGAGACATCACCAACACAACCTCTGTGCGTGCTCCAGGCTCCCAGAGCTCCTCAGCCCAAAAACATCTGCCAGGAGATTCTCCTCCTCCTTCCCTGGGAGCTCCCCTTGTGCCAGCTCTTGGCTCCACACTCTCTGCTTTATTTACCCAGTGCCAGCTCCCAGCGTAGGAATAAACCGTGGGGCTGTGCCAGTTCTCTGTTTGAATGCGACAGCCTGAATACAGAGGAATTCAAATTAAATAAAAATTAATTACAAAGGGGTAAAATATTTGGGAGTTAAACCAGGGAGTTATTCAGACATTTATGGCTGGAAGCACCAGAATGATCAGGCTGGATCAAGCTGGGAATCCTGCTTGTCCAGGATAGGATTTCTAGCTGGAGGCACCAGCAGTTTCTTAAATAAAGGAGTAAAAATTTCTGTAATGACCAACCAGATTTAACACAGGCACAGAGAAACTGCTTCCTGCCCCAGAATCAGCTCACCAAAGCCTGAGAGACTCCATCCCTGTTTTGTTTTCCCCACTATTATAACCCTAAAATGCCCTGTGAACTCCTGGGGCCATCATTCCAGGTGCCCACATCCGAGCTGGGAGCCAGGAACCTGCTGGAGCTGCCTCCAGCTCTGGGCTCTGGGCAGGGAGAGCCCAGAGGAGCTGATCAGAGGGATGGAGCAGCTCTGCTGGGAGGAAAAGCTGGGAGAAGGGGGATTGTTCAGCCCAGAGCAGAGCAGGTCTAGGGCTGAGCTGGGTTGAGGCTCCCTGAAAGGAGGCAGGAAGGAAAATGAACGAGTTTCCAAGAGAAAAGGGGGAATGGGGTGAAGTGCCAGAGGACAGGGGTGGGTGGGGGGGATGCTGAGATGGATCCTGCCCTGGAGGGGCTGGGGTGGGCTTCCCAGAGCAGCTCTGGCTGCCCTCACCCTGGCACTGTGCCCTCTGCCCGTGCAGGGTGGCCCTGGCTGGGATTTAGGGTCCCTTCCAGCCCCAGTTCCACAGCCCGAGCCCCTGGGCGTGCTCAGGCCAGCTCACCCACGGGCAGCACACAAATTGTGATTTCCTTTGGTTTGCAAAGCCACAAGAAAAGGTTCAGGTGTCCCCCAGTGCTCCCTGGGCCACTGGGGCCTGGGCCAGAGGAGGAGCTGGGAATAAACCAGGAATGTTCCTCAGGGATGTTCCTCAGGAATGTTCCTCAGGGATGTTCCTCAGGGATGTCCCTCAGGGATGTCCCTCGTCCATCTGGGACAGGAACCCCGAATCTGAGCCATCCATGGAGAAGGGAGGAGCGAGGAATCCAAATTTGGGATTTCAGAGGTGCAGGATGGTCCATCCCTGAGGCACCAGTGATGTAGGGAGCACCAGCCCCACACACCCCAACCCAGCCAGGAGCCTCCCCTTGTCCCCTCTGACCTGACCAATACCCCTGGCTTGTCCCCAATTAGGGCATTGTTTAATTAACAAATGTCATGCAAAGAAATGTGATGCATTTACACCTTTTGAGCAGGGACTGCTGGTGCCTGCTCCCTGCAGCCGTGTCACACCGAGAGGTGCAGCACTCGGGCTGCCTTCACCTCTTGATGGAATTAAAATCAAATCCATTCCAATTAATGAACCCAACCTGCCTGTGGAAGCAATGTTTGTGTCAAGCACTGAGAGCAAGCCCAACAGCTGAGGTGAGGCAGGGTCAACCTGGTTTTCCCAGGAAAGATTTACAACCTGAAATCCATTGTTTCTGTTAAATTCCGAGTGCATGAAACTGAAAAATTACAAAGCTCGCCCCAAACCCAAAAATCAAATCTCAACAGTTTTTACCACAATACTGGAGCTGGGGGGGGTTTTAAAAGGTTTTTCTAAAACGCAGAAAAATCAGGATGAGAAAAGCTTTTTATAAGTGTCTGGAGACCTTTATTCAATCTATAAACCCAAATCTCTCTGGATTCAGAGCTGTCCAAATTGCAGACAATGTGAGTTTAACAATGGGCTTGATCTTTAAAAAACAACTTTTTCCAGGACACAACTTTCAGTGCAGCACTGAGCCTGCAGAATAAGAAACTTTAGGTTTAAGCAGAGAAAATCCAGAGGCTCCTTAAACAGGCAATTACCTATTTTTAGATATTTTTCCTCCCTTCCTACCAATATCAAGCCAGTTTTATGAGAGGGCAGCATAGAAGGAAATACCTAAAATGAGCCAGGAGGGGAATTAGTTCAGTTTTCCAGCTATCCAAAAAAAGGGGTGAGATTCACCGTGCAGGCAGAAATTCTGCCTGCAGAGCTCAGCGTTTGCTGAGACTCCTGAGAATTTAATTCCGAGGGGAAAATGAATTTTTCCTGCAGCAGGGGCCTCCTCCCTGCTCCACGGAGGTGCAGCCACACCTGTGGGAACAAAAACAAAACAGGAGCAGAACCTGCCCCAGCACGGGGCACTCATGAGCAGGAACAGCTCAAAAAGGAACTCATTTAAAAAAATGAATTTTTATCCCTCCGAAATGCCACGCTCTGCAAGGCAGATTTTCTGTAAATGCAGTGATTTTTATGCATTAAAGGCCAAAAAAAAGCAGATTACTGCATAAGGTAGAAGCAGTCAGCAACGTGTGGGGTTGTCACCCTGCTTCACCTTGCTCTGGAATATGAGAAATATGTCAGAAATATGTAAGAAATATATTTTTCAGCAAGGAAAATGATTTAATTTAATTAATTGAGAGAAGAGCAGTTCTGCGCTGCTCAGAAATCAGGTGGGCCAAGAGGAATCTCTGCAGGGAAGGGATGGTTCAGGGCTGGAAACTCCTGGCTCTTGATGAATTCAATTGAATACTGAATTAACCAGAATTCAAACGCTGTTTTGAGGTCAGACTCAGGCACCATGAGCAGGGAAAGGGAAATTCATCCAGCAGGAGAAAACAGCTGAAATCCCCCCCAAAAGTTTAATATTTGATGGAAGAAAAGTTAACAATGTCAATTATTTAGCTCTGCCAAACAAGACCTAAAGGTGCTGTAAAGCCTTTGGTGGTCAAAGCGGGAAAGGATTTGATGGAAAATATTTTCCCAATTTTTTGGGATATCGGGAACAGGGATTTGAACTGCAGCCTACCTGAAGCACAGGCTGAGGTGCATCCAAAGGGATCTCCTGGAGCCAAAATTAATTCCAGATAATTCCAGTCTTGTCACACGGCTCCAGAGCCCTTTTCTAAAAGCAGCACTACAACAACTGCGTGTGTTTTTAGCAATTTTCTCTCTAAAAATAGACACCTAAATTTACTCTGGATTCGAGTTCCAGGGCGTGTCTTTTGTAAGAATTCAAAGCCTCAATGAGGAGAGCAATAAAGAGATTTATTAACCTGCATCTCCAGCAAATTCCAGTGGCCGAGGAGTAAAATTAACAACACCAGGATTAATTGGCCCACTGGAAAAATTCCCCTGGTTCCAAAGCACATCCAGCTCCAGGGCTGTGGGATCCACAGGGGTGAGTGAGCGAATCCCTTTTGTGACCATCCCAATCTTGGAAATTATGGGGTTCAAGGAGCCTTTGGGGGGTGGAAAAAGGTTAAAAACCCCAGTTTTGGAGCTGATGGCGTGAGGAGAGCCCTGAGGGGCTGCCAGCCCTTTAACCCTCCACTGCAGGTTTAGTTTCATGTGCTGGAAATGCGAATTCCAAGGCTGGAGAGCAGAGGATTTATCCTGGACCAGCTCCCCAGGAGCACAAATACTAAAATACTACACCCAGCGAGCTGCATTTGGCCAGGATTCCACCCCACAGTGTCAGCATTAATCTTTAACCAGCTCCATACATTCCCTAGGCCAGCAGATATTGCATAATGAACCTATAAAAAGCAGCAGACAAGCAGTTAAATATTGCTAAACCTGCCAGAGGTGCATTAAACGCTGCAGCAGGGTTCGAGAGAGCCCAGGCTGTAAATTCCTCCCAGATAAGTTGTCCCACGATCAAGGAGCACCTCGGTGGAGTTTCCAGGCAGGGGAGTGACCCAGCTCCCAGGAAGGGAATTTATGGGCAGGGAAACACCAGGAAGAGGGGAGGCAGCCCTGCCCCTCGCAGGTGATCCTCTCAGCATCCAAAAATTCCATTTCAAAGCCTGAGAGCTGCAGGCAGCTTTGCTTCTGCTGCTGGACAACACCAGGGCCACACATCCCTTCTTTGTTCCAACCCTCCCAAGAGCCAAAAAAGCAGGGGAAAAAAAATAAAGAAAAAAAATAAAGTTTGACCCAGACACTGAGTAATGCAAGTGCCCTGTGCTGATAACCAGGCCCTGAGAGCCAAGGCTGGCGTAATTAAAGCTCCAGCCAACAGAGGAATAATGAAAATGAACCATTTCCACCCCACAATCTTAATTGTGCTCGTGGAGAGGCATCCCCACGCCCTCAACAAATCAAGTTTGAATGCTGGGAGATGACATAAGTGGCAGAACAATCACAGGAGTGTGAGCAGGAGCCTCCGTTCCAGCGCCGGCTCTCCCACAGCCACGCTCTGTCCCAGCTGGGAGCAGGGCTCCTTGGGAAACAGTTCATTTAAGGATTTTTTGGGGTTTTCAGCTGTGATAAATGGGAATTATGTACTGTCAGTTTATGTAATTGTTACACAACTGCACGGACTTCAAAAGTGTTCATGTGGCCACAAATTATATTATTTAAAAATCTGGAAGAACCGGTCAAAATTGTAAGAGCTGGGTTACCAGAGCCTCCAGAAGCACAGCTCCAAAACAAGGGCTGTGAAACTCAACTTGCCAAGGCTTCAGGGTCATTCCCTTCTCCAGGGGGGACAATTCCCCGAGCAGGACACGGGAACAAACCACGAGCAGGTCCCCGCTCCTCCTTCCAGGCTTTGGAATCTGCTGCCACCTCTTATCTTTTGCATCACCAGAGGTTTTATCCCCTGAAGATTATCTGGAGCTGCCATGCAAGGGGCAACATTTATTACTGAGGCACAAAGTGCTTCAGGTTATTTATAGGTCCTAAAGCCAACACAAGTGTCCTGCCCCACAGCCAAGGCTGGGACGTTTTGGTTTTTTTAGGGTTTGAAAGCCCCAAATTCTCCACAGAGGGCTGCAAATCCTATTAGTGGAGTGAGTAAGAATGATCAAGTGTTTACTTGTAATACCTTGACTAAACAGCCTGCACTAATTCCACTCTGCTCCTAAAGATGCCACATAGCAAAGCAAACAAAGCACTTTGCAGGCTCTGGGAACTTTTTTCCTGCTTTTGAGGCGTTTTTATTTTCTGGTGTCAGAGGCTCAGAAAGCACCATGGTGTGGATTATTGCCATTATCCAGCTGGGATGGAGCAGAGGAGCTGGCAATTATTACTGACTGGGATTAAAGGAACAACTTCAGGATCTCCAAGAGGAGGCAGCACGTGTATTTTCCCCACCCAAAAATAAAAATTTTGTGTTTTAACATAAACCCACTTTTGCCTCGATGAGTTTACAGAGACTCCAAAGCTCTCAGGCGGTGCTGGAAACAGAACATCTCTGCTGGGCTCAGGTTCAGGTAGAAAAGGTCCTAAATTGAAGGAATTTGACCCCAAAAGCACCCAAAAGTCTTCTTTTCTAGACCATCCTGACGGAAATATGCCGACAGTTATTAATTTTTGTTCGTCAAGCCCTGCACAGAGACCATCCTGTGATGAGCTGGTTGTTCCTCTCCCCATCAAGGTGCAGAGCAGTTCCCCTCCAATCTCCTGGGATTTCCCTGTGCTTTGGGCTCTGGGCAGCCCCAGGAAACCTCCCCAGATTCCCCGCCCTGCTCGGGCAGGTGAACTCACCCCGATCCCCTTCCCTGCCCTCACTCCCCGGCCGCTGGGAGCTGCCTCCTCCCGGCTTCGCCGCGCTAAAAGTTATCCAAAATAAAGATACATTCTTTAGATCTGTTTCAAAACCCTCCTCCTCTGGGGTTTTGCTGGCGGTTTTTTTCCCCTCCTCTCTGCTGTGGGAACCCCAGAGCAGCTCTGCAGGACGTGAGGAGGATTTTGTTTTACAGCCTGGAACCTGTGGGGTCACAGCTTTTCCCTCAGCCCTGGGCGCTGCTGGGGAAGGGCAGCATTCCCATCTCCAAGGTGGAACCCTCTGCTCTGCTCTGCTTTTCCCGCTGCTGGGGAAGGGCAGCATTCCCCGTGTCCAAGGTGGAACCCTCTGCTCCAGGAGCCCCCCTGGACACAGCCGGGACACTCCGAACGCTGCCCGGGAATCAAACACGCAGCCCAGCCCGGAACCCCCGGGCAATCCCTGCGGCCCAGAGGAGCTCCCAGGGCTGCTCCCGCCGCTCCTCTCCGCAGCTCCGGCTTCAAAAGCCACTGCTCCCCTCCCCCCGAGCGTTATTTTTAACCGGGATGATTTCAGTGATCCCATTTACAGCCCCACAGCTGTAACAGGGCCGGGGTGTGAGGACAGGAATAGGTGCCTGGGATTAGAGTGGAAGAAAACGGGAATTTCTCAAACTGAAACAGCCCAAGAGGCGGCAGCGGCCCCGAGGCTGGAACCAAACCCCTGAGCCAGGATCAAATCCGCGAGGAGATTTAGGTTTTCAATATTTCTGTCACATGACACAAAGTTACTCATGTCTGCTTGGGTTCCTGCAGCTCCCAAAAGTCACAAGATCCCCCATCATCCCCAGCCTCGGGCCTTCCCCAGGGAAGAACTCGCCTTCTTCCCTACCTGTGCTTCACATCCTGCAGCTTTTATTGCCTCCTTGCATTTACTATCTATTTAAAACCAGGTTTAACCATCCCTTCAGCACAGTAAGGCTTTGATCTGCTCACATCTCAAGACTTAAAGCCTCCCTCAAATACTTTTTTAAGCCTCTCTGTGCGACCATCTAATTTTCAGGAAAAAAAAAAAAAAAACAAAAAATACAGTTGTGCTAATATAATTCTGAACCTCTCTCAAATCGCAAGGAAAAAAAAAAAAAAAAAAAAAAAGACGTGAAAGCAAATTCGGGAAATCTTGGCAGAGCAGCCAATGAGAATGACTGGGAGAGACTTGAAGGATTTCACAGAACTGGTTCCGGCTCTGAAGCACGAGCACGGCGAGGAGGATTCTTCTCGCCTTGCAGAAGAACGCGGCGTTTCGGCTCCGCAAACCTTCCCCGGCTCTCATCCCCAGGCTCTCCCCGCAGCTCCCTCTCCATGACACCGAGGCCTACCCTCCCCGGGAGCCGCACGGGGGGACTTCTCCTTTCACGGCTTATTTGGCTTTTCCAGCAAAATCCCCATCCATCCCCAGGCCCGCTCGGAGCGCGGCACGGGGGGGTCCCCGGGGGGCTGCGGGCACCGGGGATCCCGGCCGGGCTCACCCCGGAGCTGCCGCGGCTCTCCCGCATCCCGGCGCGGGCCGGCCCAGCCCGGGAGGAGCCGCCCGGGGGGACCCGCGGGGGCCGCAGCGGGGCTGGGCGGGGCTCCCCCCGGGCCGGGCCGGGCTCGGGGGGTCCCGGAGGGCTCTTGGCGGGTTTGGAGGGGGTTTGACCGCCCATCGTGAATGGAAACGCGGAGGAGAGGCGGGGGGAGCCCCGAGGGGCCTCCCTGCACCTGCCCGGCCGGGCCCGGGGGAGCGCAGGGGAACGGGGGGATCGGGGCCGGGGGTCCCTCAGGGCACGGCCGGGAGGGGGCGAGGGGCCCTGAGGGGGAGCGGGGTCCCTGAGGGCGGGGGGGAAACAGCCCTGGGGGTGAGGAGGGGAATGAGGAGGGGATCGAGGAGGGGATTGAGGGGTCCCCCGGGGGCTCTGCGGGGTCCCCTCGGGGGGCGCGGGCCGGCGGGACCCCTCGGGGGCGGGGCGGGAGGAGGAGGACGAGGATGAGGAGGAAGAAGGGGGGGCCCTACCTGCACGGCGGCCTCCAGCTTGCCCTCGAAGGTGAAGTCGATGAGGTCCGGCTTGAGGCAGAGCCCATAGTTGAGGGGGGACACGTCGGCGGGCAGCCGCTCGAACGGCCGCTTCTCCGGCATGGCGGGAGCGCGGGGGGTGCGGGGCTGCGCCCCCCCCGGCGGGGCGGCGGCGGCGGCGGCGGGGGGGGGGGCGGGGGGGGGGCGGGGGGCGGCGGGGGGGGCGCGGGAAGGGCGACGAGGCGGCTCCGCACGGACGCACCGAGAGGGAGCAGCGGCGGGAGCGGAGGATGAGGAGGAGGAGGATGAGGAAGATGAGGAGGAGGAGGAGGAGGGAGGGGCGGGGGCGCGCGCGCGCTCCCGGCTCGAGGCGGCCCCGGTGGGGGAGTGCGGGGAGCGGAGCGGGAGGGGGGGAGGGAGAGAGGGAGGGAGGCACGCGGGCGGCGCGTGCGCGTGCGCGCGGCGGCGCCACGCGGCCGCGCACGTAGCGCGCGCGGGGGGCGGGGAGGGGAGGGGGTGGGGGGGGAAGGCGGCGGGAGGAGTTGCGTAAGCGCTGGCGGGGAGTGCGCCTGCGCAAAGACAAGCCCCGCGCGGACACGCCCCTTCACGGCGCGCCTGGCCACGCCCCTCCCCAGTTCTGAGGGACGGGGCAGCCCCGGGAATGGGGATCCCGGCAATGGGGATCCGGGTGAGCCCCGGGAATGGGGATCCCGGGAATGGGGATCCCGGTGAGCCCCGGGAATGGGGATCCCGGGAACGGGAATCCCGGTGTGTCTGTAATGGGGATCCGGTAATGGGGATCCCAGCAATGGGGATCTCGGTAACGGGGATCTCGGTGTGTCCGCTCCGAGTGGGCCTGGCACAGTGCACCCCATTAACTGAGGCTCCCGGTGCTCCCGGTTTGGGCAGATGCTGGCACCCCGTTAACTGTGGGCTCTCAGGGCAGCTGGCCTGGGTGGGGATTGGCACAGTGCACCCAGGGGCTCCTGGTTTTGGGGTGACACTGGCACCCCGTTAGCGGGGCTCCCAGTACTCCCAGTTCAGGGGGATGACAGCTCCTGGGTGTCCCAGTGCAGACGGGGGGCAGAGCTGGAGTGGTGCCCCCATATTGGGACACCCCGGTTTCCCTCTTTGCTCTCTGTATTTCAGTTTATTTCTCACTATTCCTTCCCCAACGAGATTTATTTTTGTTAAAAGTGATACTTTGCTGTTTAAAAAATCTAAGTTAGTGCTTGGCAGGGGAGAGATCGATCAGGGAGTGGAGAGAGCGAGCAGGGATCTGGGGAGGGGAGCTGGATTCGAGGAGGGATTGGGGATTTGGGAAAGAAAAGGGATTTGAGGAGGGAAAAGGGATTTGAGGAGGGAAAAGAGATTTGAAGAGGGGAGTGGAGATTCCAGGCAGGGGGGAGCAGGGGTTTGAGGGAAGGAGCAGGAATTCAGGAGAGGGAGATGGGATTTGGGGAGGGGAATAGGATTTGAGGTAGAGAGAAGGGGTTCGAGGGAGGGAACAGGGATTTCAGGAAGGGAGCGGGGATTCACTGAGACCTGGAGGAGCCGGCGGCACGAACTGGGGCAGGGAGAAAGTACAGACGGCTCTCAGCAGATGGTTACAAAAACCCAGCGCTGCCGAGCCCGGGTTCATCCGGGGCTGCCGAGGGGCCGCATTGTGCTGCAGAGCCCCGGGGAGGGAAGGGGAGACAAGGGAACAGCTGGAAACAGCTGGAAACAGCTGGAGCCGCGCGGGGGCTGGGCAGCTGCCGCCCTGCTCCGTCCTGCCAGCTCGCAGCGCCGCGGCGGGGCGCGGGGGACATCGGCGCTGCGAGCGGGGCCAGGGAGTGTTTTGGGGTTTGATGGAATCCTGGCGGGGTTCTGGGCGGAAAGCCCCGTCTGCCCTGCAGCGAGGGAAGGGCTGCACCCCACGGCTCGGCGAGGAGGCTCCGTGTGCAGCCCGGTTTGCAGCCGGCGTGGACGGAATTGGACTCAGCCCGGCCGTGCCACGCTGGGGACACCCCGAGGCCACGGCAGCAGGAGAAGCCCAGCTGTGCCCCGGCCGTGCTGGGCGACTTTGCCAGGGCAAAAGTCCCGTCCCCTCCCGCCTGGCCTCGGTGCTGGCAGCGCGTGTGGCCGCGGGTGACTGTCCCTGGCAGAGCCACGGGAAGGTCAGGGCCAGGATAAAACTATTCCTGGAGCGGAGCTGCTGGGCCCCGCGGGAGGGCAGCGGGGGGGATTGTCTCCTCTCAGCTTTAATTCCCATCCCGGATGGCCGCGGGGTCACCGGGTGCCCTCCTGGCCCGCCGGGGGAGATCGGTGGCCGCGGTGGCCGCGGGGCTTGTGCTTGGCAAAGGGCTCCGGGCGCTTCCCGCGGGTGCTGCCCCGCACGGGAGATGCTGGGAGGTGACAGATGCTGCTGTCAGCAAGAATCCAGGAGAGGGAAAAAAAAAAAAAAAAAAAAAAAGAAGAAGGAAGAAAGAGAGAAAAAGAGCGAGGCTCCGCGGAGAAAGCCGGGGGGACACCGCCTCCTCCTCCGCCGTGTCCCGACCAAACCGGGTTCTCCTGTAGTGCGAGACTGCAGAGAGCCCGGGGACAAACGGACGGGGTGGAAGCCAGGAGCTGTAATTAGCCCAGAGCCACCAACCGCTGTCAGTGCTCCTTTCTAATTAGGAAAAACAAGGGGGAAAAAAAATTAAAAAGAGGGAAGAAAGAAAAAAAAAAAAAGAAATTCCCATGAGAGGCTTTTCTTTTCTTCTCTCTGTTTCGCCGGAGTTTTCGCCGTTGCTGCCGGGAGCGGGAGCAGCCGGAGGGCACCGGCTAATCCTGCCCCGCAGGTCTGGGCCGCCGGCTTAGGGCTGGAATCTCTGGTATTCGGGGACAGCAGCGCTCCGAGCTGCGGGGCCTCCTGCTCCGCGGGGCTTGGGAGGCGTTTTCCCTGGATTTCCCCCTCTCCGCGTGTGCGTGCGGCTCTGCCCGTCCCCTCCCGCCTCACCGCCGGGCACCTGGGACAGGTTGCACAAGGATGGAGGCAAACGTGGCCCAGCCCCTGCCTGGAGCTGGCGGGGACAGTTCGGGGCGGGTGCCGAGCCCTGATCCCAGCCCTGATCCCGCTCTCCCACGGGACAAATCCCCACGTGGTGGTTTTGCGAGGAGAAGAGCGCAGGTGGGCTGGGGACATCATCCCGTGCCATCTCCTCGGCCCCATCCCAAATTTCCTCAGGGATGCTCACAGGCTGAGCCCCCCACGGGCAAGGACGTGGCTCCAGAGGGGTTCCAGAGCCCGTCAGCGCTGCCCACGGAGGTGAAACCGGCCGGGATGGCATCCGGGCCATCCGGGAGAGCCAGCTGGGCTGGGAAAATCCAGCCCCACGAGTCGGGAGCCGTGGGAAAGCTCTGGGGCCGGTGACTCAGCCCCGGCTGCTCCAGGATCGGCTCCGGAGCCCCGGGGCTTCATCCCAGTTTTCCAGAGGGCTCCACTTTTCCCACCGGGGCGCTGCGGGAAGCGCTCTCTGCTGGTTTTGCCCCCCGCACACCCCAGTGAGCATCACACCGAATTTTGGGGGGTGCTGGCGGGCAGCAGACGCGATCCCCCCAGGCAGGGGGGCCCGGCTGCCCCCGCGCCCCCGGCCCGGCCCCGCACGGCCGCTCCCGGCTCGTCCCGGCCCAGATAAGAGCGCGGGCCGGGATCAACGGTCTCGGGCACAGCGGAGCCGTCACTACACATTAACCAGCTGTCCGATGGAGCAACGCGTCCTCGGAGCCAAGATCAACAGTCCCCAAAGCAAACTGGGAGCGGGGCCAGGCGCAGTGAGCGCGGCCAGAGCCTCGCGGCGAGCCCCCGGCCCCCGAGGGCCCCCCCGGGCTTCGCACCCCCGGGCCGGGCTCGCCTTTGGCTCCGCGGGCCTCGCCCCGCGGGCGTGGGCGGGTGACGAGCATCCCCAGGGTGTCCCGGCGGCTCCCAGGGATGGGGTTTCGAGGGAAGAGGGTTTGGGATGAGCCGGTTTGTGTTCTAGGACGCGGGTGCCGCATCCTGGATTGTCCCCGGGATATTCGGAGGGACCCCCGAGCCCTCCGCGCTGCGGGCAGCATCCCGGGGGTGCCGCATCCTGGGCTGTGCCAGGAACATCTGGAGGGACCCCTGCCCTCGATATCCCCCCCTCCCCGCCAGCGTCAGGAGCTGCTGCGATGGCAAATCCCAAAAGCATCGCACAAAACCCACGGAGCTGCTGGGGGTGCAGGAACCTGGGGGGGTTCTGTGGATCCGGGGAGGGGGCCCTGCATGCCTGAGGGAGGGGCTATGCACATCTGGGGGGGTCCCTGCGGGTCTGGGGGGGCAAATCTGGCGGTCCGGGGGTGGCTCTGCAGGTCCAGGGGGTGCTGTGCGTGTCCGGGGGAGCTGTGCGTGTCCGGGAATGCCCCGCGGGTTAAGGGGGGGGTCTCCGCCGGTCCATGGGGGGTCACTACAGATCCGGGGGGGGGTCTCTGCAGGTCTGGGGGGGCTCCGACACCCGCAGCATCCCCCGCATGGGGCAGGGTGGGGGTCCCGCGTGTCGCACGTGACCCGTGTGGGGGGTGGGGGATGGGGGCAGTGCCATCCCCCCCGCCCCCCGCACTGCACCACGCACGGGGGTCCCCCCTCCGCGCGCTCGGGGGGTGGGCGGAGCCTCCCGCGCTGGCCCCGCCCCCCCCGGCCTCCGCAGCCGATGGAATTTTCCACTCGCGGGCGCGGCGCGGGCTCCCGCCGGCCACGCCCCTTCCCGCGCGCGCGCGCCCCGCGCGGCCCCGCCCACACCTCCCCCCCCTCCGCGCGGCCCCGCCCTCCCCGTTCCCGCCATCCCCCGCGGCAGGGCAAAGATGGCGGCCGCCATGGCGGCGGGGCTGGGCCGCAGGGCCCCGCGGCTCTGCTGGAAGGTGCGGCCGGGAAAGCGGCCTGAGGGGCCACGGGGAGCGGCCGTGGGGCCGCGGGATGAGCGGGGCGGGCGCTGAGGGTGAGGGAGAGAGCGGGGGGCCGTGGCGCGTGCGAGGCGTAAGGGGAAATCAATTCAGGCCTGGCGCTGCGGGGCTCACTCCAGGCTCTGCCTTTGCCTCCCCTCAGGCCGCCGAGTCCTTGCTCCGTCCCGGGGCGCTGCCGCCCTGTGTGGTTGTGCCGGTGCGGAGCAGGAGGAAGGGCCCGCGGCTGCCCGAGTGGGCCCGGGAGCTGAGCCCCGAGGAGAGGCAGAGGCGGCTCCGGTCCGCGGCGCCGATCTTCCCGGACGAGCGCATGGAGCGCACCTTCTTCTTGGCTTGCACGGGTACGGCGCACTCAGCCTGGCCCCGGTGATGTGACAGAGAGAGGATCAGGCTGAATTCCTTCCCCACTGTTCCTTCTGGCCGGGGGAGAGGCCTCCCTGCCTGATCTCCAAAGCTGTTGGTGCCTTTTACTTGAATCCTGGAATCTCAGAGGGGTTTGGCTTGGGAAAGCCCCTCCAGTGCCACCCCTGCCATGGGCAGGGACACCTTCCCCAATACCGGGGGCTCTGAACCCTGTCCAGCCTGGCCTGGGACAGTTCCAGGGATCCAGGGGCAGCCACAGCTGCCCTGGGAATTCCATCCCAACCCCTTCCCACCCTCTCAGGGAGGAATTCCTTCCCAAAATCCCCTCTAATCTTCATTTTGAAGCCATTTTCCCCTCTTCCGTGCATTGTGAGGGAACAGCAGAGAGCAGCACCTGTGTATGAGCTTATCCCAGGAGCTGTCTCTCAGAAATTCTCCCATTTCCCCTGCTCATCCCCTGGGCTCTGAGCCTCCCCCTGAGCTGCTTTTCCCCCACCCCAGCTGAGATCATGGATCCCTACGTCCCTCCCGAGGGCGATGCCCGCCTGACCTCGCTCTCCAAGGACGGGGTGACGCAGCAGATGCAGAAGCTGAGGCAAACAGCGGCCTCCCAGCTGGCGTACGTACCCCTCGTTAGCTAATTAGCGTAATGAACCTGCTGCTTGGCCTGTCCTGGGTCTGTCCATGGGAGATACTCCTCCCCCAGTTCCCCTCCAGGCCACCCCAAATCCCCTCAAAACTCCCACAAACCCCCCGGGACCCCAATGTGACCCCCTTGCGTTCCCTCCAGTCACCTCCAAGCCACCCAGGACCCCCTAAATCCCCTCCAGGGTCAACCCCCCAAACCCCCCACACCCTCTCAACCTCCACCAAACCCCCTCTGTGAGGGGGCTGAGGGATCTCTGGGTGATTTTTAGGATTAAGGGGCTGTTTCCTCCCTGTTTTTCCCATTTTTGTTGTTGGTTCCCCTTCCCCAGGAGTTCCCACCTCTCCTGCTGGGAGCAGCCACGCTGTGCACTCCCAATTCTTTTAGGATTCTTTGGATTTGGCTCTTTTATGATCACCTGAAGGTTTTGTCTTAGTGGGGGATCCCAAGTTCTCAGCTGATAAAAGCTGGGATTGAATCCTGTAGGATCCAAATGTCCAGGACAGCTCGAATTCTGTTCTTTCCTTAATTCCTTTCTTTCCCAGCCTTCGGAAGATCAAGGATCACGACCCGGATTTCAGCACCAAAACCTTCCCTGAGAAAGCCCAGGAGATATTTATTGAGGCCCACAACTCCCTGGCAAAGTAAGGCCCTTCCCTGGCCCATGGGGAGCTGGGATTTGTGGGGGAAAAGTGGAATTTGTGTGGGGAGAAAAGCGGGAATTTGTGTGGGGAGAAAAGCGGGAATTTGTGGGGGGAAAAGGTGGAATTTGTGTGGGGAGAAAAGAGGGAATTTGTGTGGGGAGAAAAGAGGGAATTTGTGTGAGGGGAAAAAAGGGAATTTGTGTGGGGAGAAAGCAGGAATTTGTGGGGGGGAAAGGTGGAATTTGTGTGGGGGAAAGGTGGAATTTGTGTGGGGAGAAAAGCAGGAATTTGTGTGGGGGAAAAGTGGAATTTGTGTGGGAGAAAAGCGGGAATTTGTGTGGGGGAAAGGTGGAATTTGTGTGTGGGGAAAAAAGGGAATTTGTGTGGGGAGAAAGTGGGAATTTGTGAGGGGAAAAGTGGAATTTGTGTGGGGAGAAAAAAGGGAATTTGTGTGGGAAGAAAGGCGGAATTTGTGTGGGAGAAAAGCGGGAATTTGTGTGGGGGAAAGGTGGAATTTGTGTGTGGGGAAAAAAGGGAATTTGTGTGGGGAGAAAAGAGGGAATTTGTGGGGGGGAAGGGTGGAATTTGTGTGTGGAGAAAAGCGGGAATTTGTGTGGGGAGAAAAGAGGGGAATTTGTGGGGGGGAAAGGTGGAATTTGTGGGGGGAGAAAAAATGGAATTTGTGTGGGGAGAAAAGAGGGAATTTGTGTGGGAGGAAAGGTGGAATTTGTGTGGGGAGGATAGCAGGAATTTGTGGAGAATGCAGGAATTTTAGGGGAAAGCAGGAATTTGTGTGGGAGGAAAGGTGGGATTTGAGGGGAAAGCAGGAGTTTTTGAGGAACCTCTTTTCCTGTGCTGAGGTGACCGGGGCGTTTCCTCTGCAGCTTTAACAAGCAGAAGCTTCACTCCCTGGTGACCGAGCGCTGCTACCCCGTAAGTGCCTGGAATTCTGGGGAATTTTGGGGTGTCTCAGCTGGATGGAAAGGACCCCCAGGGATCAGCACAATCCCAACAATCCCTCCCAGCTCTGGGGTCGTGGCTGTTCCAGTGCCCAGAAAGCACCAGCAGAGTCGGAGCTGGTTTTCGCTGGGAGGGGCGAACAAATCATTGATGATAATTTAATTAATTCCGAGCTGATCTCTGCTGGCAGGACATGGTGCGTGGGAACAGGTACAGAACCATCCGCTGGAGGTTCCTGGAGTCCCTGGAGCCGCCCAGGGTGGTGCACGTGCGCTGTGAGGGCATCCTGAACCGGGGCAACCTCTACGGGCAGGTGACAGTGAGGATGCACAGCCGCCAGGTGAGCCTGGGCCGGAGGGCAGGGACACCTCCCGCTGCCCCCGTCACCCAGCAGCCTGCCCCAGGGTGAACAGTCCTAAATTTCCCAGCCTTTCCTGGGAGGTCACTTGGATCACCCAGCAGCCTGCCCCAGGGTGAACAGTCCTAAATTTCCCAGCTTTTCCTGAGAGGTCACAGTTGGATCATCCAGCAGCCTGCCCCAGGGTGAACAGTCCCCATTTTCCAGCCTTTCCTGGGAGGTCACAGTTGGATCATCCAGGAACCTGCCCCAGGGTGAACAGTCCTAAATTTCCCAGCCTTTCCTGGGAGGTCACAGTTGGATCACCCAGGAACCTTCTCCAGGATGAACAGTCCCCATTTTCCAGCCTTTCCTGAAGGTCACAGTTGGATCATCCAGGAGCCTTCTCCAGGGTGAACAGTCCCCATTTTCCCAGCCTTTTCTGGGAGGTCACAGTTGGATCATCCTGGAGAAGGCTCCAGGATGTTCAATCCCAATGTTCCCAGCCTTTCCTCCTAGAAAAATCCATCCCTTCATCTTCCCTCACCTCGGTGATACCAATCCCAAAATTCTGCCCACCCAGCACAGAGATCCCAGCCTCTTTTGGGGTTGGAAAGCCCCCAAATCCCATCCCACTCCACCCCTGCCATGGGCAGGGGCACCTCCCACTGTCCCAGGTCACAGTTGGATCACCCAGGAGCCTTCTCCAGGATGACCAATCCCAATTTTCCCAGCCTTTCTTTCTAGGAAAATCCCTCTCTGCATCTTCCCTCACCAACCCCAACGTGCTGCCAGCCCAGCACAGAGAATCCCAGCTTTTTTTTGGGGTTGGAATCCCATAAATCCCATCCCGTGGGCAGGGACGCCTCTCACTCTCCCAGGTCGCTCCAAACCCCGTCCATCCTGGGGCCGTTTTCTGGATCTTTTGACAGATTTTGGCCATCTATGACCGCTTTGGGCGGCTCATGTACGGCGGGGAGGAGATTCCCAAGGATGTTCTGGAATATGTTGTGTTTGAGAGGTACCTGGTGAACCCCTATGGAACCTGGAGGATGCACGGCAAGATCGTCCCAGAGTGGGCCCCGCCCAAGGATCCCATCATTAAGGTGGGACAGGGCTGGGAGATGCAAATCCCTGGGGGAAGATGCAAATCCCTGGGGATCATCCTGGACAAAGCTGAGCTGCCTGGGAGGGGAAGGTGGGGGGTTCATCCATGGGCAGAGCTGTTTGGAATGGCCATGGAATTGTTCCCTGGCAGGCCGAGGGTTGGGAATGGCTGAGGGCGAGTCTGGGATAATTTTGGGAATTATTTCCCTTCTGCCTGACCTCCATAATTGTCTCTGCCTCCCTGTGTTACTAAAAACAGATCGTGGAGAAGAAGGAGGGGAGAACTCCAGTGTGATTCGAGGCTTCCCATCCCCTTCCCTTCTCCTGCCTCCCTCTGATCCCCCTATCCCCCTTTTTTCCCTTTCCAGAACCTTCTGCTCCCCTTTTTCCTGCTGATTTTTGTCCCTTGCTTTTGCAGACCGTGATGATTCCAGCCCCGGATCCCTCACAGGAGCATGAAACAGTGAAGTAGAAGGTTCTGGAACGTGGACCGGGATAACAAACAGGGAATGGGCTCCAGCCACTCCGGATTTGCCCCTCCAGGAGCAGGGAGCAGGACCTGGATGAGCTGTGGGAAGAGCTCGGCTCTGTCCCGCACTCCATGTGCTGCAGCCTCCCCCTCGCGGGGTTTCCCTGAGGATGAGGAGCCCTGGGAGCATCCACGGCCGCCCTCTGTCCTGGAAT
The DNA here is from genome assembly GCF_051311805.1 of Agelaius phoeniceus. NCBI lineage: Eukaryota > Metazoa > Chordata > Aves > Passeriformes > Icteridae > Agelaius > Agelaius phoeniceus. The sequence continues at coordinate 268,399 of NC_135290.1, read as the reverse complement.
TCCTTGGGAGAGCCCTTGGAACATTTGTCACCTCCCTGGGAGGGGTCACAGAGCTGCTGCCCAGCCATTAAAACTTCACCAGTGTTCTCCCATCTCTCTTTCTCTGCTGATTCACAAATTCCTATTTTTTAACAGAAACCAGGAAAATTTAATTCAAGTTCTGTGGTGAGGGGAGTGCTGCCTTTGGGGTTGCCCAGAGGGGCTGCAGCACAGCTGATAATTGGATTTAATTTCAGTTTTGTTTCCTCACACGGGCTGGTGTTGGTGGCAGAGCTGGTGCTGTCACTGAGGGAGTGGCACCATCCTGTGGACACGGGGACATTTGCAGCTGTCCCTGCTTTGCCTGGGTTCCTTTTTCCTCCTCTGTGAGTCTCCTTCTCTACTCCTGCTCTGCTCAGCCAGTTCTCCTCACTCACAGAGAAGAATCCTCCCTGCTCACCCAAGAACAAACCCTTCTCTCCTTCCTGTCCTGCTTTTTAACTCGGCCACTTCCAGAGCATGGGAGAGTTCAGGGAATTTTTATTTCTTCCTTGAGAGAGACTTTGCAGAGCTGTTGAAAGGGGAGCTGTGGCTCCTTTTTGCTCCTCAGTGTTCCTTTTGGGAGGGCAGGGCCTCCTCTTTGTGCTGTGCTGGGAGAGGAGCCAGCAGTGCAATCCCTGCCATGTCCTTTGGGATGTCACTGGGGTCTCACAATCCCTCTGTTCCTAAAAAAAATCTTCTCCATGGAGCCTCTGCCTCGCTCAGGAGCAGAGTGTGGGAGCTCAGACCCCTCCATGGATCTCGGGGCAGGAGGGGATGGAATTCCTGAACCCAGAGCGGGGAGAGGAAAAGGGGATTGTTCAGGAAAAGGGGATTTTTTTGGGGTGGCTTCATTGAGGATTCCCTGAAGAAGCCCTGAGGATGGACAGAGGGATGAAGGGACACAGGGAATGGGCTCCAGAGGGCAGGAGAGATGGAATATTTGGAAGGAATTCCCCCCGGATGGGTGCTGTGGGGCTGGGATGGAATCCCCAGAGCAGCCGTGGCTGCCCTGGATCCCTGGCAGTGCCCAAGGCCAGTGGGAGGCGTCCCTGGGTGGGATTTAAGGTCCCTTCCCTCCAAACCTGGGGTTCTGGGGGTTCCCCAGCCCTGACTCTGAATTTAAAGGCGTTTTTTGGGAGAATGGCCTTTCCTTCCAGTCAGCCCCTTCCCAGCCTCTGTCCCTCAGCCCCTGCACTGCTGGATTTCCTCTCCAGCCTCTTCCCAGCCTCTGTCCCTCAGCCCCTGCACTGCTGGATTTCCTCTCCAGCCCCTTCCCAGCCTCTGTCCCTCAGCCCCTGCACTGCTGGATTTCCTCTCCAGCCCCTTCCCAGCTCTCCCCACCTCTCAGTGAGCCTCTCTCTGAGCACACGCCGAAGATAATTCATTCCGTTTATTTCCTGCATTTACACAAAATTGCACAACCAGGAGCTTCAGCCCCACACCCTCCAGCCCAGCTCTGGGGCTGGGCAGGGGGGATCAGGATGGATCGAGGGGTGGATCCATGGATGGAGGGAAAGGACAAAGGGATGGATCCATGGATGGAGGGAAAAGACAAAGGGATGGATCCATGGATGGATGGATGGATGAGTGGAGGGATGGATCCATGGATGGATGGATGGATCCATGGAAGGATGGATGGATCCATGGAAGGATGGATGGATGGGTGGATGGATCCATGGATGGATGGATGGGTGGATGGATGGATGGATGGATGAGTGGAGGGATGGATCCATGGAGGGATGGATGGATGGATGGGTGGATGGATCCATGGATGGATGGATGGATCCATGGAAGGATGGATGGATGGGTGGATGGATCCATGGATGGATGGAGGGATGGATCCATGGATGGGTGGATGGATCCATGGATGGATGGATGGATGAGTGGAGGGATGGATGGATGGATGCATGGATCCATGGATGGATGGATGGATGAGTGGAGGGATGGATCCATGGATGGATGGATGGATCCATGGAAGGATGGATGGATGGGTGGATGGATCCATGGATGGATGGATGGATCCATGGAAGGATGGATGGATGGGTGGATGGATCCATGGATGGATGGATGGATCCATGGAAGGATGGATGGATGGGTGGATGGATCCATGGATGGATGGATGGATCCATGGAAGGATGGATGGATGGGTGGATGGATCCATGGATGGATGAGCCCCTGGTGCTGGGCTCCCCTCACTCCCCATCCCCATCCCGGGCTCTGCCCTGCCCGGGGCGGGTCTGGGAGGGCTCCGTGCTCTCCTCCTCCCACACCTCAGAGCTTTTCCTCATGCCCAGCCTGGGCCTGGCAGGTGCTGCTGGAGCCTCTCCAGCGTCCCAAGGACAAACCTCGGCCAGGCCGGCGCCGGGGCTGGAGCTGCTGCCCAGCCCTGGGTGCTGCATGCTGGGCAGGAGCCGGCACAGGGGCTTGTGCTCGCCTTCCCCCTGGGATCTGCCCCTGCATTTTTCCACAAGTGTTGGAGACACAGCGCTGGCTCCCGGCTGTCCCATCCCTGCAGGGGAACCTCTCTGCGCTCCCTGTGGCTGCACACCTGCCTGGGACATCTCCTCCTCCAACCCAATGGGCTCTGCTGCTTCCCAGGGGCAAATTGCAGATTTCCTGCTCTCCGTGCTGCTGGATTTCTTGGATGGCTCCTTCCCTGCTGCAGATTTCAGGGACAGCTCCTCTGTGTCCAGGCTCTCCCATGGACAGATGGACTCTCGGGCTCTGCTCCCCTTCTCCACGGCTTTGGAGGCTTCTTTTGGTGGGAGTTTCTCCTTACCTGGGGCTGTTCCCTTCTCCAGCTGAGGTTCAGCTGCCTCCCAGGGACAGATTTCAGCTTTGCTGCTGGATTCAGTCTCCCAGGGACAGATCTCTGCCTTCTCTGAGCTCTGGGATTTCCCTGAAGGGGCTTTGGGCAGTGCTGAGCTCCCAGTTTGGGGTTTGGCCTGGGGCTGCTCCACATCTTGGCTTTCCCAAGGACAGATGGACTCTCTTCCCTTCTCCACGGCTTTGGAGGCTTCTCTTGGTGGGAGTTTCTCCTTACCTGGGGCTGTTCCCTTCTCCGTGTCCAGGCTCTCCCATGGACAGATGGACACTCGGTCTTGGCTCCCCTTCTCCAGCTGAGGTTCAGCCACCTCCCAGGGACAGATTTCAGCTTTGTCACTGGATTTAGAGCCCTGAGACTCCCAGGGACAGATTTCAGCTTTGTCACTGCATTTAGAGCCCTGAGACTCCCAAGGGCAGATCTCTGCCTTCTCTGAGCTCGGGGATTTCCCTGCAGGGGCTCTGGGCAGTGCTGAGCTCCCACTTTGGGGTTTGGCCGGAGGCTGTGGTGTGTCCAGGCTCTCCCCAGGACAGACGGACGCTCTGTCTCTGCTGTCCCGGGGCCTCTCGGGGCTGCCCAGCGCCGCCTGGCGCCTGATGCGCTTGGGGCCCCCAGCAGGGACCGGCTGTGCCTTTGGCTGCTGGCAGGGAGGCTCGGCCGCTTCCCAGGGACAGATCCCGGCTCTGCCGCTGGATTCAACCTCCCAGGGACAGATTTCAGCTTTGTCACTGCATTTAGAGTCCTGAGACTCCCAGGGACAGATCTCTGCCTTCTCTGAGCTCTGGGATTGCCCCGGAGCTGCTCTGGGCAGTGCTGAGCCCCCAGTCTGGGGTTTGGCCAGAGGCTGCTCCATGTCCGGGCTCTCCCAAGGACAGATCGATTCCCTCTCTCTGCTCCCCTTCTCCAGAGCTTTGCTTTCCTCTTTTCTTGGGAGTTTCTCCTTACCTGGGCCAGTTCCTTTTTCCATCTGAGGTGCAGCCACCTCCCAGGGACAGATTTCAGCTTTGCCAGTGGATTTGAGGTCCTGACTCTCCCAGGGACAGATTTCAGCTTTGCCAGTGGATTTGAGGTCCTGACTCTCCCAGGGACAGATTTCAGCTTTGCCAGTGGATTTGAGGTCCTGACTCTCCCAGGGACAGATCTCTGAGCTCGGGGATTTCCCTGGAGCTGCTTTGGGCAGTGTTGAGCTCCCAGTCTGGGGTTTGGCTGGGAGCTGCTCCGTGTCCAGGCTCTCCCAAGGACAGATGGACTCTCGGTCCTTCTTTCCCACTTCCTTCAGGAGTCCTTGACTTGTGGAAGGGCTTTTGCTCACCCTGGGTGGATCCTCTTTGTCCTGTCTGGGTTTCTCTTTACCCAAGGGTTGTTCAGCCACCTCCCAGGGACAGATTTTGGCTTTGCTGCTGGATTCAACGTCCTGAGACTCCCAGGGACAGATCTCTGCCTTCTCTGAGCTCTGGGATTTCCCTGGAGCTGCTCTGGGCAGTGCTGAGCTCCCGGTGTGGGGTTTGGCTGGGGGCTGCTCCGTGTCCAGGCTCTCCCAAGGACAGATGGACACTCGGTCTTGGCTCCCCTTCTCCAGCTGAGGTTCAGCCACCTCCCAGGGACAGATTTCAGCTTTGTCACTGGATTTAGAGCCCTGAGACTCCCAGGGACAGATCTCTGCCTTCTCCAAGCTCTGGGATCTCCCTGAAGGAAATTTGGGCAGGGGTTTGGCTGGGGGCTGCTTTCCTTTTTCTGGTGCTCCGGATCCCACTTTTTCTTCCCCTTTGGGGGTGCCACGCGTGTCCTGCCTCAACCTCTCCTTCCCCGAGGGAGCCGCAGCCTCTTCCCAGGGGCAGATCTCTGGCTTTGGGCGCGGCTCATCCTCCACCTCCCAGGGACAGATGTTTGCCTTTTTGCTCTGCGTGGTTCCAGCCCGCTGGGATGAGGGTTTGGGCAGAGCTGGGGGTTTCCCCGCGAGCCCCATCCCAGGCTGCTCCACACCTTCTCCAGATCGGGGGGATCCCTGCTCCGGCAGAGCCCCCTCTGTGTCCCAGGGGCAGATTTCGGCTCGGACACTCCTTCCCTGTTCCCGGCTCTCCCACGGGCACACCTCAGCCCTCCTGCCCTCGGCTTGCTCCGAGGCCACTTTCAGCGGCCCTGCTGGTTTTTCCATGCCCGGAGAGCGCTGAGAATCCCCCTCGCTGCCGCCCTTCCCGGGGCAGATTCCGGCTTTGGAGCTGGGATCTCCGCGCGTTCCCCCAGCGCTGAGCTCGCCCTGCGCGCTCCCGGCCCCGCTCCCGCTCCTTCCGGGGCCCCGCTCGGGCTCGGCCTGGCCGCTCCCCTCTTCCAGCGCCTTCTCCGGGCTCTCTGGGGTCCCTCCGTCCTCCCGGGGGGCGATCGCGGCCTGGCGCAGCAAGGCTCCCCTTCCTGCCGGCGTTCCGGGCCAGCCGGGCGGCCTCGGCCCCCGCACGCTGCTCGGGCTGGGCTTCGCAGGCGGCTGCTCCTCCCGGGGCTGCTCCTCCCGGGGCTGGCAGGACCCGCTGGTCCCCTCGAGCTCCTCAAGGGTCCCTTCCTCCGCTGCGACCCCAGGAACGTCCTCCTGCAGATCCGCTGCCGGAGCCTGGTCCCCTTCCCGGGGCTGTACCCGTGCCACCTCCGGGGGACATTCAGCCCCTTGGTGGCCCGCGCTGGGTGGCTCCAGAGCGGTACCCGCGTTCGCTCGGGCAGCGCGGGGCTCCTCGGCCGCTTTGTCCCCACCGCCTGTGGCCGCGGCCGGGCTGTCCCGTTGTCCTCCTGTCCCGCTGTCGCCCCAGCCCGCGGCTTCCCCGGCGGTGGCGGCATTGTTGTTGTGCTGGAGGGCGGGGACCTCGAGGCTCTGCCCGCTCCCGTCGGGGCTGCCGCCCCCGAGGGACACGGCCGAGGCCTCTGCCAGGCCGCACTTCTCCCTCCTGCTGCTCCCCCTCTTCCTGAGACTCCCCTCGCTTTTCCCTTTCGGGACGCTCTTCCCCCTGGAGCGGTTGAGGGCTTTGATGGCGAGTCCCAGGCTCCGGAAACTCTTCGTGGGGGGCGGCTTGGGGCCGGGGGTGGCGGCCGCTGCGTCACCGGGGGTCCCCGACTCGGCCGCCTCGGCCGCTTTTTGTTTCCTGCCCAGGATCTCGTCCTGCACCAGCTCCCAGGGACAGACGTGTGCCGCGCTGGCGCTCGGGGCCAGCGGCCTGCCCGTCCCTGCCGGGGGGGACGCGCGCTCCGGGTCGGGCCCTGCTGTCCCCTGCGCCTCTCCCGCCCGTGCCGGGGGGCCCGGGGGTGGCTCCGGGCCGTCCCCGAGCGTCCCCGAGCGCTGCAGGCTCTGGTAGCGGACGGGGGGCGCAGGGGGCGTTTTCTTCACGGTCACCCGCACCTTCCTGGCCGGGTGGGCGCTGTCAACGCTGACGCTCTTGATGGGCGCGTAGGTGACATGCTTGTGTCCCTTGGCGTCGCCCGGCGGGGCCGCGTCCTCCTGCGGGCCCCTCTCGGCGGGGCTCGGCGGTGTCGCGGTGCCGCTGGCGACCCCGGGGGCCGGCGCGGAGAGGTGGCGGCCGCCGTGCCACTGCTCGCGGCTGGCCCTGCGGGCGGCCAGCAGCGCCGCTTCCCGCGCCCCGCTGACAACGCTGTGCGACTTCTGCAGCGGCGGGGCGCGGCCCGGGGGTCGCTGCCAGTGCCCCGCCAGGTTCTGGGCGCTGGCCGATTTGCACAGGAGCGGGGCGGCGTCCAGCGAGTCGCTGTCGGACTGCTCCGGGTCCGCCGCGGCCGCCGGCGGAGGCTCCTCGGGCGGGCTGGGGCTGCGCGACCCTCGGCGGGGCTCCCGCGGGGGCCCCTCGGAGCTGCGGGACTTGCGCAGGGCCGAGGAGCGGCGCCGGGAGCTCTCGTCCCGCATCCTCGGGCCCGTCCCGGCGGCATCCACGAGCCGCTTGGCCGAGGAGCTGCGGCGGGACGGGGTCCCCGCCCGGTCCCGGTCCCCGGCGCTGCTGCGGCGGGACGCGCTCTCGGCCAGCTCGGCGCCGCTGCGGCGCAGGATGGAGCGGGCGAGGCTGCGGCGGGAGCTGCGCTTCTTGGCCAGGTGCGGGTTGTTGGTCGCCATCCGCCACGTCTTGTGCACCTCTAGCTGCCGGTAAAGCTTCTTCAGCTCCTCCTGCGCCGCGGGCGGGGGGACGCGGCAGAGAGAAGGGAGAGAGGAGAGCGCCTACAGCGGGGGCTGCGGCCGGGACCGCCCCGCCGAGCCCCGGGTTCTCCCGATGCCCCCGAAGCCCCCGCGCCGCCCAGGGAACGCAGCGGGTTTGCCCACCCGGGTGCGCTCACCCTGCACCCCCTCGTCCCCTCCCTCTGCTTTGCATCAGGAAAAGATTGCGAAAGGCACCTCTTACTCTGCACAGCTAGCGTCAAAAGAAGGTCCTGAGTGTGCCACCCACCCGAATGTCATCGGGGTCGAGACTGTGCTCGCTCCAGGCGGACGCGATGCTGCTGTTCATGCAGGAGCCCGAGCGCCGCATGTCCAGCTCGTCCTCGTACACCTCGGCCGTGATCTCCTCCCGCAGCGGCGAGCCCGTGTGCAGGAACTGCGCGGGGACACGGGGCAGTCACTCGGGGGGTCCTGGCCCCGCTCCCCGAGCCTCTGGGATGAGTGTTAGCGATGGGACCGTGGAATTGTGCGGGCTGGAAAAGCTCTCCGAGGACAGCAAGTCGAGCAGTTCCCCCGGCGCTGGCAAAGCCACCGCTTACCCACGTCCCCAGTGCCACAGCTGCACCTGCTCGAGCACTTCCAGGGGTGGGGACTCCGCTGGTTCCAGTGCCTGATCACCCTCTCCATGAGAAATTTCCCCAGTATCCAACCCAAACCTCCCCTGGCCCAGCCTGAGGCCGTTCCCTCTCCTCCTGTCCCCATTCCCTGGCAGCAGAGCCCAACCCTCCCCAGGTCCTGTCAGGGACTTGTGGAGAGCCAGAGGGTCCCTCTGAGCTTCCTCTTCTCCCAGCTGAGCCCCCCCAGCTTCCTGAGCCTCCTGTGGTGCTCCAGCCCCTTCCCCAGCTCCGTGCCTTCCCTGGAATACCTTGGGAATGAAGAGCAGGGCCAGGGTCATGGTGATGGTGCCGTGGGTGTGAGCAAAGAAGAGCAGCAGAGTCCAGTCCGGGTGCAGTGAGGGGACAATCAGGAACCTGGAAGGGACCAGGAGGGCAGTGCCAGCTGCCACCACAGCCCCTCCCCACCTCCAGACCCCACAGCCCCCCTGCCTGGCCACCCAAACCCTTCCCACTGCGGGAGTCCCGAGCACCCAAACCCCCTTTCCTTTGGAGATCCAGGGCACCCAAACCCTCCCCACCGTGGCACGGTTCCTGAGCATCCCCGGGGGTGGGACCTCGGTTCCTGGCCCTACCTGACCACGTGGAAGGTGGCAGAGACCATGAGCTCGTTGTGGAGGGCGATGCCCATGTAGCGGGGCTCGTGGAAGGCCGAGGGCACGGCACGAGTGGCGTAGCACAGGAAGCTGCCCCACAGCAGGAACAGCATCTCGGCTGTGGGGCAGAGCAGGACACACCCTGAGCGGCCACACCCAGCCCCAGCAGCTTTTGGGGTGCTCAGCTGCTGTCCACCACCCTCACCCTGGAATGAGCCAGGTCTGGAGAAAACCCCAGCACGGCCTTCCCAAAGTTTGGGACTCAACCCCAGGGGATGCTTGGGGGGAGGGTGGGAGGCAGCTGGGGGACCCCAACCCTCCTTGAAACCTCCAGGATTAAAGGGACAAAGAAATAAGAGCCCCAAATTATGGGATGGGGTCTCAGGGCTGTGGGCACCCCAGGTCCTTGCAGCTTTCAGGAGGATTAAATAGACAAAGGAATGAAAGGTCTACAGTCATGGGATGGGGTTGTGGGGCTGTGGGCACCCCAGGTCCTTGCAGCTTTCAGGAAGATTAAACAGATGAGAGAATGAAAGCCCCGCAGTCCCGGGGTGGGGTCCGGGGGCCGTGGGGCCCCCCAGCCGTGCCGGGGGCCGGTCTCACCGATGACCATCATGTAATCCCAGCAGTCGTGGCCGCAGAGGGAGAAGCGCAGGCCGCGGCTGGTCTGGGCGCGGACGACCAGCGGGATGTTCTTGCGGGCGTTCTCCAGCATGCCGATGGTCCAGGCCGCCAGGAACCACAGCACCAGCAGCAGGATGGGCGCCAGCATGCGCAGCACCCGCCCGCTCGACACGTAGGGAGCGCGCTGGGCCGTGCGCGACAGGAACACCTTCAGCACCCTGCGGGGCAGGAGGGTGAGAGCCCTGCCCGTCCCAGTGAGACCCCTGCCCGTCCCAGTGAGACCCCAACCCATCCCAGTGAGAGCCCTGCCCATCCCAGTGAGACCCCTGCCCATCCCACTGGGACCCCTGCCCATCCCACTGGGACCCCTGCCTGTGCCAGTGAGAGCCCTGCCCGTCCCAGTGAGAGCCCTGCCCGTCCCAGTGAGACCCCAACCCATCCCAGTGAAACCCCTGCCTGTCCTACTGGGACTCCTGCCTGTCCCAGTGAAACCCCAATCCATCCCACTGAGGCCCCAACCCATCCTATTTTGGGGGTCCCAAGCCCTCCCCACTCTGGGGGTCCTGAGTACCCAAACCTTTCCCACTCTGGGGGCCCTGAGCCCCCAGTCCTCCCCATTGTGGGGGTCCCAAGCCTCCCAGCCTCCCCAAGCCCTTCCTTCCATGGGTGTCCTGAGCCCCAAACCCTTCCTGCTGTGGGGGTCCCGAGCCCCCAGCCCCCCATCCCAGCTACCTGTAGAGCTTGAGGGTGATGGTGCCGTAGACGATGGCGAAGCCGAGCATCCGCACCCAGCGCAGGACGATGCAGCGGAAGATGCTGGGCTTGAAGTACAGGATGAACACCTGGAGTGTGGGAGAGAGGGACCCGGGCTGGATCCCACCTGCCCCAGCCTCGGGAGCCACCTGCTTTTCAGGCCAGCCCTGTGCCACCTCCCCCGTGACCCCGCAGCTCCCGCTGCACTCGTGCGGGAGGGGAGAGGGGATTTGGGCAGGGATTAATTCCCGCAGGCAGCGGGAGAAAAGGGATTTGGTTTTCTGAGAAGGTTTATACGGCAGCCCCCAGGGACCGTGCCAGCAAAATTAACAATTAGATGGAGCCATGCCCTGCGTGGGGCAGCTCCATCCTGGAAACCCCATCCTGGAGCTTCCCAGCCCTGGGGGCAGCTGGGTACTCACGGGGAAGTAGAGGAGGAGGGACCCGAAGAGGATGGTCTCCAGCAGGATGATTCCTGATGTCCGGATCCTCTGCAGGGATACCAGCGTGAGGGTGCAGCCTTGGAGGGGCCAGGGCCAGGGCAGGGGCATCCCTGACCCTGCAGGGTTTGGAGGGACAGCGGAGCAGGGGCACACGGGGGGGACAGCTTGCCTTGCTCCGTCGGAAGTGGTAGGACACGAGCATGCTGAGGAAGATGGCCAGCATGCAGCAGGCCTGGCACGACAGCACCGCTGCCCGCAGCACCTGGTCCTCCTGGATCAGGCAGGGCGTGTCGTCCTCACAGGTGGCACAGCCCGGGCGGCACGGGCGGCACCCCAGCCGGGACCCCCCGTCTGTCCCTGCCACACCTGGGGACAGAGCGATGGCCAGGGGGGAACACGGCACTGGGGCGGGATCAGCACACCCCAGGTGGGATCAGCACACCCCGGGTGGGATCAGCACATCCCAGGTGGGATCAGCACACCCCAGGTGGGATCAGCACATCCCGGGTGGGATCAGCGCTTCCCAGGTGGGATCAGCACACCCCAGGTGGGATCAGCACACCCCAGGTGGGATCAGCACACCCCAGGTGGGATCAGCACATCCCAGGCAGGATCAGCACATCCCAGGGGGGATCAGCACACCCCGGGTGGGATCAGCACATCCCGGGTGGGATCAGCGCATCCCAGGTGGGATCAGCACTTCCCGGGTGGGATCAGCACTTCCCAGGTGGGATCAGCACACCCCAGGTGGGATCAGCACATCCCGGGTGGGATCAGCACATCCCGGGTGGGATCAGCACACCCCAGGTGGAATCAGCGCATCCCAGGTGGGATCAGCACTTCCCAGGTGGGATCAGCACTTCCCAGGTGGGATCAGCACATCCCGGGTGGGATCAGCACACCCCAGGTGGGATCAGCACATCCCAGGTGGGATCAGCACTTCCCAGGTGGGATCAGCACACCCCAGGTGGGATCAGCACATCCCAGGTGGGATCAGCACACCCCGGGTGGGATCAGCACTTCCCAGGTGGGATCAGCACACCCCAGGTGGGATCAGCACACCCCAGGGCCTGGTGGCACCCCCCACACCAGGGCACGTGTTCTGTGTCCCCAAAGCCCCCCAGGCCTGGTCCCCACTGCTGTGTCCGTGTGCCGCTGGGGACAGCAGGGACCCCGGGGCCTGGTGGCACCCACCTGCCCAGGCACTGCTGGCCACTCCATCAGTCCCATAGAAACCCGGCTTGCACCTGCACAGGTACCTCCCGAGGACGAAGCCGCGGCTCTCCTGGGGGACACACTGAAGGAGACACCCTGAGACACATCCCCCAGCCCCTGTGTCCCCTCTGTCCCCAAATCCCCCGCCCCAGGGGCTCCAGCAGCCCCCGGCTCACGGGCACCTGACCCCACGCCATCCTCCCCCGGAGCCATGAGGAGTCAGTGGTTAAACATTTCAGAATTAAAACCCAGAGCTTGGCCCCAAATCCCTCCCTAAAACCTAAATGGACACCTAATGCAGCCGAGCGCCCTAATCCTGCCCAGCCGTGACGGCAGCCTCGGCCCGGGGCCCTGCTCCCTAATCCCCCCCGGCCGCATCCCGCCCCGGGCGGCCGCGCTGGCGGCTCCCTGGGCATTGTTGTTTTCTGGAGGGATGCCCGGCCCCGGGCCCGGCCCTCTGGAAGGCATCGCTGGTAGGAAACAGGAGCTGGCGACGCCTTTCCCGCCTGGGCCCAGCTCCGGATGGACCCCGAGGCTGGGGGGCTGCGGGGTTCGCCCCGCCCGCTTGTGCCGAGCCCCGAAACGCTCGGGCACCGCTCGGGCTCTGCTGCAGGCGCCGCGGTGATGCTGCCAGCGGCTGCCAGGCCCCGTCCCCACCGTCCCCGCGGTGCCCGGACAGGGAGCAGCCGGGTCACACGGCGCGGCTGGCGGTGGGGAGGGAAGATTTGCACAATAAACCTCTCCCCGCGGTGCGAGAGCAGCTGAGCGAAGCAGATGGATCGCCCGGGAGAGGATAAAGCTCAGCCCGGAGGGAGGGACGCGGAGCGCGGGGTCCGGGGCTGGGGGGCGCGGGGTACCCGCTCCTGGCGGGGGAGAGGATGGGGTGCGGGTGCCGGGGCGCGGTACCTGGGTGCTGTTGGGGTCACAGCGATGCGTGTCCGAGAACCAGCCCGGCCCGCTGGAGCACTGGTCGATGGCCACGTCCCGCAGCTCCACGTCCACCCGCACGACCCCCCTGTGGCCAGGGACGGGGTCAGCCCAGGGGGCGGGAATGGGGCCGTGGGCCCTGGGACTGATCCCAGCGGAGCCTTCCCTCCCCACCGCCTCCCTCTGCGGCTCCCGTGCCGTGGGGTGCAGCAGGGACCCCCCAGCCCGGCTCACCCACCCCAGCGCAGCAGTGACAGGGGCTGGCAGCGCCAGGTGGGCGGCATAGGGGACACCGAGGGGGGACAGGGAGTCACCACCGTGCCCGGGGATGTGTACAAACCCCTGCGCACCTGCAGGCACACCCAGAGGGACACGGGCAGAGCACTGGGGACGCCCCGGGGTGGGTGACACATCCAGCTGCACCCCCGGCACACACACGGGGCACCCCCCACCCCTTCCGACACCCCCCGAACCCCTCCGGGCTCCACTTACTTGAACTCGGGGCTGAGGTCGGGCTTGAGCCCGTAGAAGGCGGAGGAGAGCGTGACGGCCCAGGTGGGCAGGAAGCGGCCCTCGCGGCACTCCAGGAACGGCGGGGACCAGCGCACATGGCCCGGGTCCCCCACGTAGCTGTCCCCCCGCTGCCACTTGGGCGTCTCCAGGCTGCGCAGGTCATTGCTGAGCACCCGCTTGCGGAGCGCCGGCACCCGCTGCGACTTGAGGGCGTTGAACCACTCGTTGTCCCAGCTGAGGTTGCCCAGGCTGGGAGCGGCGCTGGACACGTCCTGCAGCAGGATCTGCCCGTCCCCCCTGGTGGCCTGCAGCATCAGCCGCGGCTTGGGGGCCAGCGGGTGGGCGTCGAGGGCCAGCACCGCCCTGCGCACCCACGGGTGCCCCTCGGCCAGGCTGCGGACCAGCGCCTGGTACCACTCCACGTCCTCGGCCACGCTGGCCTCGCGGATGTCGTTGGTCTGGAAGAGCATGTTGAGGAAGTTGGCGGCGTGGGCCAGCGCCTCGGGGGCGGCTCGCAGGGCCGCCCGCAGCGCCGGGGGGGGCCCGGGCCCGGGGGCCCCCGCCGCGACACCCCCGCTGCAGTTGGCCCGGGCCAGGCGCTCGGCATCGCCCGTGCGCAGGAACGCCAGCGCTGCCGCCGAGCCCTCGCCGTCCCCCGGCGCTCCCGGCTCCGCGGTGGGCGCCCACGACGATGAGGGGGCCGGGGACCATCCCGCCGGGCGCGGGGGTCTCTCCTGCGGGCGCTGCCCCGCCGCGAGCACCAGCACGGCGTGCAAGCCCCAGAGCAGCGGCCACCGGCACGGCCCCATGGCTCAGCGGAGCCCCCCGGCCCCCGGCGGCCCCCCCGGCCGGCGCGGGGGGCGCATGGCGGGCAGAGCCCCCGATCTGCCCGGAGCCGGCCCCGCGCTCTGCCGCTCGTTCTTCTCCCTCGGCGATGCCGGAGCAGACGTCACCGGCTCCAAACCGTGTTCAGCGGCTGGCGCTGCCCGGAGCCCCCCCGCCCGCCCCCGCGCTCCCGCTCGGGCGGCAGCGCTGCCCGGAGCCCCCCGCTCTGAGCCCCGTGGGCACCGCGCACCGAGGGGACCCCGCGCCCCGGCCCCTCGGGCTGGCCGTGATGCAAGCGCATCCTGATGGGAAGCCATGGCAACGGCAGCCGGAATTTTCCTGCCCGTATCCCCCTCCCCGCGGCCCCTCGGCAGTCGGGGGGAACGGGGCGCCCGCGGGGCCCCCATACGGTTCTGGGTTCCACTCCCGCAGTGCCCGGCGCCCCCCGGGCCATGGGGTGGGAATGGGGGGGGGGTGTCCCCCACTCGGGGTGTCCCTGTGGGGCTGGGGGCGGGCAAGAGCGGGATCTGAAGCCCCCCCCAAGTGCGGGGGGATGTCCCGCGTAGCAGAGCCGGGGTGCACGGGGGACACTGAGGCACGGAAGGGCGCTCAGTTTCATTGCTCCAGCCTCAAGCAACGATGACCTTCCCCAGCCCCAGCCCGCGGGGAGGTGTGGGGAGAGCCGGTCCCCGTCCCCTCTGCTCCGCTTGGGACGCGCTGCCCGCCAGAACCGGGCAAGAGCCCCGCAGGGCTCGCGGTACGGAGCGTCTCGTGCTCGTGCCTCAGTTTCCCCCATCGCATCCCCCGGCCCCGGAGCGGGGGATGAGTCCGAGGGTCACGGCTGGAGCTGCGCGTCCGGGAGCCCTCGCTGCCCCCCGGCCCCACCATCCGTGACCCCCCCGTCCCCGTGGATGCCGGTTCCGAGCTGGGGCCGGGGTTCGGAACCACTCCCGCCCGCGGGTCTGGGCGCTCGGAGCGGCTCCGGGGCTCGGAGCGGGTCCCTCCGTGGGTGCCGGAGCCACCCTCGGGTGCCGGTGCCGGCGGTGGGTGCGGGGCTCGAGCGGCTCCCTGTGCCCGGTGCGTGTCCCGAGGGCGTCCCCGCGGGTCCCCGCGGCCCCTCCACGCGCGCTCGGGGGGCTCGGGGGCGCGGCCTCCACACCGGGGAGGGACCGCAGCCACCGGGAGAGGCGGGACCGGCACCGGGGGGCGCGGCCAGCGGCGGAAGCGCGGGGGCGGGGCGGCGGCGAGGGGGGGGCGCCGCGGCCGTGCGAGGGCGGCGGCGGCGGCCGCCGGTGCCGGTGCGGTCCCGGTCCCCGCGGGCCATGCGGCGGCCGTAGCCATGCAGCGCGACGGGGATGCGGCGGCGGCCGCCGCGGCCTCGTACCGGGTGCTCAGCCGGCTGCTGGGCTATGGCACCGGGCCGGAGGCGGGCGCGGCGGGCGGCGCCGGTGCCGGTGCCGGCGCGGCGGGCGCGGGGCCCGGCGGCGGGGGGCGGCTGCCGGGGGCCGGGCCGGCGCTGCGCAGCCCGCGGCCGCAGCTGATGGTTTTCCGCAACGCGGCGGCCGAGGGCCGGCCCGGCGAGGACTGCGGCCCGGCGGCGGCGGCGGCGGCGGCGGCGGGCAGGGGGGTCCCGGGGGGCGGCGGGGCCGAGCTGTGCCCGCGGCACCGCTGCGCGCTGGAGCCCAAAGCGGCGGCGGGCTGGGGAGCGGCGGCGCAGAGCGGGCTGGAGCTGCAGCTGGCGGCGCTGGGGCTGCGCCCGCCGGGGCTGGGGGCGAAGGGGGCGGCGGGCGCGGCGGGCACCCCCTGCCCGTGCCTCGGGCCGCCCGCCGGCGAGGAAACCAGCGATGCGCTGCTGGTGCTCGAGGCGCTGGAGCCCGACGAGGCCGGCAGCGGCTCCGAGGACGAGCCGGGGTCCCCCGGGCGCGGGGCCGCCCGTGCCGCCGGCAGAGCGGCAGCCCCGGGCCCTGCACAGCCGCCCGCGGGCACCGGCACCGGCCCCGGCGGCAGGAAGGGCTCGCTCCGCATCCGCCTCAGCCGCCTCTTCCGCACCAAGAGCTGCAGCGGCGGCTCGGCCACCGGGGACGCCGCCAGCGCCGCCGCCTCCGCCGGGAGCCTCACGGATGTGTGCGGGGCCCGCGGCCGGGAGCAGGAGCCGGGCAGGTACGGGGGCACCGGGCTGCGATGGGGGGGATGCCGCCCCCGGGGGGGGCAGCGCGGGGTGTCCCGGGGTTGTCCCGGGGGTGTCCCGGGGGTGTCCCGGGGCCGTGCTGTGATGCTCTCCGGAGGGGGGTGCGGGGCTCCGGGGCCATCCCGCCCCGCAGGGCCCGGTTGCGATCGAGCTCTCGGAGCGGCTGCCGAGGCCTCGTCGCTCACTCGGTAGCGCTGGGGCCCGGGAGAGGCCGGCCGAGCAGGGTCGCGCTGATCCAGGCCTGCATCCCTGATGGGGATGGCGGAAAAACCTCAGGGAGCGGCACCGGGAGCGGGGCTCGGAGCATCACTCCCGTGAGGAGCGGCTGCTGTGGGGGCTCAGCTGTTCCTCCCTCCCTCCCTGCAGGAGGAATCATTGCCAGCCCCAGCTTGGCTGGGATGGGGGCACAAATCCCGGGATTTCTTGGGCTGAGACCTCACAGATCCCTCCTGCCTCTCACCCCTGTTCCATCAGGGCAGGAGCTGCTCGGTCCCGGCTGTGCCCAGTCCAGGGCTGCTCCATCCCTGCTTCCAGGGCAGCTCCATCCCTGCTTCCAGGGCAGCTCCATCCCTGCTCCCCAGGGCTGCTCCATCCCTGCTTCCAGGGGGTGCTGAGGTGGTGCTGAGGTGGTGGTGAGTGAGGGGGTGCTGAGCAGGTGCTGAGGCGGTGCTGAGCGGGTGCTGAGAGGGTCCTGAGTGGTGCTGAGGCGGTGCTGAGCGGGTGCGGATGGGTTGCTGAGAGGGTGCTGAGGCGGTGCTGAGCGGGTGCTGAGCCGGTGCTGAGCGGGTGCTGAGAGGGTCCTGAGCCGGTGCTGAGCCGGTGCTGAGCCGGTGCTGAGCGGGTGCGGAGGGGAGGCCGCTCCCACACGAGCCGGTGCTGCCGCCATCTCCACGGACGCTCAGGGCCGGCAGCCCCGGCGGCTGCAGCGCGTGCGGGACGCGTGGCCGGGCGGAACCGGGGATGGGAGCGGGCGGCAGCGCCGGGCGAGGCGGTGTCCGCGGAGGGGGAATCGGGGTGTACCGGGGGTGTACCGGGGCTGTACCGGGTGTGTACCGGGGCTCCGTGAGTACCGGGGATGTACCGGGTGTGTACCAGGGCTCGGTGAGTACCGGGGATGTACCGGGTGTGTACCGGGGCCCGGTGTGTACCGGGGCTCGGCGTGAAATAAACAGGGCAGGAGACTTTTTCTCCTTCTAAGGCCTCTATTAAAAGTGCTCAGCTCAAGATTGGGAAGCCCGACGGGTCTGCAGTCTCCACCCTCTTTCCCAGGGTGACTCGGAGGAGGAGGATGTGCGCAGCTTTGTCCACTAGGGGCTGATCTGGGGGTTCTGTTCTTGCGGGAGCAGGAGAGCGTGACCCCGACCTCGACTCTTTGCCCCCTCCCGGCTCGTGGTCTTGGTTTCAGATGATGTCTTTGCTCAGGGTGAGGGGCAGCAAAGGTTCTCAGCATCTCTGCAGGCTCAGCGCTCTGTTCCTCACGTCCAGACATCACTCTAATTTCTTAATTCTGTATTGGCTCGTTGTTTTTGGGGTCTTTTCCGTAAGTTTGACACTTCTCAAGCCATGGTGGTCCCGAAGTTATTTTGCACCTTCTGATGCCCCCGTCCCTTCCCCGCGCTGTCCGGGGAGAAGAGCCATTAACTTAGCCCTAGCCAGGGCCTGTACTCTTACAAAAGGAGCCATTAACTACAAGGACTTGTGATGATAGTAACAAACAGGTAGAATTTCACTTTGCCAGCAACTCGTCGGACTGGTTTCGCAACTCCTTTTTTCACAAAAAAACTGGCAGATTTTTGTTTATAACAGATGTGAGCCAGGTGCGCACCGAGGCTCGCTGTGTACCGGGTGCGCACCGAGGCTCGCTGTGTACCGGGTGCGCACCGAGGCTCGCTGTGTACCGGGTGCGTACCGGGTGCGCACCGCGGCCGCCGCAGGCCGGGGCGGGCCCGGGGATATCTCCGCAGCGCCCCCTGCCGGCCGGGGTGGCGGCGGCGGCTGAGGGGCCTGAGGGAACAGAGATGTGATCCTGAATGGTGCTGAGCCTGGTCCTGAATGGTGCTGAGCCGGGTTATGAATGGTGCTGAGCCTGGTCCTCAGTGGTGCTGAGCCTGGTCCTGAATGGTGCTGAGCCGGTGCATGGTGGTGCTGAGTCCGGTCCTGAGTGGTGCTGAGTCCGGTCCTGAGTGGTGCTGAGCCGGTGCATGGTGGTGCTGAGTCCGGTCCTGAGTGGTGCTGAGTCCGGTCCTGAGTGGTGCTGAGTCCGGTCCTGAATGGTGCTGAGCCTGGTCCTGAATGGTGCTGAGCCGGGTTATGAATGGTGCTGAGCCTGGTCCTCAGTGGTGCTGAGCCTGGTCCTGAATGGTGCTGAGCCGGTGCATGGTGGTGCTGAGTCCGGTCCTGAGTGGTGCTGAGTCTGGTCCTGAGTGGTGCTGAGCCGGTGCATGGTGGTGCTGAGTCCGGTCCTGAGTGGTGCTGAGTCCGGTCCTGAGTGGTGCTGAGTCCGGTCCTGAGTGGTGCTGAGTCTGGTCCTGAGTGGTGCTGAGCCGGGTTGGGGTGGTGCTGAGCCAGTGCATGGTGGTGCTGAGTCCGGTCCTGAATGGTGCTGAGCCGGGTTGGGGTGGTGCTGTGGTGCTGAGCCTGGTCCTGAATGGTGCTGAGTCCGGTCCTGAGTGGTGCTGAGTCCGGTCCTGAGTGGTGCTGAGTCCGGTCCTGAATGGTGCTGAGCCGGGTTGGGGTGGTGCTGAGCCAGTGCATGGTGGTGCTGAGTCCGGTCCTGAGTGGTGCTGAGCCCGGTCCTGTGTGGTGCTGAGCCTGGTCCTGAATGGTGCTGAGCCTGGTCCTGAATGGTGCTGAGCCCGGTCCTGAGTGGTGCTGAGCCCGGTCCTGAGTGGTGCTGAGCCTGGTCCTGAATGGTGCTGAGCCGGGTCCTGAATGGTGCTGAGCCAGTGCATGGTGGTGCTGAGTCCGGTCCATGGTGGTGCTGAGCCTGGTCCTCAGTGGTGCTGAGCCTGGTCCTGAATGGTGCTGAGTCCGGTCCTGAGTGGTGCTGAGCCCGGTCCTGACTGGTGCTGAGTCCGGTCCTGAGTGGTGCTGAGCCGGGTTATGAGTGGTGCTGAGTCCGGTCCTGAATGGTGCTGAGCCGGGTTGGGGTGGTGCTGAGCCGGGTTGGGGTGGTGCTGAGCCGGTGCATGGTGGTGCTGAGTCCGGTCCTGAGTGGTGCTGAGCCCGGTCCTGAATGGTGCTGAGCCGGGTTGGGGTGGTGCTGTGGTGCTGAGCCTGGTCCTGAATGGTGCTGAGTCCGGTCCTGACTGGTGCTGAGCCGGGTTGGGGTGGTGCTGAGTCCGGTCCATGGTGGTGCTGAGTCCGGTCCTGAATGGTGCTGAGCCGGGTTGGGGTGGTGCTGAGCCGGGTTGGGGTGGTGCTGAGCCGGTGCATGGTGGTGCTGAGTCCGGTCCTGAGTGGTGCTGAGTCTGGTCCTGAGTGGTGCTGAGCCGGGTCCTGAATGGTGCTGAGCCGGGTCCTGAATGGTGCTGAGCCGGGTCCTGAATGGTGCTGAGCCGGGTTGGGGTGGTGCTGAGCCGGGTTGGGGTGGTGCTGAGTCTGGTCCTGAGTGGTGCTGAGCCGGTGCATGGTGGTGCTGAGTCCGGTCCTGAGTGGTGCTGAGTCCGGTCCTGAGTGGTGCTGAGTCCGGTCCTGAGTGGTGCTGAGTCTGGTCCTGAGTGGTGCTGAGCCGGGTTGGGGTGGTGCTGAGCCAGTGCATGGTGGTGCTGAGTCCGGTCCTGAATGGTGCTGAGCCGGGTTGGGGTGGTGCTGTGGTGCTGAGCCTGGTCCTGAATGGTGCTGAGTCCGGTCCTGAGTGGTGCTGAGTCCGGTCCTGACTGGTGCTGAGTCCGGTCCTGAATGGTGCTGAGCCGGATTGGGGTGGTGCTGAGCCGGTGCATGGTGGTGCTGAGCCTGGTCCTGAGTGGTGCTGAGCCGGTGCATGGTGGTGCTGAGTCCGGTCGTGACTCGTGCTGAGCCGGGCCAGGATGGTGCTGAGCCGGGCCCGGGTGGGTCCTTAGGTGGTTTCTCCTGGTGAATGAGACGTTTCTCCTGGTGGAAAAGCCTCTCCTGTTTTTCCTGCTGGAATTCTGCTTTTTCCCTTTGGGAGTTCCGAGTCCCCTCATCTCTCCTCAGCCCATTTTCCGCTGTTTTCCCGCACAGGAAACACAGACTGACAAGAACCCAAAGTGCCTTTTCCCCGGTTGTGTTCAGCCCCCTCTTCACAGGTGAGGAATTGGGGGGGATTTGTGCGAGTTTGGGGTTTTTTGTTTTGCTGTGGGATGAGCCGGGAATGGGGAATTTCGCTTCTGTGGGATCCCGTACTGCGATCTCTGGTGTGCCTTGGTGCTGCTGGCCTCAGACCCTAAAGGAGACCCCAGGGAGAGGATCTGAGCCCAAGACCCCCAGGAAAGGAGCTGCTTCTCCTCAAAGGAATCTGCAGAGCAAAATCTGGAGATGCCAAATTTTTACTTTAATTTGGGAGGTTGATTTCATTATTTATTCGTTTATCTGATTATTTTTAAATTACTTTAAAAATTTAAATGTTTTTAAAATGGTTGTGTCCCTGGTGGCACACATGGATCAGCTCTGCTCTGTCTGGAAATTCCACGCTGGGAAAAATCCTATGGAGCCTCCTCATCCCATCCAGCTGCTAGGCTTGGGGCAAATTCACTCAACGCCTCTTCAAAGAGAAATTTATTTTGGGAGCAGCAAACGGGGGAAACCTCCCAAACCCTGTGGAATTCCTTTCCCCGTGCTCATCCCGGGTCCTCACTGGGCTTTTCCCTCTCCTCTCGCAGGTGAGACGGTGTCACTGGTGGACGTGGACATTTCCCAGCGAGGGCTCAGCTCCCCTCACCCTCCGACCCCTCCGCCGCCGCCCCGCCGGAGCCTCAGCCTGCTGGGTACTGCCCTGGGATGGGCCCTGGAAACCTGGGGATGGGCCCTGGGATTCATCCCTGGAGCCCTGGGAATCCCAGTGCTGAGAAAGGGATCCCTCTAGAACCCAAACCAGAGAGGAGGTGCTGCTTGGAATCCCCAAATTCCCTTTTCCGTGCTGTTTTCTGGGGCTCCATGGGGAATCCCCAAATTCCCTTTTCCGTGCTGTTTTCTGGGGCTCCATGGGGAATCCTCAGATTCCCTTTTCCAGGCTGTTTCCCAGGCTCTGGGGCTGCTCTCTCTCTGTTTCCTGACCTGTCTCTGCTCTCTCCTAGATGACATCAGTGGGACGCTGCCTCCGGCTGTGCTTGTGGGGCCCATGGGCTCTTCCCTGCAATCCTTCCCTCTGCCTCCGCCTCCTCCGCCCCACGCCCCAGGTCAGCTCAGCTTGGCCAGCCCTGCCTCTGTCCTCCTGGAATTCTGCTTTTTCCCCCCTCCTGGAATTCTGCTTTTTCCCCCCCTCCTGGAATTCTGCTTTTCCCCCCTCCTGGAATTCTGCTTTTTCCCCTCTCCTGGAATTCTGCTTTTTTCCCTTTGGGAATCTCCCCCTTTTCCCCTCCTGGAGTCCCCACTTTTTCTCTCCTGCAATCTCCAGGTGCTTCTGGGTGACAGTGACAATGATAATGACCCTGGCTGTGTCTGGGTGACAATGGCAGTGACTGTGACCCTGGGCTGTGTCTGTGTAACAGTCACAGTGACCCCGGCTGTCTCTAGGTGACAATGACAGTGACCCTGGCTGTGTCTGGGTGACAAGGACAGTGACAGTGACCCTGGGCTGTTTCTCAGTGACAGCAACAATGACAGTGACCCTGGCTGTCTCTGTGTGACAGTGACAGTGAGCCCAGCTGTCTGTAGGTGACAATGACAGTGACAGTGACAATGGCAGTGACCCTGGCTGTGTCTGAGTGACAAGGACAATGACAGTGACCCTGGCTGTCTCTGGGTGACAGTGACAATGACCCCAGCTGTCTGTAGGTGACAATGGCAGTGACCCTGGCTGTGTCTGAGTGACAATGACAGTGACAGTGACCCTGTCTGTCTGTCCGTCTGTCCCTGCAGACGCCTTTCCCCGGATCGTGCCCCTGCGTCCCCCCGAGGCCCCGGGCCAGCCGCCCCCGCCGCACCTGCAGTGTCCCCTGGCCCGGCCTGACCCCAGCAGCTTCGCCGCCAGCCTGAGGGAGCTGGAGAAGGTACCGGGGACAGGGGGAGAATCCGAGCCCTTGGGACTGGGACTGGGAATGCGGCCCCTCAGGGACTGGGATTTGGGAATGCGGCCCCTCAGAGTGTGGGATGTGGGAATGCGGCCCCTCAGGGACTGGGATTGGGAATGTGGCCCCTCAGAGTGTGGGATTTGGGAATGCGGCCCCTCAGGGACTGGGTTTTAGGAATGTGGCCCCTCAGGGATTGGGTTTTGGGAATGCGGCCCCTCAGGGTTTGGGATTTGAGAATCCATGATTTTGGGCTCCAGGAATACCTTTTCTGAGTGTGGAAGGGGGGTCTGGATCCCCTCTGTCCCCTCAGGGCCTGGCGTCCCTCAGTCCCTCAATCCCGGCTGCCCACACCGGGTGCAATTCCCATGGGGATCGGCTCCCGGGAGCTTTCCCGAGGCGATCCCTGTGCAGCCGCCGCTCTCTGTTCCCAGTGCGGGTGGTACTGGGGCCCCATGAACTGGGAGGACGCCGAGATGAAGCTGAAGGGGAAACCGGACGGGTCCTTCCTGGTGCGGGACAGCTCCGACCCCCGCTACATCCTGAGCCTGAGCTTCCGCTCGCAGGGCATCACGCACCACACCCGCATGGAGCACTACCGAGGTGAGCGATTCCTGGGATCCCTGGGATTCCTGGGGTGCCATTCCCAGCTCCAGGGGGTTATAAACAACCACACACCACATCCACATGGAGCACTACCGAGGTGAGCGATTCCTGGGATCCCTGGGATTCCTGGGGTGCCATTCCCAGCTCCAGGGGGTTATAAACAACCACACACCACACCCGCATGGAGCACTACCGAGGTGAGCCATTCCCGGGATCACAGAATCCTTGGGATAGCATTCCCAGCTCCATAAACAACCACACACCACACCCGCATGGAGCACTACCGAGGTGAGCCATTCCCGGGATCACAGAATCCTTGGGATAGCATTCCCAGCTCCATAAACAACCACACACCACACCCGCATGGAGCACTACCGAGGTGAGCCATTCCCGGGATCCCTGGGATCCCTGGGGTGCCATTCCCAGCTCCAGGGGGTTATAAACAGCCACACACCACACCCGCATGGAGCACTACCGAGGTGAGTGATTCCTGGGATCCCTGGGGTGCCATTCCCAGCTCCAGGGGGGTTATAAACAATCCACCACACCCACATGGAGCACTACCGAGGTGAGTGATTCCCAGGATCACAGAATCCTTGGGATAGCATTCCCAGCTCCAGGGGGGTTATAAATAACCCACACACCACACCCGCATGGAGCACTACTGAGGTGAGCCATTCCCAGAATCCCAAGTCCCTGGGGTGCCATTCACCAGCTTCAGGAGGTTATAAATCACCCACCACACCTGCATGGAGCACTACTGAGGAATAAAGGGCTGGCGGTGCCCTGGAAAAGTGGATTTAGAGGAAATTCTGACAAATGGAGATTTTAGGGAGAATTTATTCCTGGGAAGTGTGGTCAGGCGTTGGATCAGGCTTTTGGACCCTGGAAGTGTCCAAGCCTCACATGCAGGTGGCACCTGGGGACACGGTGACACCGCTGTCCAGGGGACAGCTGGGATCTTTCCCAGCCTGCAGAATTCCCGGATTTTGGTGGGAGGAGGGGGTGTCCAGACCCACTGGGAGCTCTGATGTCCCCAGCTCCAGTTTCATCCTGGGCCACCTGGCAGGTCAGGTGACAGCACGGGGACAAAGGGTGACCCAGGGCCTAATTAACAATCCCCTTAATCAAGGAGCAGGAACATGAAACTGCTCCCATGGAAAATGATCCCAGGCTGGGAAATGGGGACAGCAGCACCTGGAGCTCCAAGGTCACCTTCCCTTGGGAATGTTGGCATGGACAAGGGACACTCCAGAATATGAGAATATTTAATTTCCTATATATAATAATATTAAATTCACTAAATATAAGAATATTTAATTGATTAAACATAAGAATATTGAAAAGTTTAGCTGTTCCCAAATCCGTCAAACAGCCTATTCCACGGAATTTTGGGAATGCCAGATTTGTCACTGAATATCCTCCCCCTGTTGATTGTGTGGCGGTGCTGGGAAAGCTGCTTTCCCAAAAATTCCTTGGAATAACTCCCCTGTGCTTTCCCAAAAATTCCTTGGAATAGCAGGAATAATTCCCCTGTGCTTTCCCAAAAATTCCCCTGGAATAATGGGAATTCTTTCTCTCGTGGAAGGGACCTTCAGCCTGTGGTGCCACCCCAAGTTCGAGGACCGCTGCCAGTCCGTGGTGGAGTTCATCAAGAGGGCGATCATGCACTCCAAAAACGGGAAATTCCTCTACTTCCTGCGCTCCCGGGTCCCAGGTGAGCATGGGAATGGGATGGGCCAGGTGAGCCTGGGAATGGGATTGGCCAGGGATCCAGGTGAGCCTGGGAATGGGATGGGCCAGGGATCCAGGTGAGCCTGGGAATGGGACGTTCCTGTGATCCACGTGAACCTGGGAATGGGATGTTCCAGGTGAGCCTGGGAGCCTAATCCTGCCTAATCCGGATCTCCAAAATCTCCTTTTTTCCCCCAAAAGGTCTCCCTCCGACGCCCGTCCAGCTCCTGTACCCCGTCTCCAGGTTCAGCAACGTCAAATCCCTGCAGCACCTTTGCCGCTTCCGGATCCGGCAGCTGGTCCGGATCGACCACATTCCCGAGCTCCCGCTGCCCAAGTGAGTGCTGGGATTCCCCCGTGGATCATCCCTGGAATTCCCTCCCTCCCTCCCAGGCAGCGGGAAGGGATCTGTGAGCTCAGATCCGGGAGGGAATCCTTGGCTTTTCCAGCTTTGGGGTGGCGGGAACGATGGCCTGTGGGTGCAGTGGGAATTCTGAGCAGCTTGGGAATGAGGAATTCCCTGCTGTGCCAGAGCTTTGGCAGGCAGCTCCTGTTTCTTTGGAGGTGCTGGGAATGTCAGAGGGGCTGTGCTCTGGGAATTTCGGAGGGGTTATGGCTCAGGGATCCAGCTCTTCCCAGTGTTTTTGCAGGGAAAAGGCTCTGGGTGTGTTTTGGGAATTTCAGAGGAGCTGTGGCTCAGGGATCCTGCTGATCCCGGTGTTTTTGCAGGGAAGAGGCTCTGGGTGTGTTTTGGGAATGTTTCAGAGGGGCTGTGGCTCAGGGATCCGGTTGTTCCCGGTGTTTTTCCAGGGAAGAGGCTCTGGGTGTGTTTTGGGAATGTTTCAGAGGGGCTGTGGCTCAGGGATCCGGTTGTTCCCGGTGTTTTTCCAGGCCCCTGATCTCCTACATCCGCAAGTTCTACTACTACGACCCGCAGGAGGAGCAGTACCTGTCCCTCAAGGAGGCGCAGCTCATCTCCCGACAGAAGCAGGAGCCCGAATCCTCCACGTAGCGGAGCCGGAGCCGCCCCAGCACTGACGGTGCGGGAATGGTCCTGGAATGGTCCGGGAGTGGTCTGGGATGGCTGGGGAATGGTCCTGGAATTTTCTGGGGGTGGTTGGGGAATGGTCTGGGATTGGTTTCAGAATGGTTCAGTAATGATCTGGTGGTGGTTCAGGAGTGGTCTGGGATGGTCCGTGGATGGCCCAGGAATGGTCTGGGAATGCCCCAGGAATGGTTGGGATTGGTTTTGGAATGGTTCAGTTATGATCTGGGGATGGTTTGGAGTGGTCTGGAATGGTCCGTGGATGGTTTGGAGTGGTCTGGGAATGCCCCAGGAATGGCTGGGAATGCCCCAGGAATGGTTGGGAATGGTTCCTCATCCCAGGATCCAACCCTGTTCCCTCAGAGCCCCCCTGGAGAAGCCGTGGCTGCTCCCTCGGGCGTCTTTTACCATTCCCAAACTTTTTCTGGAGAGGAGAACAAGGTTTCATGCTCTTCTACCATTCCCAGCTTTCCTTGGGAAGGGGAACAAGGCTTCCTGGCCTTTGACCATTCCCATCTTTCCTTGGGAAGGGCTCCACCCTCCTGCTCCTCCCTTGTTCCCATTCCCATTCCCTCTCTGCCCCCGCGATGGGATCCCTCCCAGTCCCATCTGATCCCAGTTCCCGGTGTTTTGTCCCGGCAGGGATTTGGATGTTGCCCTCCTGCCATGGTGGGGAGGAGGCTGAGCTGCTGCTGCTGCTGCTCTTTTCCTGGAGGAGAGGGCCCAGCATTCCCAGGAAGCCCAGCAGAGCAGGATCTGGAGCCCCGGCTCCTGGGAGAAGGAATCCCGGGGGAACCCAGCCCGGCCCCGCGGGGTCCCCGCGGAACAGAGAATGTCACGGCACTATTCCCGAGTTTTCCTGGAAGCTTTCAGTTTGGACGTCTCTGGATTTTTATTTTTTGCTTTTGGATTTTCAGCATGAGGAAAAACTGGGTTTTTCTGATCCAGCCGCATTTTCGGATCCCACCTCAGGAATTTCCAGGTGGGGGAGAGGGAGGGAAAAAGGGGGAATTCTCTGGGAAGATCCATCTGCTCCCAGGCGTCGTGGCAAGGCTTTGATCCTCTCTGGAGAGCTGCAAACGGAGCCAGGGGGACGGAAGAACCCCGGGGAATAAACAAAGTGCAGAGTCCTGAGCAGCTCCACAGCTCCCCCACTTCCCAGGATTTGGGAAAAGAGATCCAAACCCTCCAGGAGTGGCAGGAGCGTCCTGGGAAAAGCTTGGAGCCGTGGAAGAAGGAAGGAAGGAGGGAGGAGCGTGGGCTGTGGGGGTTCCCCTGGAGCCCTGGGAAGGTGGAGGAGCTGCTGCTGCAATTGCTGGAGCTGCCCCTGGATCCTGCAGGGACCCCAGACCTGGGATGGGCGCTCCCAGCCTGTCCCTGGTGGGTTCCAGAGGCTGGGAATGGAGTGGTTCCCTCTGGAGCATCCTCCTGGAGCAGCTCCCTCCTCTCCCCGGGACACCAGGAACAGCCAATCCAGGAGAGTTTTGGCTCCTTCCCTGATTCTGGGCCCAAATTCCCTCCCTCACCCCCTGGGATCCCGGGCTGCTGCTCCAGCCCCCGAGCAGGAATTCCATGGGGAGAATTCTTCCCTGCTGTGTTTCGAGGAGCAGCATTCCTGGCAGTGCTCTGAATCCAAGGAATTGCCCCCTCTTGCTGGATCTGAGGATTCCCCGGAGCCCTGGGAGCAGCCAGGACGATCCCAGTCCTGGAATTCCTGTGGATTTCAATGGAAAAAATTCCAAGCTGCTTTGCCATAAAAGGTGCTACAAACCCTACCCTGCCTGCCTCCTCCAGCTGGGATTTGGAGGGGAAAAAAACCCACAATCCTTAAAAAAATTCCAGGTTTCTGGGTGAAACTGAGCCTGAACATCCATGGAAATACCTCATGGGACTGTGTGAGGGAAAACCTTCCCAAGAACCAGGCCTGCTCCAGCTTTTCTTCCCAAAAAAAAATAAAAATAAAAGAGACCTTGGGAAAAAAAAATAAGGAAAAATGGATCAGGGATGGATAATGGGATGCAGGGAATTGGGAAGGTGAGAGTCAATCCAGGGAAAATCCAGGGAAATTCCTGTTCTCTCCATGGAGCGGTGGTGACAGCATTCCCACTCTTCTTTGGGAATGGGAGAGGCTTGGGAAGGGGAGCAGCAGATCAGGGAAAAGCAGAGCTGGGGTTTCTTGGGGCTTTTTTTTTTTTGCCATCCTGGGGAGCTCCCAGTGTCCCAAAATCCACCTGGGCAAATCCCAGTCCTTAAAAATCCAGCCTGGGGTGCTCCCAGTGCTCCCAGTCCAGGGCTTCACCCCAAATCCCAGGAATTTCACGGGATCCAGCCTCACCTTTGGAGGAGGAATGAGCAGATTCCAGCAGCTCCCAGGGCAGGAGATTCCCAGGATTTTGGGAATCACCCTTTGGAATTAAAAAAAAAAATGCAGCTTTTGCTTAATTTTATTTTTATTTTTATCCCCCTTTTTTTTTTAATTTTTAATTTTAATTTTTAATCTTATTTTTTTTTGTGTGTGCTTAATTTATTCAAATAGTGGCTGTATAATTTATTTTCATAAATATATGAGAAAAGTTACTAAATGGTTAAAAAAATAATAATAAAAAACCAAACGGACTTTGCAGGCCAATCTTTCAGATTTAATGAAAAAAAATTAATTAATAATAATAATATTAATAATGATGGGTTTTGATATGAACCACAAATGCACTTTTGGGTGTGTTTGGTTATTTTTTGGGGTGGGGAGCTGTGGGGTTTGTGTGTAAATATTGTATTTATAGGCATGTTTGGCCTCTTGTGGGGGATTTTAGGAACTGCTGGCGTGGAATTCCTGGATTTTGGGGGTTTGGGGGTTTTTTTGGGGTGGTTTTTTTTTCCTACAGGGTCAGCCAGGAAGAGCTGACTTGGTGTTTGTAAAACTCATTTTTAGCATCGATTTTTGCGGGTTTTTTTGGGGCTGTTTGGGGTTTTATTTTTTTGCTGTGGGAGGGGCGGGAAGGGAAGAGAGAAAGGGTTTGAAATAAAAACCTTGGAAATTGTTGGATGTTTCTTGTGGTGAATCCCGAGTCCCTGACCCCCTCCAGGCCCCCTTTGCCTCTTTTTTGGGGCATCCTGGCACCCCAAAACCCATCAGGGACCTTGGGATGCCTCCATGGCTGCTCCCAATACCCAAAAATAAATTTGGGGGATTTCTGGGTGCCCCCCGGCTGCTCCCAGTACCCCAAAACCCATCAGGAAGCTCCAACTGCTGCCCTTGGCTTCTCCTGGCACCCCAAACCCATTCGGGGGGAGCCCTGGGTGCCCCCTGGGTGCTCCTGGCACCCCAAACCCATTCGGGGGGAGCCCTGGGTGCTCCAGGCACCCCAAACCCATTCGGGGGAGCCCTGGGTGCCCCCTGGGTGCCCCCAGTTCCCCCATGGATACTGGGATGCTCCTGGTGCTCCCAGTTCCCGCATCCCCGTGGGGTGGGCTGAGACCCCATGGGCTGGAGAAGCCCAAATTCCCCTCCTGGCCCCCCAAACCCCCTCCCCAGCCCCTTCCCCATTCCCGTCCCCCCAAATCCCCCTCGGGCCATGCAGACCAAAGGCGGTGGAGCGACACAATTGGGAATGGGGTGGGTTTGGGGTCTCAGGGATGGGGGCGAGGCCAGTTTGGGATCCCTTTGGAGGTTTAGGGTCCCCGGGATAGGGAATGAGGCGGATTTGGGATCCCTGGGATTGGGAATGGCGCAGATTTGGGGTGCCCAGAATGGGGAATGCGGCAGATTTGGGGTTCCCAGGATGGGGCAGATTAGGAGTGCCTGGGATGGGGAGTGGGGCAGATTTGGGGTCTCAGGGATGGGGGGCGAGGCCAATTTGGGATGCCCAGGATTGGGAATGAGGCGGATTTGGGGTGCCCACAGCCCGAGGAAGCTTTGGGGCCGTGCTGAATGCGGGACCCCGGGAATGCTCCAGGAATTCGGGGCCCCGGGACGCGCCCACGGCCTGGAGGAGCCCGTGGGGACCCGGGGCACCCCCTCGCTGCCCCCGGGCCCCCCAGAAAAAGCCGCTTTTGTGCGGCCGCCCCCGAGCGGGCCTGGACAGCGCCCAGCAGGGCCGGGGTTTTATTTTTACCTCCTGATTAGCATCAGAAAGCGGCGCGGCCCCCGCGGGCGGCGCGGCCCCGGACAACGGGCGCTTTCTTCCCGCTCCGCCCGCCCCCGACCCCAGCCCCAGTCCCGCGGGTGCTGCTTCCCCCGGGACCCCCGAGAGCAGCCCCGGCCCCCGCGGGGTCAGCGAGAGGGGCGGCCGCTGGTGGTGCCCACCCTGCGGAAAAAATCCCCTTGGGTGGCGGGGTGTTGCTCCCCGTCCTTAAATCCCATCCCCAAATCCCATCCCAAATCCCACCCCAAAATTCTGTCCCTCAATCCCATCCCCACATCCCACCCTTGGCCAGCTCTGCCCCAGCCACGGGGGTGGGTCTGGGGTGTCCAAACCCCCAGTTTGGGGCTGGGACCTGTGCGGAGTGTGGGCGCTGCCCAGTGTGCTGAGGGGAGTGTGGGAACGAGGGAAACTGAGGCACGGGGTGGGATCAGTCTAAGGGAAACTGAGGTACGGGGTGGGATCAATTCAAAGGAAACTGAGGCACGGGGTGGGATCAGTCTAAGGGAAACTGAGGCACGGGGTGGGGAGGGAATGAGGGAAACTGAGGCACGGCCCGGGACCAGTGCAAGGGAAACTGAGGCACGGCCCGGGACCAGTGCAAGGGAAACTGAGGCACGGCACGGGATCAATCCAAGGGACACTGAGGCACGGCCCGGGCCAATGCAGCCGGGGCCATGCAGGGGATGGGTGGGCATGGTGCCCGCTGTCCCTGCTGTCCCTGCTGTCCCCGGCCGGGCGCTGGCAGCGCCCCAGGGTCAGCGCTGGCACCGGCGCTGCTCCGAGCTAACATTTACCCAGCCCCGAGGGCTTGGCTGCCACCCCGGGAAAGGACAGGCCAGGGGCCACCAACCAACCCAGCCTGGGGGCACAGACAGTGACGCTGGCACTGCCACCGCGCCAGCCCGGCGCTGGCACTGCCAGGGAGAGCCACGGGCCCTGGGAAATGGGGACAGGGAGGGAGGGAGGGATTGGGGATGGATGGACAGAGGGAGGGAGGGATGGATGGACGCATGGATGGATGGATGGAATCGAGGGATGGATGGATGGATGGATCCATGGATGGATGGATGGATCCATGGATGGATGGATGGATGATGGATGATGGATGGATGGATGGATGGATGGATGGACGGACAGATGGATGGATGGACGGACAGATGAGTGGATGGATGGATGGATGATGGATGGATGATGGATGGATGGATGGATGGATGGACGGACGGATGGATGGATGGATGGATGGATGGATGATGGATGGACGACGGATGGATAGATGGATGGATGATGGATGGATGGATGGATGGATGGACGGACCGATGGATGGATGGATGGATGGATGGATCCATGGATGGATGGATGGATGGATGGATGGACGGACAGATGGATGGATGGATGGACGGACAGATGAATGGATGGATGGATGGATGGATGATGGATGGACGACGGATGGATAGATGGATGGATGATGGATGGATGGATGGATGGATGGACGGACCGATGGATGGATGGATGGATGGACGGACAGATGGATGGATGGATCCATGGATGGATGGATGGATGATGGAGGAGGGAAGCAGCGGATGGGGCTGCCGGGGTCCCGGGGGGGCCGTGCGGAGGGGCGGGAGGGGAGGGCGGCGGCGGGGTCCGGGTGGGGCCGGGGCCCCCTCCCGTCGCCGCTCACATGACGCCGCTCCCGGGATGCGCCGGGCGGCGCCGGGCGTGGGCGGCGGCGGCGGCGAGAGGCGGCGGCAGCGGGACCGCACCGGGGCGCGCCGGCTCCGCCACCGGCACCGCCACCGCCACCGGCGCCGACACCAGCACCGGCAGCGGGACCGGCCCATGGCCCGCGGCCGGACCGCCGCGCCCGCCCCCTGAGCGGCCCCATGGAGCAGGTAGGACCGGGACCGGGACCGGGATAAGGAGCGGGAGCGGGAGCGGGAGCGGAGCCGCCGCGGCGGGGACCGGGCGGGTCCAGCACCCACAGGCGCGGCGCCGTTCCGGGGGTCCGGCACCCCCGGGGACCCCGCCTGCCGGCGGAGGGACCCCACCGCTCCCCACCTGCGGCCGCTGCGCTCCCCACCTGCGGCCGCTGCGCTCCCCACCTGCTGCTTTCTGCCCCACCCACCTTCCCCCGGCGTCCCCGCCGCCCGCCTGCTGCCCCAGCAGCACCTGAGCCCCGCCGCAGCATCGCCCACCCGGGACCCTCGGTATCACCGCCCTGAGAGCCCCGCGCCCCCCGTGCGCCTCACCCAGCCCAGGTGTGCCGCGGGACCCTGTCCCTGTCCCTGCCCTGCCACCGCCTCCTGCCACAGCCCGGGGCGGGTCCCGCCCGCGATTTGGGGAGGGGGTTTCTGCGGGGAAGGGGCTGGAGCCGCCGTGGGGTGTGGAAAAACCCCGGGGGGGTCTTTGCTCTGTGTCCCCATCCCGTTATTCACCGGCCGCCGCCTCCAGCCCCCGTCCCGCTCCGGCCGGGCTGTGCTGCCCCTTCTCGCCGCCCACTCGGGGCTGGGGGTCTCTCGGACCCCCCGTGCCGTGGCTCTGCGTGGACAGGAGGGTCCCTGGGGCGGGGGTCACCCCCTCCCGACCATCCCTCCCCAATTCCGGGGTCCATCTCGCTCCCCGCAGCCCCCGGGACTCTGCCTCGTGTTCCCCCCGCCTCCGCCATCGCTCCGGCTCAGCGCAGATCCCAGCGCAGGATCTGATGCCTCGTGGGTGCCCCGCACCCCCCGAGCCTCCGGAGGGGCTGGGGCAGCGCTGGGGCCCGCGCGGAGGCGCCGCTGCGGGCACGGCACGTCCCCAGCTCTGCCCGCACGTTGGGGACCGCGTGCTGCAAAATCCACCCCCCTCCCGAGCCGCGGCGGGGGGAGCCGGGGCGCCCCAGCGTGGCCGCGTCACCCACCCGCCACCGCCGCCCCCGCGCCCAGCCCGGACCCCCGGCACGGCCCCCGCGCCCCGGCAAAGCCAGCGCGGGGTGCAGCATCCCCGGGGGCCCCGCTGCCGGCTGCGATCTCCCCGCTGCAAAAATCCCCTCATCTCTTCCCACATCCAGCTGCAATGCAGAGGAGCTCCCGAGCCGCCCGCACGCCTTCCCCGCCGCCCTGATTGGCGGCGACGCCTCTGGAAGGGGCCGTGGTAATTTTAGGCCGTGAGCGGCAGCAGGTTGGCATGTGCCCGCCGGCACCGGGCACGGCTCCTCCGGCAGCGCTGCCCGGCCGCCCTCCCTGCTCCCGGGAGCGGCCCGCGGCACCGGGGATGCTGCGCAGCGCCCGGGGCTCCCCGAATCCCGGCAGGATCGCGGCCCCTCCCTGATGTGGGATGAGCACGTAAGTCCTCGGCGCCCCCCGCCGCCCCGCCCGGCTCGGCGCTGCCCCGCTGCCGGCGTTCCCGGCTCGGCGCTGCCGGCCCCGAGCCCCCCTGGCCTCGCTGTTGTTTATCCCGACGGCCCCGCTGGCGGGCAGGGAAGGAGGGGCCGGGGCCGTAACCCTTTGGTCTGGCCGCCCGCTCAAAATGGCTTCGGTTCCCAGCCGCCGCCAGGGAACGGGAGCTGCCGCTGGAAGCGCCCGCCTGGAGCCGGGAGGGGACACCCGGCGAGACCCCCCCAGCTGGGCACCCGCGGGGTCACCCTGCGCGCCCCGCCCGATCCCGCCGCCCCCCCGGCTCCTCCCCGCGCCCCGCTTTTGCTTTTCTTCATTTTAATTCCCGGGATTAGGTTAAAACCCATCTTCCATCCAGGCTGGATTCCCCTCTCGCTGCCTTTGTCTGCGGCGCGGAAGCGGCTCCGCAGGGAGCGGCGGGCGGGGGGCTCCTGCTCCACCCCTGCTCCCCCAGACCCGCTCCTGCTCCCCCAAATCCGCTCCTGCTCCCCCGGACCCGCTCCTGCTCCCCCAAATCCCCTCCTGCTCCCCCGGACCCGCTCCTGCGGCCGCCGGGATTTGGGGTGGGGGGCTCGAGCAGCGATGGCTGTGCCCCCCAAGGGCCGCGGGAGGGAGGCAGGGCGGTGGTTTTCGGGTGGATGGTCACGGAATGGGGCGTGGGGGAGCCCTGGCGGGCGTGAGCCGCGGTCCCGCCCCGCCCGTGGGGACCCAGGGGCGCGGTGTCCCCGGGGGGCTGCGGGGTGCGGCTCAGGAGACAAAGAACGGGGATTCCTTGGGGCGGGGAGGGAGCGTCTGGGGCACGGCGGCACCCGCGCCCCGGGGACACCTGTGGGGAAGGTGCCCGGGGGCAGGGATGGGGCTGGGGGCTCTCCTGGAGCCCCCCTGGCTGTGCGCCCCAGGATGGGGCTCAGCCCTCGCTGTGTCCCTGTCCCTGACCCCGTGCCAGGGTCAGTCCCTGTCCCTGCAGGGCCAGCTCAGGTTGTGTCACCTCCTGGGTGGCACTGGGGACACCAGGAGGGCACTCGGGGTGCCGGGATCCACAGCTGCGTCCTGCCGGGGCTGTCGGGGCTGGACGTGGCTGTGTCCCCTCGCGGGGGACACGTCAGGAGGGACCCCAGGAGTGGCACTGCCGCAGGGGATGGGAGCGGGTGGCACGGCTGGAGGAGGCCTCTGCTCGTCCCACGGCCTGTCCTCAGGGCAGGGACAGACGGACGGACGGACGTTGGTCAGGTTGGCCCGCGGTGCCAACCCCAGCCCGAGGGGACATTTCCTGGAAAGTCCCTCTGGAGAGTGGCCAGCGGGATGGAGCAGCTGGGATGGGCAGAGCTGCGTGGCCGGGCAGGCAGAGGGCAGCCGGGCACACCCCAGGGAGGGGACAGCGGACAGGGACGTGTCCCATGCAGGGTCTGGGGACATTGTGCACCCCCTGTGGGTCCTGGGGGTGCCACACTTGGGGGCTGAGGGGGCCTGGCTGTGCCCTGTGGGGAGCAAATTCCCATCACTCCCATCCCACTGTTTGTCCCCTCCTGCTCCCAAGGACAACAGGGGACAGCAGAGGTGGCAGTGACTCTGTGGGACCCCTCAGTGCTGGCACCCACATTTCCAGAGGGAAACCCCCCCATCCCACCCCTGGGTGCTGTGGGTGGCACCATCCCTGGGTGACCCCTGTCCCCCCCTGTTTCCTGGATGTCCTTGGCGGTCCCATCCCTGCTCCTGTCCCTGGTGTCCCCTGCCTGTCCTGGCTGGAGTGACACAAGTGGGAGCTGCCACCCCATGAACGGGTCCAGCCCCCGTGGCCTCGCTCCAGCCCCGAATTCCGGCGTTTATTTGTTCTGGGGGCGCCGCGCCTGCCCCGGAGCCCGCAGGAAGTTGTTGTTGACACGGGATTTTCTTAATGGTGTCACGGAAAACTCGCGCTTGGCAGCCGCGGTGTCGCGAGCTGGCATTCCTGGGATCACGGGGTGGTATGGGCTGGCATTCCCAGGAATGTGGGGTGGTACAGGCTGGCATTCCTGGGATCACGGGGTGGTATGGGCTGGCATTCCCAGGATCATGGGGTGGCACGGGCTGGCATTCCCGGGATCACGGGGTGGCACGGGCTGGCATTCCCGGGATCATGGGGTGGCATGGGCTGGCATTCCCGGGATCACGGGGTGGCACAGGCTGGCATTCCCGGGATCATGGGGTGGCACAGGCTGGCATTCCCGGGATCATGGGGTGGCACGGGCTGGCATTCCCAGGATCATGGGGTGGCACGGGCTGGCATTCCCGGGATCACGGGGTGGCACGGGCTGGCGTTCCCAGGAATGCTGCTTGGCATGGGCTGGCATTCCCAGGAATGCTGCTTGGCACGGGCTGGCGTTCCCGGGATCATGGTGTGTTGTGGGCTGGCATTCCCAGGAATGCTGCTTGGCACGGGCTGGCATTCCCAGGAATGCTGTGTGGCATGGGCTGGCATTCCCAGGAATGCTGTGTGGCACAGGCTGGCATTCCCAGGAATGCTGCTTGGCACGGGCTGGCGTTCCCGGGATCATGGTGTGTTATGGGCTGGCATTCCCAGGAATGCTGTGTGGCACAGGCTGGCATTCCCAGGAATGCTGCTTGGCACGGGCTGGCGTCCCTGAGGGCAAAGCTGGGATCCAGGCAGGGAACGCCCGCTCGCTCGGGACTCGGGGAGCGGCCTGGGGCTGGCAGTGACGTGGGGACATCGCCTGGGGGTGCCGGAGCCCTTGGCACCTGCAGGATTTGGGTCCCCCTGGAATTCTGGGGTGCTCTGGGGGTTTGTTCCAACCCCCACCTTTGTGCCACACGTGGAGCTGTGTCCCTGTTGGGGACAGAGAGGGGACAATGACGCCTGCCAGCAGCGGAGGAGCCATCTCGGGGCGCTGTGGGGGTAAATGGGAGATGATCCCGCTGTGCCCTGCCCTGAGCCCCTCCCTGGGCTCATCTGCCCCGGATGGGCCCTGCTGGCTCCAGCCCTGTCCCTGTGGTGACTCTGTCCCCTCCTGCCCTGTCCCTGTGTCCCCAGGGGTTGTGGCCACCATTCCTCCCGGTTTTCTTCACCTCCTCCCACTTTCCTGTCACACGTGGCTTCATTTCCCTCCCAAAATTGTCCTTCACACCATCCCAGGGCTGGTGCTGGGTCCTGGCTGTGCCACAGGTGACTCAGGTGACTCAGGGCTCGTGTCATGGCATTGATGTCACCTCCTGCCACCGCAGAGCCTTTCAGGTGCCGTTTGCACCCCGGAATTCGGCTGTGGGATTTGTTTCCTCAGCAGTTTCTCCACACTGGTTTTGGGATGCTCTGCTGTGTCCAGGCCAGGCCCTGCTGGCTGCCCCCATGCTGGCTGCCCCCATCCGTCTGTCTGCCAGGCCAGGCTCTGTCCGTCCGTCTGTCCAGCTGTTTCCCACCCTCGCTGTTTCCTTTCCCCGCAGCTCTGTCTCAGCCTTTGTCCGTCGGTCGGCCCCGACCCAGCTGTTTCCGTCCCCCCGTCTGCCTGTGCCAGTCCCCGTCACTGCTATCCCTCTGTCCTGGCGTTTCCTGTCCGTGTGTCCGGCAGTGCCCGGCCTTGGCCTCGCCCTGCTGCTGCCTGTCCGGCTTCCCCTGCCCTGCCTCTCCTGGTGTCCCTGTGCCAGCTGCCCTGTGCCTGCCCTGCTCAGCTCACGGTCCCTGTCCCTCTGTCCTGGCTGCTCCTGGCCTGGCTGTCCCCTGCCCATGGCTGGGTGACACATCCCTGTCCACATCCCCATCCCACTCCATGCCTGGCCTGGTTTCTGGGTGTCCCTTGTGTGGCCCTGGTCCCCAGGAATGTCCCCTGTCCATCCCCGGTTGTCCCACTCCTGTCCCTGTGTGTCCCCCTCCTGTCCCGGTCCCCGTGTGCCCTGTCCTGGTCCCTGGATGTCCCTCCCTGTTCCTGGGGGGTCCCTTCCCCATCCTGGTCCCATCCCTGGTGCCTGCTCTGGTGCCCATCCCGGTGCCAGCTCGGTACTGGTTCCTGCTCTCCTGGTGTTGGTGTCGGTACCCGTTCCCACCCCACTGTCCCGCTGCCGGTTCCCGTTCACACCCCGGTGCTGGTGCCGGTTCCAGCTGTCCTGCTTCCGGTTCTGCTGTCCCGGTGCCGGTTCCCGTTCCCGGTGCCGGTTCCTCTGTCCCGGTGCCGGTCCCGCTGTCCCGGTGCCGGTCCCGCTGTCCCGGTGCCGGTTCTGCTGTCCCGGTGCCGGTTCCTCTGTCCCGGTTCCCGTTCCCATCCCGGTGCCGGTTCCCGGTCCCTCTGTCCCGGTGCCGGTCCCGCTGTCCCGGGGCCGGTTCCCGTTCCCACCCCGCCATCCCGGTGCCGGTGCCGTGCCGGTCCCTCCCGCCGGGCGGGCCGTACCGAGCCGCCCCGCGCCCCGCCCGCCGCCGCGGGCGCCCGGAGGAGGCGGAGCCGCGACCGGGGCCGGGGCCGCCGCCGGCCCAGCCCGAGCCGAGCCGAGCCGAGCCGAGCCGAGCCGGACCGCGCCGTGCGGGGCCGCGCCGGGCCGAACCAGCGGGAGCGCACGGGCAGCGCCGTGCGGGGCCGTGCCGAGCCGAGCCGTGCGGAGCCGGGCCGAGCCGAGCCCGCCGCGCCCCGATGAATGGGATCGCCTTCTGCCTGGTCGGGATCCCGCCGTCCGCCCCCGCGGTGAGCGACACCGGCGGCACCGGGAGGCGGCAGCGGGGACCGGGAGCGGCGCTGGGGGGAACTGGGCGGACTGGGAGGGTGTGGGCTCGGCGGAGCGGGGTCTGCGAGGAACTGGGGGATACTGGGCGGACTGGGGAGGGATAGGCTCGGGGAAATGGGGTCTGGGAGGAAATGGAGATAACGCTGAGCTGTAGGTCTGGGGGAACGGGGACCGGGGGAACTGGGAGCTACTGGGAGAGTGCGGGGCCGGGACTGGGAGTGCTGGGATGGCGCCGAGGTCTGGCAGCGCGGCCGGGTGTTGGGTGATGCCCCTCGGGGACCGGACCGGGACCGAGCCGGTTCTGCGGGGCTGGACTGTGGCTCAGGGCCAGCGGGACCGGGGGTGTCCGGCCACCCTCGCCACGCCACAGGCGCTGCTGGCCGCGGTGGCCTGGCCGCAGCCACGGCGGCGTCGTGGCAGGGCGGAGGGGCTGCGGCGCCTGGATCCGGCCCCGGAGCCGAGGGGGAGACCCCGGGAAGGAGCTGCCCCTTCCCGGGACGGGCCCACGGACACCCACGCACTTCCTCCGAAACTCCCGGCCGGGCTGGCTCCGGCGGCTCCGGCGGGTCCATCCCGACAGCGCTCGCCTCTGGGCAGGCAGCAGCCCCCGGCGTGCCCAGGAGCTCCTGGAGGTCAAATCCAACCCCCCCGGCCCCGAGCAGCCCCCCAGGATCTGCTGACCCGCGGGTGGGCACCGGCATCGCCCGGCGCCGCTGCCCCGGAGGGCGATTCCCGTCTCCCGGCAGTGGTGCCAAGGAAGGCCAGCCCAGCCCTGGCTAAATCCCCATTTCCTGCCCGTTTTATGCCAGATCCCGGCGAAACCTTGGCGTGGGGATGAGGACAGCGCTGGGGGACCTGGGGCGGGGGTCTGGTGGCCGTGGGGACCCCGCGGTGTTGGACTGGCACATCCTGGCCCCAGAGCTGCGTTTGTCCCTCAGTTCCTGGTTGTTTGAGCTCGGCTTCCTCGGCCCCGGCCATGGGGGAATTAACCGGCCTGAAAGGGTTAATTGGGGTGTGCGGAGTGGCCCGGGGATGAGGAGCTGCTGAGCATTAATCATGGTTCCTCCTGGACCCGTCCCTGCTTACCCCGTACCGCTGAGTGCCGGCGCTCGGAATTTTGGGATGGGCGTGTGTGCGTGTGTGTGTGTGTCTGAATCTTGGAATCGGCTTTTCTGCTGCGTTTTGGGGTGAAATGTGCCCTCCTGGGGGGCGGCACCGGGGGCAGGGCTCGAGTCGCTGATTTGGGGTGATTTGGGGCGCTGGGGGATTTGGGTTGCTGGGGCATTTGGGGTGACTTTGGAGGGGTTCATTACTCACCACGTGTGGGGATGAAGGCTCTTTGCCATCCTCCCGTGAGGATTTAGTGCTGTGCCAGCAGAAATCCTGCCCGGCAGCCGCCCTAGGGCTGCGTGTCAGGGACGGTGTCCCACTGTCCCCAAGGCCCTCACCCCTGCATGGCTCCTGCCCCCGAACCCTTTTTGCTGTCTCTGCTTTACAAATTGAATTTCTTCCCCCCTTTCCCCCCCCCCTCCACCCCCTTTCTCTCTGAACCCTGAACTTGAAATACAGGAAAAGCCTGTGCTCGGG
The DNA here is from genome assembly GCF_051311805.1 of Agelaius phoeniceus. Lineage (NCBI taxonomy): Eukaryota > Metazoa > Chordata > Aves > Passeriformes > Icteridae > Agelaius > Agelaius phoeniceus. The sequence goes on along the minus strand of NC_135290.1, from coordinate 229,281 downwards.
GCTGCTGCCGCAATCCCGCCTCGCCAGCGCGAAACCTGGCACGGGCACCGGGCTGGGCCACGCGGTGCCACCCTGGGGTCCCACCGGGCACCCTGGGCTTGTGCCTGCCAGGGCTCTGAGCTCTGTGCTTTAACCCTGGCGTGTCCCGCGCCACCACTGGCAGGGGCACCGGGGGGAGATCCCAAACCCCCCGGGGCTGGCAGCCCTGCCCGCTGCCATCATCCAGGGTCAGCTGCCAGGCTGGGCCTTGTGTGGGGCTTGGGGCCGGTGGGTTTGGGGACTGTGGGTTTGGGGAGTTTGGGTTTGGGGATGGTGGGTTTGGGGACTGTGGGTTTGGGGGCTTTGCGTTTGGGAATTTGGGTTTGGGGAGTTTGGGTTTGGGGAGTTTGGCCTGGGGGGAACAGCTTGTGGGGGATGCTGAGTGTGGGACCAGCTCCGAACTGGAATTTGGAGCCTCTCCCCAGTTCACGTGGAGCCACTCATTGGGAGAAAGCACACGGGGATGAGGGCGGCTGTCCTGGGAAGCTGCCGAGCCCTGGGATGGCCTTTTATTCTTATTAAAAGGGAAAAAAACAGGATTAGGTTTCAAGTCGGTGCCGTCCCATTAATAAACCAAGTTTGTCTTCGGCAAGGCAGCAAGACCTGATTTAAAAAGGAATGGAGATAGATGACCTATTTTAAGCTCTCAAGTTGGAAAATATCGACCTGGCTGCCTCCAGCCTGCCAGCGGCGGGGCCGGCTGTGCCAGCTGGGCCACAACGCGCTCCCAAAACCCTCCTGGATATCCCTAAACCTGCCTGGCTCTCCCAAAACCCTCCCGGATATCCCTAAACCCTCCTGGATATCCCTAAGCCTGCTTAGTTATCCCAAAACCTGCCTGGATATCCCTAAACCTGCCTGGCTCTCCCAAAACCCTCCCGGATATCCCTAAACCCTCCTGAATATCCCTAAGCCTGCTTAGTTATCCCAAAACCTGCCTGGCTATCCCAAAACCTGTTTGGTTATCCCAAAACCCTCTTGGACCTCCCAAAACCCACCCGGCTATCCCAAAACCTGCCTGGTTATCCCAAAACACTCCCAGTTCTCTCAAAACCCTCCTGGCTCTCCCAAAACCCTCCTGGCCATCCCAAAACCCGCCCAGCTCTCCCCAAACCTGCCCGGCTCTCCCAAAACCCGCCCAGCTCAGGATGCCCCAGGTGGTTCCTTCAAAGGCGCCACCGACCTCCTGCCTGGAGCTCCTGGAGCGGTCGCTCCTTTCTCCCCAGGAGTTCATTAAGGCCTCGCCAGCTGCCAGCCCGGCACTCCTTGGCGTGGCGCAAGAGCCGCGGCGGCGCGGTCCCAGCTCGGTGCCACCGCGGCCGCGCCGGGATCGGCCGCATTCCCCATGGCTTCGGTGTCACCAGGGCTGGAGAGAGGTTTTTGGGGTGGTTTTAAGGGTGGGGGGTGTTGGGGTGTGGGGTTGGCCCCGATCTTTGGGGGATGAAGCTGGAGCTGGGCTGGCCGTGGGGAAGATGGGGTGAGTTGTCCCAAAGTGACCAAAATGAGGTAGTGGTGACCATGGGGATGGCCCTGGTGACAGTGGGGATGGAGCCTGGTGACCATGGGGATGGGGCCTGGTGACCATGGGGATGGCCCTGGTGACCATGGGGATGGCCCTGGTGGCCATGGGGATGGGGCCTGGTGACCATGGGGATGGCCCTGGTGACCATGGGGATGGAGCCTGGTGACCATGGGGATGGCCCTGGTGACCATGGGGATGGCCCTGGTGACCATGGGGATGGAGCCTGGTGACCATGGGGATGGCCCTGGTGACCATGGGGATGGCCCTGGTGACCATGGGGATGGCTCTGGTGACCATGGGGATGGCCCTGGTGACCATGGGGATGGAGCCTGGTGACCATGGGGATGGGGCCTGGTGGCCATGGGGATGGGGCCTGGTGACCATGGGGATGGAGCCTGGTGACCATGGGGATGGCCCTGGTGACCATGGGGATGGCCCTGGTGACCATGGGGATGGCTCTGGTGACAGTGGGGATGGGGCCTGGTGACCATGGGGATGGAGCCTGGTGACCATGGGGATGGCCCTGGTGGCCTTGGGGATGGCCCTGGTGACCATGGGGATGGCCCTGGTGGCCTTGGGGATGGCCCTGGTGACCATGGGGGTGGCCCTGGTGGCCTTGGGGATGGCCCTGGTGACCATGGGGATGGGGCCTGGTGGCCGTGGGGCGGCTCTGATGATGACGGGGATGGTCCTGGTGACCGTGAGGATGGACCTTGCTCTTGCCCAGTAGAATCCCTTTCCCAAACACAGCAGGAAGGATTTGGGATTCCAGGAGCCAGGCTAGGGAACAGGTTCCTGCCACAGCCCTGAGCCCCAGGCTCGTGTCCCCTTCAGTGACCAGCCATGTCCCCATCGCCCCTCTGGTCACCCACCACCGGTGGCACCCCCCGACCTGTCACCGCACACCCCGGGTGCCCACGGTGACCGTCCCCCCCCCCGCCATCCCCCGAGGGCCACAGAGGGTCCCTTGATGGGGCCGAGCGCGTGGGGCAGCCCCGGGGCGGGTGGGACGAGCGCGGTGGCTCCGGGGGACAATCGGGCCATTGTCGCACATCGTTGTGGCACATAGTGGCTCTTTCTGTGCAGCCGGGCGGGGGCCGGGCTGCGGTGCCAGCGCTTTCAGGGCCAAGCGTGGTCCCCAGCGGGGCTGGCGGTGACTGGTGTGGCAGCAGGGGCAGGACATCGATGTCCCCGGCCGGGGAGGGGACACGGACTGGACGTTCGGCCATGGACGCGTGTGGGATGAGGAAAAATGTTGGGCTGCTCCGAATGCCAGGGAAACGCTGCTGGGGTGCTGCTGGAGCTCGGTGTCCCCAAGGCCGTGTCCCCAAAGCCGCCTCCTGTCCATGCTGTGACCGGTGGAAGCTCAGGACCCCTTTTGGCTCCTTATTTCCACCATCCAGTGAGGGCTGTGGGGTTTGTGCTCCCTCCCAAGCCCTCAGGTGTCACCCCAAGGGTGTCCCTCACATCTCTGGGGGGTTCATGGGGGGCTCCCCACCCCAGGCCCCCCATCCTTGAAGGGAGCAGGGGCTGGAAGGAGCTGCAGCCTCCCCCTGACCTCGTGGGCTGGGTTTTCCACGCAAGGTGCCTCTGGAGCCGCCGGAGGAAATGGCTCATTGTTAGCCCGGCTGAAAAAAACAGAGACCCAAAAAACGGCCCTAATGAGGCCAGCTTCTATTTGAGGGTTTGCATGGGAAAAACAGGAAACAGAATCCTGTTACTTTTCTAGGGCCCACTGCCGATAACGCCGTTTGTAGGATGGGGCTGAGGAGGAGGAGGAGGAGGAGGAGCTGGCGATGAAGGCAGCCCCAGCACGGCCTTGGTGGTCCTGCTTCCTCCTGGGCTGGGGGGTGAAAACTCCTCCTTGGAGTGGCTCTGGCTCCACGGTTCCCGTCTTTGTGCTGACTCTGGTGTGTCCCCAGCCTTGTCCCTGCCTCGGGGCTGCTGGCACTGGGTGTGGGACAATCCAGGAGGGGTGAGGAGCTGGGAGGGCTGGGATGTGGGGATGGACAGAGCACGGCGCTGGGGACAGGGGGTGGCTGCCTAAAGTGTCCCCAGAGCTGGCCCTGGCTGTCCTGGGATGTGTCCTGTGGGTCTGTCCCCTGTCCCCACCTCCCATGGGACTCGGGAGGGCTGGGATGGAGCCAGGGCCTGCCCTGGAGTTGTGACGGGGAGGATCCGCGTGGATGCCGTCACTTCAGCGCGGTGACATCGGCTGGTGACACCTGCGGGGCTGTCACAGGGACAATCCAACAAGCGCAGCCCAGGAATGCCACCAGGGATGCCAGCAGCCATGGGGACCTGCAGGGACAGTGCCACGTGGCCAGAGAGCCACAACGGGCACCAGGAGAGGCCGGGAATGGAATGGGGCTCTGGGATTCCCAAATTTCCCTGGATATGGCAGCAGGGACCCCCTGTCCGGGTGAACAGGAGCTGCTGCTTCCAGATGTGTGAGGAACGGGATTCCTGTGGGTCCAGGGATGGCATCTCGGGGTGACAGTGCCAGGAGGGAGCTGGGTTTGGTTTGGTGACAGGATGGAGCCACCAGGGATGGGCCAGGGAGGGGACGCGGTCCAGGGAAAAATCGGTGTGGGAAGGAAGGAAAGGAAGGAAAGGAAGGAAAGGAAGGAAAGGAAGGGAGGGAGGGAGGGAGGGAGGGAGGGAGGGAGGAAGGGAGGAAGGGAGGAAGGGAGGAAGGGAGGAAGGGAGGAAGGGAGGAAGGAAGGAAGGAAGGAAGGAAGGAAGGAAGGAAGGAAGGAAGGAAGGAAGGAAGGAAGGAAGGAAGGAAGGAAGGAAGGAAGGAAGGAAGGAAGGAAGGAAGGAAGGAAGGAAGGAAGGAAGGAAGGAAGGAAGGAAGGAAGGAAGGAAGGAAGGAAGGAAGGAAGGAAGGAAGGAAGGAAGGAAGGGTTTCCTTGCCTGTGTTAACACCCAGGAATGTCACAGGGACGGTTGGTGGCTTCTCCTTGGCTCCGGTGTCACCCGGGCAGTGTCACCACCCCACTCCCGGCTGCTCTGGGGGTGATGAGGATGTGGATGTGGGTCCTTGGCTGGTGTGGGGTGGATTTGGGGGCAGGACAGTGCCCATCCACCCTCAGTGCTGGATCTCCTGTGGAATCCCCGTCCTGGGCTGTCCTCAGAGGTGGCACTGAGGACAAGGACACCCAGCCCTGGGCCCCGGTGGCTTTCCCATGTCCCCCATGATGTCTGAGAGGTTTTTGGGGTCCCAGTGATGCCGTGAGGGGCTCGGGGGGTGCTGTTGACAGCCAGGCCGTGGGAAAAGAGGCTCTTGGGAGTCTCCATGGATGCCTGGAGCCAACCCCAGCACTCCCACCCTCCCAGGGCTGGTGCATCCATCCTGAGGGGTCCTCCCCGGGCTGGCACCTGGCACAGGGAGGCACCTGGGGCGTTTCTCTCCGTGACTGAGGTGGTTTTTCCTCCTTGTCCCTCCTTTTTCCTCCTTTCCCCGGTGCTGCTGCTCCTGCCTGGGATGTGCCTCCCGCTCCCAGGGCTCCCACCCTGCTTTCCCCCAGTCCCAGCTGTGTGGAATTGGGGTGGGGGCGTTCCAGGGGCCCGGAGCGTCCCGGGGGGCGCTGCAGCGGGGCCAGCACCCCCCAAATCCCCGCTGAGCTGCAAAGCTCCTCAGCCCCGGGTCGAGTTAAAGAGAATTAAAATGCTTTCTCCCGCCGATCCCTAATCCCCGCGGCTGCGGCAGGGCCGGCAGGGATGCCCGGATGCTCCCGGCGTGGTCACCTGTCCCCACCCCGTTCTGCTGCCACTTCACCCCCCCAGCCAGTCCAGGCTCGGCTGCCGGAGCATCCCCGCCCTGCCCGGCTCCTGGAGCATCGATCTCGGCTCTTCTTGGGGGTGCAGCCCCCCCAGACGCTGCCTGGAGCCCGGGGAGGGCGTGTGGGACCCCCGACCCCCTTCCCCATCGCAGCTTTGCCATAAAAGGGCTGGAAGTGGGTTATTGTCTCAGCGGGGCTTTCTCCTCCTCCCAAATCCTATTAAAACCTCATTTTTCTGACCCTAATCTCTGCTGGCCCTTCTGGGGGGGGGCGGATTAGCGGTCGTGTCCCCCCCGCCCCGGCCGCGCTGGGTCCGTGCGGGAGAGGCGCGGCCGGAGGGGGGCGGCTCTGTGGCCGCGGTGGTGGCAGCGCTGTCGCTGTCGCTGTCGCCGTCGCTGTCGCTGCCCAAAGGGTGACGTTATCCCCGCCGCGTGCCAGGGCGATGGCGCCGCTGGCAGGGACAGCTGGTGACATGTCCCCAGCTGGGAGCAGCGGCTGCAGCCCCGCGATGTCACCGCGCTCCGGGCGAGGGGGGACAGGGGGTGGCATCGGGGTCAAATGTGGGCATCCCTCAATACGGGGAGCAGGGCCGGGTGTCCCCCATGGGCGTGTGTCCCTGTCCGTGTGTCCCCCATCCATGTCCCTCTATTTGTGTGTGCCTGTCTGTGTGTCCCTTCATTCATGTGTCCCCTGTCCATGTGTCCCTGTCCATGTCCCCTGTCTGTGTCCCCTGTCCATGTGTCCCCTGTCCGTGTGTCCCCCTGTCCATGTCCCATGGCCGTGTGTCCCTGTCCATGTGTCCCCCATCCATGTCCCTCTGTCTGTGTGTCCCTGTCTGTGTGTCCCTCCATTCATGTGTCCCCTGTCCGTGTGTCCCCCTGTCCGTGTCCCCTGTCTGTGTTCCCTGTCTGTGTGTCCCCCCATCCATGTGTCCCCTGTCCGTGTGTCCCCCTGTCCGTGTGTCCCCCTGTCCGTGTGCCCTGGCCGTGTCCCTGTGCATGCCGGGAGCTCCCTTTGCAGCGTATTTAGGACACTCCTGTGCAAACGGAACGTTCTGGAAGGCGTCCAGGCCGCTCGCATTCCTCGGGGTGGAATCTGCCCCCGCCAGCGCCGCCTGACCTTTCCTGCTTTGGGCTGCGGGAACAATCCCAGGGACCGTCCCCTCCCTGTCCCCCACCAGGGCTCGGGGATCCCTCCCTGTCCCCTCCGGGCGGCCGGGGCAGCTCAGCACCACCGCGAGGGGCAGGGGGCAGTGCCGGGGTGGCACCATTGTCCCCAGCTGTCCCGGGTGGGTCCAGCCCCCCGTTCCCGGCTGGATTTCCCCACCGAGCCAGGAGGCGAAGCCCCCCCAGGGCTGTTTGCACTCTCAGCCTGGTCCGGCTGCTCCAGCCGGGCAGCTCTGTGAGCTGGGACAAGGCAGCGCCTGTCCCCGGGCTGCGGTGAGGCCGCTGGGCTGGCTCAGGGACAGACCCTGGGCACAGGCCCTGGTGACACCGGGATGGCCCCGGGCTGGCTCAGGGACAGACCCTGGTGACACCGGGATGGCTCAGGGACAGACCCTGGTGACACCGGGATGGCTCAGGGACAGACCCGGGTGACACAGCGGTGGCCCTGGGGGTGCTGCTGGCAGGGTTTGGCTCCCCCGTGTCCCCATCCCGGTTTGTCGTGGCTGTGCAGCTTTGGAGGCACCGAGATGGTGCCCCGGGAGCGCAGAGGGGTGCCTGGGGACACCTTGGGTCCTTGGGGACACGGCTGCCACCAGGCCACGCCACCCAGCCGGCCTCAGGGTGGCTGCTGGAGCTGTTTTGGGGCAGATCCATGTCACCTGGGGGGGACACTGGGGACATTCTGGCCATGGCAGCCAGTGTCCCCGTGTCCCTGCATTCCGTGTCCCCATGTCCCTACATTCCGTGTCCCCGTGTCCCTGCATTCTGTGTCCTCTCCATGTCCCCGTGTCCCCGCATTCCGTGTCCCCGCATTCCATGTCCCCGCATTCCATGTCCCCATGTCCCCACATTCCATGTCCTCTCCATGTCCCCATGTCCCCACATTCCATGTCCCCGCCATGTCCCCGTGTCCCCACATTCCATGTCCCCGCCATGTCCCCGTGTCCCCGCATTCCGTGTCCCCTCGCTGGTGCCCACCTGGGGCTGTGGGGCATCCCCCTGGCGGGGCGGGGACAGCCGGGGGTGCCCGGCCCGGGCCCGCGGGGCTGCAATGCCAGCAATGCCCGGCATTTCCCGGCGTGGCCTCCAGCACGGCAGGAATGCGGCCGGGACCCCCTCGAGCGGGGCCGGGGACGGGCAGGGCGGGAGGGGACAGCGCAGGGGACGCTGCCAGCCCCAGGCCGAGCTGTGCCGGGCTCTCCGAGGTGCCGCTCTTTTCCTGATCCCTCCCAGATTTTGTCTGCCGCGGGGGGTGGCGGTGTCGCTGTGCCTGGGGGACGACAGGGGACCCGCCGCCCCTGGGTGTCCCCCAAAATGAGAGGTGGGGCTGGCGGTGCTCTCGGTTTAATTCCAGCTGGGAATTGTCCTTGCAGCATTTTTTTTTAATTTTAAAATTGATTTTATTTTTTTTAATTTAATTTTTTTTTAATATATATTTTAAAATTTTTTTTGTCTCCTTTTTGCCACAGGCACTGAGAGGGCCGTGAGGGGCTGTGTGTGTCTCTGGGGGGATATTTACATTTTTGGCCTCCACGGGGCTGTTTTGGTCTCCCGGGGGGATTTTGATCCTCGGGGTGCAGCGCATGTGTCCCCCTCAGCCCCCACTGCCGGGGGGGGACAGAGAGGGGACCTGGGGTGTCCCGCAGCCCCCCCAGCTCTCCGCGGTGGTGACAGAGGGTGACAACTCTCTTCGTGTCCCCGGCATCGCCCGGTGCCCTGCGGAAAGGAAGGAAGGAAGGGGCCGGGAGGAGGGAGAGGAGGAAGCGGGGAGGGTGGGATGCTGCCCGGGGTGATGGAGGAAGAAGGGGGCGGATTGAAAAAAAAAATTAAAAAAAAAAAAAGGGAAAAAAATGAAGGGAAAAAAAATGAAACGGAAAAGATAAGGGAAAAAAAGAAAGAAGAAGAAAAAAGGGAAGATCCTGGCAAAGTGACCCCGGGGGCGGCGGGCGGGGGCGCTGGGTGCGGGGGTCTGGCTGGGGGCGGTGGGCTGGGCACTGATCCCTGCCAGCAGCTGGGACTGTGGCTGCCCGCCCTCCCTGCGTCCATCCTTCCCTCCCTCCCTCCCTCTTTCCCTCCCTCCCTCCGCCCGGGGCCGGGGGTGGCTGTGCCTGGGTGGGGGCTGCGGCGCTCGGGGGGGCTGAGCCAGCGAGCGAGCGCCGATGCGGGCGTGAGGCGGCTCCTCCGGCTGCCCCCATGGGGGTCCCGAGCCCGGCCTGAGAGCCCCGAGCGCCGCTGGGATGGTGCAGGAGAGCGCGGCCGGGGCGGCGCGGGGGTCGCGGCGGGCGCTGCGGGGTCGCTGCCGGCCCCCGCCGGCCCCCAGCCCCAAGCGGCTGTGGAGCGTGGAGCGCTGCGGGAGGGGCTGGCGCCTGGAGCGGCCGGTCGGGGTGGATTGCAGCTCCCCGGAGCCCCGCTGCATCTGGCTGAGCAGCCTGCGCCGCCACGCCGCCGGGCCCGGGCCGAGAACCGAGCGGTGCCGCCGGGTGAGAGCCGCGGAGGGGCCGAGGATCCGGGACGGTGCGGAGGGGTCGCAGGAGGGTGGGGGGGGGGTGTCTGTCACAGCCCCCGGTGGCCGTGACTCCCCTTGGTCCCCTCTGCGCCCGAGCAGGGTCCGGCTCCCGGGTCCTGCTCCTGCTGCGCCGTGCCCGGGGTGGGGACAAATGCCGAGCCCCGGGGGGGGGGACACAGCGCTCCTTGGCTGGGCGGGAGCGGGGGACACTGGCAGGAGGGGGGATACTGGCAGGAAGGGGACACTGGCAGGAGGGGGGGGACACTGGCAGGAGGGGGGGGACACTGGCAGGAGGGGGACACTGGCAGGAGGGGGACACTGGCAGGAGGGGGGGACACTGGCAGGAGGGGGGGGACACTGGCAGGAGTGGGGGGACACTGGCAGGAGGGACCTGTCCCCACGGTGTCCCCACGGGGGTGGCTCAGTGTCATGGGGGACAGGGGCTTGGTGACAGCTGTGCTGGGGGTGGAGGGACTCATTGGGGTGACCCAGCTGGGGGGTCTGGATGATCAAGGGGCTGCCCGATCCCTGCAGCGCTGATGGGAGGGGGATTTGGGGCTGCTGGGGTGAGGATGCAGCTGGGGGAGTGCAGCAGGAGCCACCGGGGCGAGGCCAGAATCGAGCCAGAAATTTGGGAGGAGGGACAGGGCTCTGAGGACAAACGGCTGAGGTGACAAACTGTCTGGCGGAGCTGGAGCATCTCAGCCAGCACTGGGCGGCTGCCCGAGGCCACAGCCGCACGCTTCAAAACCCAAAACCTCCAAATCCAGATGGTGGAGAGGGAAACTGAGGCAGAGCAGCCAGGCAGGACTGGCTCACCTCACACCTGGGGACGCGTCCCTGATCTGGAGCCGCCCGCACGGCCGCGACACGGGGACACGTCCCTGTCCCCGCGGGCCGTTGGTGTCGGCAGCCCTCGCTGCTGCCGGGCCTGTCCGTGCCGGTTACCGTCAGCGGGGCACATTCAGCTGTCAGCTTAAAAATAATCCGGCGAGCCGGGGCCGGCACAAAGGAGGGCGCAGATGGGGCCGGGCGCCGCCGGGATGCTGCCAGGGCCGCGGGATGGGGTCCCCCGGGAGCGGGGGGCGCCTGTTGCCAGCTGGGTTGGGGTCATCCCCTGGGATTCGGCAGGGCGGGGAGGGGTCGTGGTGCTGGCAGAGGGGTTGTGGTGCTGGCAGAGGGGTCGTGGTGCTGGCAGAGGGGTCTTGTGGCTTTCCCATGGTGGTTCTGCGTGGTTTGGGGGGCAGCCGGTGTTTGGAGAGGGTCAGGGCGGTGGCAGAGGTGCGTGCTCAGCACAGGGATCCCGTTCTCAGGGGGACAAGACCCCCGTGGCCACCCTGGGCTCCGTGCAGGACGTGCTGGACCGGGGGCACAGCCCGGCCCTGCTGTCTGATCTCCCCACCGGCAGCGAAAAGGCCCACTCAGCACAGGCACACACAAAGGCTTTTTGTGCCTTGTCCCTTTGTGTCCCTTGTCCCCGTCCCCTCCCATCCATCGCTTCCACCCAGACAGCCCCTGAATTTTAACACCCTCGTGCAAGCATGGGCTGACTCCGGCAGCAGGGAAGGAGCCAGGGCTTGGGCAGGGTCCCTGTGGATCCCTGCCGGGATCCCTGCCCGTCCCTCTGGCTCCCACATTCCCAATTTCCCTGGATTTGGCGGAGCTGGGTGGTGCCAGGACATCAGGCAGCGCCCTCTGCTCCCCACGGCCCTGGAGCTGCTCCCACCCCAGCCAGATGTGCTGCCAGATGTGCAGCCACAGGGAGCAGCCTCGGCCCTCACCGGGGCTGTGCTGAGCCCTCCCAAACCCATCCCATCGAACTCCAAGCTCCTGGAATTCGGAACCCAGGAGTTCATCCCAGGTGTTGGCACTCTGGCTGCTCCTCGGTGCCAGGAGTGGTGCCCGTGGCTGCTCCGGCTGTGTCACTGCCCCATTCCCTGTCCCAGCACTGGCACTGGGAGCTGTGGGATGGAGCCACATCCCCTTGGCACTGCTCTGGGCAGTGTGCCCTGCCAGGTCCCTGCCCCGTTTTGGGAAGCCTCACTCATCCCACCACCTCCCAGGAAGCTCTTTCTGCCTTTGCCCGCGGTTATTGCTGTGGCATCGGGGACCCTTTGTCCCCAAGTGCCACATCCCGTCCCCTCATCTCCCCTCCTGGGTCCCATCCAGACCCCCAGGCACAGCTCATTTATTTTGATTTCCTTTCCATTCATCTCCTTCCCAAAGGCCCCACAGGAGGAGTCGGGGAGGGGGGGCTGGAGTTCACTGGTGGGGGGCTGGGATTAGGGATGGGGGGGGTTTTAGGAACGGGGCAGCTTTTGGGGCAGGGCTCAGCCCCATCCCGGGGCTCGGGAGCACGTGGGGGTGACACCTTGTCCTTGTCCCTGCAGCCGACGCCGGGCCGGAGAGATGGGGCGTCCCCGAACGCCAACGCGCCCCCGGAGGGGGGGTCCTTCCCCTGGGTGGGGCCCAGGACGGTGGCGCTGCGCAAGAGCCCCCAGGGCGGCTTCGGCTTCACCCTGCGCCACTTCATCGTGTACCCTCCGGAGTCAGCCGTGCACTCGGCCAAGGTAGGGCCGGGGTCCGTCCTGGAATGCGGCCCTGGGAGCGCTGGGTGCGGGATGAGGGCTGGGGTGGGCAGGGAGTGAGGAGTGCAGCATCCATTGCCTGCTCTGTTGGGATTCCTGGTGATCACCCCCCTGTGGGGATCTCACCCTGGGATGGAGGAGCCCGTGGGGCTGCTGGAGCTGCTGGAAGATGAGCTCTGGGCAAGCAGCACCTCTGGAGGCATCCCAGAGCCTTTTGGGATATGGGATTGTTTGTGGGAATGGAGAGGATCCATCAGCTCCCACCAGAAGCTTTGGCATCATGGGAACGGCAGGAAAAGGCACCTCGGAGCCCCCGGGGCCAACCAGGGCTGGCAGATTTTTAGTTCTCACTTTCCTGACTGTTGGTGGGGATTTTCCAACTGGATCTGCCCAGGGATCTGTGTTTTGGTCACCCCTCCGGGTGACGTTTTCTGGGAGGACACGACCCTGGCTTGGCACCTCTGAGCCCTGATCTGGGCAGAGCCTTTCCCCTCGAGGATGGAGAGATCCCATGGAGCCTCCCAGCAGCAGCTTCCAGCATGGATGGAGAGCCCTCCACACCCCGAGGCATGAACCAGCTCCAAACTCCTGGAATTCTGGAATTCGGAACCCCCTCTCTCCCCACTTTCTGTGGATGACAAGAGAGGATAATCTGGGATCTGTGTGATCCCACGCACCCCTTTCCCTGCTCCAGGCCGGGCAGACCCCTGGATCATCCCATCACCCCTGGAGCTCCACAGCTGCCCCACGGCCCCGGCTGCCCCACGGCCGGGCGCTGGCAGACAGGGAAGTGCCGTGGGAAGTGAGTCACAGGGTGGGGAGAGCCGACTCGCCGCAATCCCCGCTCGCCATCCTCCGGCACCTCCGGCATTTCCCAGGCTCCTCACTCTGCCTCTCCAACCCCTTCCTGCCTTCCTGCGCCCGGAGCGCGGCCCCGTCCCCGCCAGTGTGACTCTGCCGGCGAGAGATTTGTCATGGGAACGGCCTCAAGCTCCTCCAAACCCGCTCCCACATCTCCTCTGCCTTCCGAAAGATTGCTCCTGCCCCTCTGGGCACCGGGCTGAGCCCTGCCCGGGCGGCAGCACCCGGGGCCGCGTGGGATGGAGCCGGATCAGCGCCGGGAGCTGGAGATGCTCTTGGAAAGAGGCTGGGAATAGCTCCCGGCCGCGGTGCCGGCGGGGCAGGGCGCGGTGGGGCTGGCGCAGCAGCAGCAGCAGCAGCCGCGGGGGCCGGCACCCCGCCAGCTCCGGGGGCTGAGTTTCGGTGGCTTGACTCAGCAGGGAGGGGACCGGGAGGGCGCTCGCCAGCGCTCGCCGTGCTCATCGCCCTGGCAGCGGGGCTGCTGCGGTGCCCCCGGGGCCGGGAAGGGCTCTGGGGCGCCCCCGGGGCCGGGAAGGGCTCTGTGCTGCCCCCGGGGCCGGGAAGGGCTCTGCGGTGCCCCCGGGGCCGGGAAGGGCTCTGGGGCGCCGCGGGGCGAGGACGGGCAGGGAGGGGCTGAGCCCATGCCCGCAGGGGCTCTCGCTGTGGCCGGGGAATGTGGCTGTTCCTTGGGCACCTGCTGCTCCTTGTGCCGGCAGTGTCGCACACCGGTGCCCTCCCGGCACCCCGGGGGGACCTGGCACCTTGGGGACATCAGGGCTGTGTCCCCACCGGCTGGGGGCTGTGGCCAAGCCTGTGCTGCCAGCCGGGCACGGAAAATGAGAATTCCCTTCCAGGTGCCCAGACCCCTCCTTGGGGGAATGTGAGACTCACCCTGTGCCCCACCCCAACCTGGCACCCCCCGCCCGGGCAGCGCGGCTCTGCTGAGGCTCCCCGCAGGGAGTTTGGGTTAAAAGGGCAGGGATTTGGTGCAATTCCCACCCCACGGCACAGACCAGCGCCCACTGCAGCCCTGGCAGCCCCCGCCGCGCACCGGGAGGCTGCAGGGATGGACAGGGATGAGGATTCACCCAGGATGGGATGGATCCCTCCCCTGGAACCCCACGGCACGGCTTGGGCTCTCGGGGCCGGGCTCGGCGGCCCGGTGGGAAGGGTCAGATGCCACCCTGGGGCTGCCAGGCCCCTTCCTGCTCCCCTGCCCCAAACCCGGCCCCACGCCGGCAGCTGGGTGCGGGGGCTGCGCGGGTCCCGTGGGCGGGATCCGGTGTCGGGCGGTAATTTTAGTCGGGGGCGGCCGAGGGCAGGGGGACGCGCCGGTCCCACAGGGGCTTCATGGGGCCGCCACCCCCTCGGTCCCCTCCCGGTCCCCTCGGCACGGCCCCGCCACCAAATCAATGCTTTTCTCTTTCTGTTTTTGGCAGGAGGAGGAGAATGGGAACCGAGCAGGTGAGCACCGGCATGGGGACCCTGGGGACAGTGGGTGGCACAGGGGAGAGGGGGGTGACGCGGCTGTCACAGCTCGCAGTGGGTGTTGCTGTTGTTGTCACCGCAGCCCTGAATATCAGCTGGCGGTGAAGCCACGCGGCGCTTTGGTGGCAGCTTGGTGGCCCTTGGCGCCGGCCATGGGCTCGGTGTCCCCAATCCCCCCGGGATGTCACACCCGGAGGGGCTGCGGCGTGGCCAGCACCGGCCCCGGGCGAGCGCGGGCTCTCTGGGGACAGGGGCGCGGTGTCGCTGTCCCCTCCGGGAGGCTCAGGGTGACGCGAGCGAATGTGAAGGTGTCAGAACGGATCGGCGCTGGCGCGGTGACGCGGCGCCGGGGCCGTGCTGCCCGGGCAGCCGCTGCCGCACCGGGCACCCGGTACCCAGCCGGGCTGGGGGCCCCGACCTCGCTCCAGGGGGGGTTTGGGATCCCCGGTGGGCACCGCGCCCTCCTGGGGGCTTCGCTCTCGGGGGTGGTGGGGCCGGCGATCTGCGGGAGGACAGGAGGGGACGGTGCTGGCTGCGGCGGCAGCTCCCTGACACGCTGTGCCCGCCGAGCAGGGCCCCCCCGGAGCCGCCTGGAGCCCATGGACACGATCTTCGTGAAGAACGTGCGGGAGGACGGGCCGGCGCACCAGGCGGGGCTGCGCACGGGTGAGCGGGGACGCGGAGCCGGGGGCGGCTCCCGGCTGCTCGCGGGATCCCGGGAATGCTCCGCCTCCTCTGCCGGGGAATTTCTTGCTTATTCTGCTCTTTTTCTGGCGTTCCTGCTCCTTTCTGACCCTTCTCTCTGGTTCTGAGAGCGCTCTGCTCTCTCTCGTCTTGGGGTGCTCAGAGCAGCCTTGGGGTCCCCGGGGGTTCTCTGGGTCTGGGGTCCCCCTTTGCTCCCTTTGCCCGGCGGGGTCTGGCTCACACCCTGCCCTGGATGACCGCGGGGACATCCAGGTGCCACCAGTCCCTCGTGGTGACACTGTCCCCTTCCCGGGCTCTGCAGGTGACCGGCTGGTCAAGGTGAATGGGGAGAGCATCATCGGGAAAACCTACTCCCAGGTGATCGCCCTGATCCAGAACAGGTGAGCGCCCTTCCTGGGAGGGGAGGTGACAGCATGGGGACAGGTCACAGCAGGCCCTGTCCCTCTGGGTGTCACTGGGATGGCAGGGGCCCTGAGGCGCTTGGGTGACCACGGACAGGCAGCAAGGTGCTGTCACCATCGCGTGGGGACAGGGACGTTCATCTCGTGGGGGATCCAGCCAGGTGTGAGCCTGGGGACAGCTGGGGCTGACCCCTCTGTCCCCTGTCCCACAGCGATGATGTGCTGGAGCTCTCCATCATGCCCAAGGATGAGGACATCCTCCAGCTGGTGAGTTTGCTGGGCAGGTGCCCGGAGGACACCGGGGGACACCTGGGGACACTTGGGGACAGGGCTCCACCAGCATCCATGGGGGAGCAACGGGTGCAGAACTGGGGGTACTGGGGAAGGAACGGGGGTATGGGCCCTGTGGTTTTTGGGGGAGCACTCTCAGGCACAGCTGGAGGATGAATTGTCCCAGGTTTTGGGGTGTGGTTTGTCCTTGGACTCCCTTAAGTGGCTCTGCCATGGGTGTGCCAGGATCTGGGGGTGACAGTGGCCCTGGCAGGGTGGCCTGAGCTGAGGGCTGTGCTTGGGGCTCCTCTTGGTGCCCCTCCCATCCCAGCTTGGATATTCGGTGGCTTTTGGGGTCCGCCACTGCCTGTGCCCAGCCTGAGGGCCCCTTCCCATATGGCTGAGGGGTTTTACAGGAGGGTCCCATTCTGTGCCTCTCTGGTCTCTGGGAATCCCCCAGCGTGGAGCCAGGGGCACGTGAAAAATGAGCCGGGATGGCCGTGAGCCGGGCCGGCCGTGCCGGGGTATTTTAGGAAGGAGGGGAGGGGACAGCGGAAGGGCTGCGGCTGCTGCCAGCGCTGCCCAGAGCCGGGGGGGCCCCGTGGGAAAGTAGGAGGGGTGTGGGGGGCTGCATCCAGCCCAGCTGACCCCACTGGAGGTTTGCTGAGGAGTTGGGGCATGCGGAGAGCATCCCTGCGGTGGGCGTGTGGAGGATTGTGACCCCGTCCCCCTCCCTGACCCGCTGTCCCCCGTCCCCAGGCCTATTCCCAGGACGCCTACCTGAAGGGCAACGAGCCGTACTCCGGGGGGGCTCAGAGCATCCCCGAGCCCCCTCCCATCTGCTACCCACGGAAAACGTACCCCTTCCAGGCCCGGGGTGCCGAGCCCGCCCCGGGCCAGCCGCCGGACCCCCGCGCCCCCCGCTCGGCCACCACCGGTCCCTCGTCCCCGCTCGGCGCCCGCAGCAGCGACACCGGCGGCAGCCCCGCGCACCGCCCCGAGGAGCCGCAGCCCGGGGGTCCCCCCCCGCGCCCCGCCGCACCCCACGGGCACCCCGGCTCCTTCTCCCGCCCCGCCTGCCCCGCCAGCGTCCCATCCTCCGTGCCCGACCGCTACGGGATGGCCCCCGCCACCGCCTCCTGCTACGGCGTCCCCAAGCACCTCCCGGAGCACCGGACTCACTGCGGCTTCAAGGAGGGCACCGGGCGGCCGCCCCGGGACGTGTCGGGAGCCCAGCGTGCGCCCGGCCGCCAGGAGTGCCAGCAGGCGCTGTCGCGCTGGTTCTGCAGCCAGGAGCCGCGGCGCAGCGCCTCGGAGGAGCGGCGGCACGCCATGCCCCGCTACCGCAGCGTGTCCCACGACCGCCTGGGCGGCTCCGGGCCCGCGGCCCCACAGCGGGGCTGGCCCCACAGCGCCTCGCACGACACCCTGCTGCAGCCCAGCCGCGAGGGCTGGGCCCCCCGCGCCCGCTCCGACCACTACCTGGGCAGGTACGGGCGCTCCATGGAGGCGCTGGAGCCCGGCGCGCTGCTCGCGTCGCACCTCGACCGCTCCGCGTGGCCGCCCGAGAGGCTCTGCCGGGCCGCCGTCGCTGCCACCGCGACCGCCGGGCCGCCCGTCCCGCCCGGTTCCTTCGCCGCTTCCTCCTCCTCCTCCTCCTCATCGCGGGAGCCGGTGCAGAAGCACCCGTCGCAGCCCAACCTGCCGAGCGCGGATGACTCGGGCTACATCGGCTACCGCAGCTACAGCCCGTCCTTCCAGCGCCGCACCGGGCTGCTGCACGCCCTGTCCTGCCGCGACCCTGCCTTCGGGGGGCTGCCCACCTTCAGCATCGCGCAGCGGGCCGTGGCCCCGCTCAGGGACAGCGCGGTCAGCCCCGCCAGCCCCCCCGCGGCCGTGCCGGCCGCGCCCAGCGCGCCCCGGGAGCCGCGGCCGGAGGGCGGCCGCGGGTCCGAGCAGCCGGAGGAGCGCCGGGAGGAGGTGGTGCTGCGGCAGAAGCCGCCCACGGGCCGCAAGATGCCCGTGCCGCTGCGGCAGATGAACTTTGTGTTCCCCGAGGGGGTGAAGGAGACGGACATTTGTGACCCGGCCGCGGGCAGAGGGGACAGGCCGGGCAGCGAGCGGCCGGGCCGGCGAGTGGCTCCCCTGGCGGCCCCCGAGGACTCGCTGGCATCCATCCCCTTCATCGGTGAGTGCAGGGGGGCCTGCTGGTCACCTGCGGGAAGGGATTTAGGGGGTCCTGTGCCGGGGAGGGCACGTTTGGGGGTCAGGAGTCCGGAGCACCCATCTGTGGCCAGCGTGGAGATGGGAAGGGCCGGCAGCGCCTTCAATGCCTGGCACCCCACAGTGCCCCATACCCCACCGTGTCCTGTGCCCCTCTGGATCTTCTGTCCCCAGGCAGGCCCGGGGTTGGTGATGTGGTGCCACAGTTTGGGTTTGAGCACCCTCACCCCTCCCTCTTGCCCTGCACCCCCTGCCCAGCTGCTGGGGCCCCTTACTGGTGTGAACTGGAGCCCTGCTCGTTCCTGCCCCGCTCAGAGGTGGGGACAGGGCTCTCCCTGTTCCTGTCTCACCTGGGAGCTCCCTGCCCTGACCCAGCTGGGTTTAGGAAGCCACAGCTCTGCCCTGTCACTGGATGGGAGGGGAGGGGATGGAGTGGGGATGGGGGTCTCAGGGTTGCTGTGGGTGAGGGTCCAGGTGCCCCATCAGCTCCTGGGGGTGCCAGTGTGTCCCCAGCCCAGCCCTGACACCAAACCCACCACCCTCAGAAGCGCTGGGGGGTCCCAGCAGGGCCTTCCCCTGCCCCAACCCCCCCTCCAACACTGCCCACCCCCCTCACAGACGAACCCACCAGCCCCAGCATCGACCTGAAGGCCAAGCACGTCCCAGCCTCCTCGGTGGTGTCCAGCGCCATGAACTCGGCACCCGCCGTGGCCACCAGCCCCGCGTCGCCCACCTTCGCCTTTGCCCTGTCCCGGCACTACTCCCAGGACTGCAGTAAGTTCTGGGCAGGGGGAACCACCCTGGGAGCCTTGGAGGGGAGCAGCCCCTGCCCCAGAGCCCTGCCTGGCACGCCCGGGCTGAGCAGGGCGGGTTTGCCCCCTCCCCACCGCAGGTAGCATCAAGGCCGGCCGCCGCTCCTCCTACCTGCTGGCCATCACCACCGAGCGCTCCAAGTCCTGCGACGATGGCCTGAACGCATTTCGGGACGAGGGGAAGATCCTAAGGTAGGGCTGGAGCCCCCTCCCGGTCCCACTGCCCCCCAGCTCCCGCCCACTCGCGCTGACAGGGGCTCTCTCCCCCCAGGAGGATGCCCAGCCGGGTCCCCAGCCTCCGCATGCTGAGGAGCTTCTTCACCGATGGGGTGAGTGCCACGCTGGGGCTGCCCCAAAACAACGGGGGGGTTCCCTGGTGGAGCAGGGGTGCCCATGGCCTCACCCCAACGCCTCCCTCCGGCCCCTCGCAGTCTCTGGACAGCCTGGGCACGTCGGAAGACGCCCGTTCCAAAAGACACTCAACCTCCGACCTCTCGGACGTGCCGTTCAGCGCCGTGAGGAAGGAGGGCTGGCTCCACTGCAAGCAGATCCTCACCAAAAAGGGGAAGGTAGGCGGGGTCTGCCCCCAGCCCGGAGCCCCGTGGCGCCGCGGGCCGCTCCCTGAGGCCGGCGCTCCATCCCTTCTCCCCGCAGAAGGTCGGGGGAGGCATCCGGCAGTGGAAGCGCGTCTTCGCCGTGCTGCGCACCCACTCGCTGTACCTGTGCAAGGACAGGCGGGAGGCGGTGACCTGCGCCCCGGCCCCAGGTGAGGAGGAGCCGCCGATCAGCATCCAAGCGTGCCTGGTGGACATCTCCTACAGCGAGACCAAGAGGAAGCACGTCTTCCGCCTGACGACCGCTGACTTCTGTGAATATCTCTTTCAGGCAGAGGATCGGGAAGACATGCTGGCCTGGATCAAAGTCATCAGGGAGAACAGCAAGGCTGAGGGCGAGGTGAGAGCCACATGGGGCTCCCGGCTGCCTCTGGCTCTCCCGGCACTAACCGCCTCGGCTCTCTCCGGCTCTTTGCCTTGTGCTGCTTCCCCAGGCCACGGCCAGGCCCGTGCCGTGCTCCCAGGGGTGCGCGGGGGCTCGTGGCTCCCAAGAAGAGTGTGGCCCCATGGCCTCAGGCGGGGCAGGGTGCGCGGGATGCTCGGCAGATGGGCCGCGGCTCTGCAGGCGGGGCTGGCATCAGATCTGCCGTGTCAGTGTTTGGTTGTGCGGTGGCAGAGGAGCCTGTGTGGCTCTGCCAGGGTCTGGTGTGGCTCTGCCAGGGTGCGGCCTGGCTTTGGTGAGGTGCGACGTGGCTGTGCCATGGTGTGATGTGTTCCCACCATGGTGTGATGTGTTCCCACCATGGCGTGATGTGACTGTGCCGTGGGTTGACGTGTCCCTGCTGTGGTTTGACATGGCCGTGCCATGGTATGGCCTGTCCCTGCCATGGTGCAGTGTGGCTCTGCCGTGGTTTGATGTGGTTCTGCCTGGTCTGACATGGCTCTGTTCATGGAGAGAGGAGCACGGTGCCCGTGTGGTGCTGCCAAGGCTGAGCCCTCCCTGGGCAGCCGTGGCTGTGCGAGGTCACTCGGGTGTGAGATGGGCAGAGCTGCTCTGAGGCTGCTCTGGATTGCAGCGGTGGATCTGTGGGGTGGCCGTGCCAGCGCTGGGCTGGCTGCAGTGTCGCGGTGTCGCGGTGTCGCGGTGTCACAGTTTGGTGGCCGTGGTCATGCTGGGCTTGTGGCAGGCTCTGGTGTTGAGCTCGGAGTGGTCTCTGGCTGTCTGTGGCACAGCCCTGTGCCAGAGGGCGCAGGGGGCTCGGTGGGGACGGTGCTGCCAGGTCAGAACCGGACGGTGCTGCTGAGTTGGATGGTGCTCCAAGGCTGGAACTGGCCAGTGCTGCTGGGTCAGAACCAGACTGTGCTGCTGGGTCAGAACCGAATGGTGCTGTTGGGCTGGAACTGGATGGTGCTGCTGCTGGGTTGGACCCAGATGGTGCTCCAGGTATTGGACCTGGACGGTGCTGCCTGGTTGGAACTGGACGGTGCTGCTGGGTCAGAACCGGTGCTCTAAGGCTGGAACATCCAGAGTTGTCTGGGCAAACACGGCGCTGTGGTGCTGTGAGGAGCATCCTGCAGGGATGGTTCTGTGCCCATGGAGGCTGAACTGTGGGAGCATCCTGCAGGGATGGTTCTGTGCCCATGGAGGCTGAACTGTGGGGAGCATCCTGCAGGGATGGTTCTGTGCAGGGGATGGTTCTGTGCCTGTGGAGGCTGAACTGTGGGAGCATCCTGCAGGGATGGTTCTGTGCAGGGGATGGTTCTGTGCCCGTGGAGGCTGAACTGGGGGAGCATCCTGCAGGGATGGCTCCGTGCCCATGGAGGCTGTGCAGTGCAGGCACAGGTGTGCGTGGTCGGCGCAGGTCAGCAGAGGTGTGCGTGCCGTGGAAGGACACACCTGTGTCCAGCTCAGACCCTGCTCTGTGGCCTGGAGCGATGGACAGCAGCAGGGCTGTCCCGGGGCAGCGGGGACCTGGTGCTGCCCTTGCCTGGTGCCACCCGGTCCCGCCCGGCGCCCAGCACAGCGTGGACTTGCCCGGGGGTGTCCGGTGGACGCGCTGCTCAAGCTCTCCCTTCCCCTCTTCTCTCTGCCTCCCCAGGACCCCGGTTTTGCCAGCCAAGCCCTTATCAGCAAGAAGTTAAACGACTACCGGAAAGTGAGGTACGGACCGGGGTGGTGGGCACCGAGAGCCCCGGGGCGTTGGTCACCCTGGTGTGACGGTGACGGAGCAAAGCCGGCGGCTCCTGGATGGGGCAGTGATGGAAGAGCCGCCTGCACGCGGCGTGGCCTGGGGTCAGCCAGAGTGGCACACTTGTAACGAGGGTGGAGCAGCCCGGTGCTGCCCAGGCTCTCTGTAGGATGCCGGGGAGCCTGGGAGTGGTGCTGGCCACACTCACTGGGAGGTTTTGTGCCGGGCTGGTGCCCCTGGCCGTGCCCCACCTGAGCCCTCCCCGCTCTCCCTGCAGCCCTGCGGGCACCAAGCCCGACTCGTCGCCCAAGGGCCCTCGTGGGCTGGGGATCCGAGCCGAGTTCCTGAAGCAGACGGGAACCAGTGCGCCCCGGTCCCCCCGGCAGGACGCGGCTGTCACGAAAGGTACGTGGGACACCCCAGAAGGACAAACCCGGGGTGCTTTGTGTCCCCCACGGCTGCTGTGGTGCTTATCCCCGCAGGGCTGCTCTTCCCACTTACCCCAAGTGATCCTGTGGGTTTTTCCCCCCTCCCCAGATGAAAGCAGCTCCCAGAAAGCCCCGTGGGGCATCAACATCATGAAGAAGAACAAGAAATCTGCCCCGCGTGCCTTCGGCGTGAGGCTGGAGGATTGTCAGCCTGCCCCGGACAACAAGGTAGGGCTGTGCCACCACTGCCGGCCCTCGGGGACTCTGCCCAGGCCTGGCACGCCCTGAGCCCATCTCTGTCCCTGCAGAACGTGCCCCTGATCGTGGAAGCGTGCTGCAAGGTGGTGGAGGACCGGGGCCTGGAGTACATGGGCATCTA
The DNA here is from genome assembly GCF_051311805.1 of Agelaius phoeniceus. NCBI lineage: Eukaryota > Metazoa > Chordata > Aves > Passeriformes > Icteridae > Agelaius > Agelaius phoeniceus. The sequence goes on along the minus strand of NC_135290.1, from coordinate 207,365 downwards.
CCGCGTGCCCGGCAACAACGCGGTGGTGTCCAGCCTGCAGGAGCAGCTCAACAAGGGAGCCACCGAGATCAACCTGCAGGACGAGGTGAGGGCAGGGCAGGTGATCATCCCCATGGCTGGCCCCATCCTGCTCCCCATCCCTATCATGCCTCTGGAATGCTCTCCTGGTCTGTGTCATCATCGCTGTCCCCGTCATCATCCCCATCTTTGTTATCGTCCATGTTCCTCTCATCTCCCCTGTCCCCATCAACATCCATGTCCCCGTCATCATCCTGTCCCATCATCCCTGTCTCTGGCATCATCCTTATCCCCATTATTATCATTCTTTCTGTCATCATCCTTGTCCCCATTATCCCAGTCCTGTCAGTGTCGTCCCTGTCCCCATCATCCTCCCTGTCCCGTTGTCCCTGTCCCCACCATCCCTGTCCCATTGTCCCTGTCCCCACCATCCCTGACCCCATCGTCCCTGTCCCCTCCATCCCCGTTTCCATCCCCTGGAGTGGTGGCGCCGCCTGGCGGTCGCTGCCAGCACTGCCGGTGAAATCCTGGGGACGCTTCTGTCGCCGGGGCTGTGCCTGGTTTGGTGTCCCTGGTGTCCCCTCGGTGTCCCTGGTTGTCCCTCTGAGCAGCCTCTTCTGTCCCCCGCAGCGGTGGCAGGACCTGAACGTCATCAGCAGCCTCCTGAAATCCTTCTTCCGAAAGCTGCCTGAGCCCCTGTTCACCGACGGTGAGTCCCTGTCCCCCGAGGCCACCAGAGCCCAGACCCCATCCCCTGTGCTGGGGACCTGTCCCCAGACCCAGTGACACAACCACCCATGGCGGGGGACAATCTGTCACCAAGGCCACGTGTCCTTGTCCCTCCTTGCCCTGCAGTAGGACCAGCCCTGAGACCCTTCCCCCGTATCTCCAGCGGGTTCATCCGGGGGTCTCTGACTCTGGGGAGGTGGTGGCCTGTCCCCTCCACCCTGCTGTGACACCCTCATGTGCCACTTTCAGATAAATACAATGACTTCATCGAAGCCAACCGAATTGAAGATGCCAGCGAGAGGATGAGGACGCTGCGGAAGCTGGTAGGGACAAGGGACAGGGGCTGGGGTGAGGACACCGCCCTGGAGCCCCCCTTGGGTGGGGACAGAGGGCAGAGAGGTGACCCAATGCGTCCCCACAGATCCGGGACCTGCCAGGCCACTACTACGAGACCCTCAAATTCCTGGTGGGTCACCTGAAGACCATCGCTGACCACTCGGAGAAGAACAAGGTAGGGACCCCCCCCCTCCCCGGGAATCTCCTGCCCCACCTGGAGCCCCCTGCCCGGGCTGGGCTGCAGCTCTGAGCCGGCTCTGGGTGCAGATGGAGCCCCGGAACCTGGCGCTGGTGTTCGGCCCCACGCTGGTGCGAACGTCCGAGGACAACATGACCGACATGGTGACGCACATGCCCGACCGCTACAAGATCGTGGAGACCCTCATCCAGCACGTGAGTGGCACCCCTGGGTGGGCAGGGGAATGGGATCTGTCCCCCAAAAAGGGGGACGGAGCTCCTGACCCCTGTCCTGTCTCCCCCACAGTCAGACTGGTTCTTCAGTGACAAGGAGGACAAGGGTGAGAAGGTGAGTCCTGTCCCCACTCAGGGGGTCCTGCTGTGGCTCAGGGGGGTGCAGGTGGGAGCTGGGGGGCTCTGGGCAGTGCCCTGATCCCTGTTTGTTCCCCACAGACGCCCGTGGACGAGAAGGAGGCTCAGTCTGTGCCCAACATCGAGTACCTGCTGCCCAACATTGGCAGGACGGCAGCGCCCGGCGATGCCGCAGGTGAGGGGTGGCACCTGTGACATTGTTCCCGCACTCCTGGCACCCCAGAGTGCCCCTCCCGACTCTCTGTGCGCCCCTGCCCACATCCACGGCCAGCCTGTGATTGCTGGATGGGACATCCCATCTCCCTCCTCTCCAAAGCTGGGAGCAGCCCTGGGGATGCTCGAGGAGCCCCTGCCCACCCTGTCCCACCCCCCTTCTCTCCGGCGGCCACTCCTTGTCCCTCAGGGCAGCGCCCACCCTGCGGGACCCCCGCCCCTGCCCACGCTGCCACACCTGGAGACCGGGAGCCTTTGACGTTGGACTGATTTCTTACGTTCTTTCCTTGAACTTCTCTGTGCTGTCCTCTTCCTCCTCCTCCTCCTCTTCCTCCTGCAGCGGATCTCCTCGAGAGCTAGAGCGGGTACAGTCTGATCCCGGGTGCATTGCTCACGCACTAACCCTCGGGGGGACGCGAGAGAGGGGGAGCAGGGGGACACCGGGAGGGGAGGGGACACTGTCCTGCCTGGCGCTGTCCCCAGAGTCCCCAACACTGGCAGAGGAGCCCCAAATCCTTCTCACTCTGCTTGGCCAGTTCCTGTGATGGCACCCCACTGCAGGGATGGGTGTGGGGTGTCCCAGAGCCCTCACATTCTGGGGTGTGGGGTTCCCAAAGCCCTGGGGAGGGTCAGCACCCCCTTTCTGCCTCCCCCTCTCTCGTTGTCAGCACTGCTAACCCCGTCCCGGGCATGCGGGGCGGGAGAGGGGTCTGTGTCCTGTCCTTGTCCTTCACATGGCGGCAGCAGGGCCAGGGCTGCCTGTCCTCTCTGTGTCCCCTCTGTGTCCCCTCCTTACCCTGTAACCCCGGCCTATCCCAGCCCTCTCTGAGGCTGGCTGTGGCACGGAGCCACCTCCCCGCCCTCTCTCCCGGGGACGCGGCGGTGGCAGCGCCCTGTCCCTGTCCCCTCTGCGCCCCGTGGCTGTGGGAGGGTTGGGGTCCCACCGCGGGGGTCCCGTCTGTGTGTCCTGGCTGCGTGTGCCTGCGTGTGCCCCCCTTGTCCCCATTCCTCACCCTGGGTGAGGTGAGCAATGCCAGGGACCCCCCCGCGACCACCGGAGCCCCTCCTGGCAGGTCCAGCCGGTGTGACAGCCCCAGCATGTCCCTGTCCTGGTTTGGGGGCATGGAGCAGCGTCCCCAAAGAGACCCCAGACCCCTTCCCTGCACACTCCCCCCGCCAGGACCCCTCTAACCCCCTCTCCCCTCTGCTTTCCAGGCTCCACCCGCAGCGGCTCTGCCAAACCGAAGGTGAGCGGGATCCCGGGCTGGGGCCGGCAGGGTGGGCACGCGGGGCTGGGGACACCCAGCCTGTCCCCGTCCGTGTCACCGCCGCCCCTGACCCCGCTGTCCCCGCATCCCCAGGGCACGTGGCCGTCGCGCAAAGCGCCGCCGCACCGGGAGCTCCTCGCCATCCCCTTCGTCTCGGCCGCCGCCCGCAAGAGGAAGAAGAGGAGAGAGGCCGAAGGCGTTGGGAGCAGCACCGACGACGACGCGGAGCGCAGGGACGGCCCGGGCTGGCAGCAGGAGCAGGAGGGCCCCGCGGGGACACCCGGCAAAGCGCCCCGCGGCACCAGCACCGAGCCGGCCGGGACGCAGCGGGAATGCTCCGCCGAGACCGCGGGCAGCGGCTCCGAGCCGGCCCCGGACGCCCGCTCCATCGTGTCCGGCTACTCCACGCTGTCCACCATGGACCGCAGCCTGTGCTCCGAGGTGCACTCGGTGGCCGGGAGCCGCGGGGAGGAGGCGGATGACGAGCGCAGCGAGCTCAGCCACATGGAGACGGACACGGAGAGCCGCGAGGGAGCGCGGCCGCGGCCGGGCCAGGCCGGGCTGGGGACGGGCGACGAGGACAAGTCACCCCCGGGCCGCCCCTCCTTCAACTCGCACCGCCTGATCCAGTGCGACACGCTGGCCCGCAGGAGGCTGGGGAGACCGCGGGACACGGCGGCGGCGGCCGGCGGTGACGAGCAGGGCTGGGTGGCCCCCGGGCGGGCGTCGCTGCGGGAGCAGCTCCGGCAGCACCTGCGGGGCTCCGCCGATGACATGGGGGTGCGGCTGCGCCGGGCACACTCCCCCGAGACGCGCCGCAAGAAGAGCAGCTGGCGCCGGCACACGGTGGTGGTGCCCGGCGGCCTCAAGGACCTCAACTTCAACGAGTGGAAGGAGCCGCGGGGACTCGAGGGGACCCCGGGACCCTGCCGCGACAAGGACTCGGGGCTCAGCAGCCTGGAGTCCACCAAAGCCCGGCCCGCGGCTCCCGCCCCGGCTCCCCCTGGCACCGCCGGCCCGGGCACGGCCGCCCGGAGCCCCCCGGGCAGCCCCGGCCCCCCGGCACCCCTGCGCTTCCCACAGTGTCTGTGACCCCCCCGGGCGTGTTTAATTTAAGGACTGTCCCTTGTCCCCGTATTTAATTGCCCTCCAGAGGAGCCGCTGGTGTTATTTAACAGGTCCCGGTGGCCCTGTGCCATGGGGGGACAAAGCCACCTCGTCCCCCCGCTTTGGGGACCAGCGGCGGTGTCACCACACGGTGCCCCAGCCCCCAGGCAGTGCCAGGAGGGGCGTGGGGGCTCACGGGGACTGTCCCCAGTGGTGGCACTGCTGTCCCCAGCTGCAGCGGAGCGAAGTGCGGGCACTTCCCTGGGCGCTGCGGCTGCTCCGGCCGGGACCTGCCTGGGATGGGGACCCTGGGGACCCTGGGGACCTCTGTGTCACAGACCCCTGTGTTGAGGGACCCTGGTGACCTGGTCAGAAACCTGCTGGGGACCCTGGGGATCTTGGTGTCACAGACACTTGCTCTGGGGGACCTTGGGGACATCAGGGTCAGAGACCCCTGCCCTGGTGACCTCCATGACAGACCCCTGCCCTGGGGACTCTCCATGCCCTGAGGACCTTGGGGGTCCCATCCCAGAGACCCCCCCGTGTGCTGGGGTCACCTGGGGACCTCAGCGCTGTCACCCTCACCTGGGGGGGCTCTGGTGAGAGGGGGGAGCCGGGGAGGGGGTGGCACTGAGGGGGACACCGGCGGCAGGGGGGACACTGCCACCCTCCACCCCCCACGAGCCGCGTGTGGCACATCCTGGGACGCCCCTGTCCCCTCCCGTCGCTGTCCCCTTCCTGCCCCCAGGCCAGAAGCACTTTAGGAAGGGAGTTTGGGGACCCCCGGCCTGGCCACGCGGGGACACAAGTGCCACCACCTCGGTGGCCTGGTGTCACACCCTGTCACCGTCTCTCCGTGTCGTTCTCATACGTTATGCAAATATTTGCTGTAAAGTCATTGGTTTTTCTTTTCTTTTCGATTTTGTTTTTTGGTTTTTGTTGTTCGTTTTCCCCTGTAAATACCGGCCCTGCCCGTGTAACATATCCCAAAGGATTTATAAGGATTTTTTAAGAAGTTTTGCTCAGCGGAAAGGCCAGCCCCAAGCAGGGGACGTGCTGGACCAGTGGTGACTTTTTAAAACCCTCCTGCATGTCCCACCCAAACCCCTTCCCACCCCCATTCCCAGCCCTGTCGGGATCTGCAAAACTGCAAAAAAAACCCCAAACCAACCCAAAAAATCCCCCCTGCTTTGGCCCCCCCACCTCCAGTCTATATATTGGAAATAAACTGGTTATTCAAGGTTTTGTTGGTATTTAATTCCCTTTTTTTTTTTTTTGGTGGGCAGGAACTTCAAATTCCTGGTGCTGGGAATTTTTATTCCTGGGTTTATCCATGTGAGGATAAATCTCATTTTTCTCTGAGCCTGTGGGGAAGAAATAACAGAATTGGGGAGACCCCATTCCCATTAAAATTCTCAATTTTCAATTTCTCAAATTTGTCAATTTCTCAATTTTCAATTTCTCAAAATTCGGGGAGAGGGGGTAAAAATGAGGGGAAAAATCGCCAGAAAAAGACAGAAAAAGAGGCAAAAAAAAAAAAAAAAGAGTAATTTTATTAAAGCCAGACACTCTGATAGAAAAGAAAAATTATAAAGGGAAAAAGGAAAATAATAAAAAGCAACCCTTTTGTCACGGGAATTACAACGGTCACACACAACTACCCATGGCATCCACGGTGACACAGGGGACACGGGGGGGGGGTGGCACAGGGTGGGGGCGTCCCCTCCCTCCCCTCCCCCACTTTTCCCCTGTGCGAGGCTTTTTTTTTTTTTTTTGCATTTTTCTTCATTTTTTTTCCTTTTTTTTTCCCTCCATTTTCTACTCTTTTTTGTACTTTTTGTTCCTTTTATTTCCTTTTTAAAACAGTTCACGAGAAAATTCATGCGGAAGAGAGAGAGAGAGAGAGAGAGACACACGACGGCGTAGAAACCCCAAAACAGCCTCTAAGGAGAACCAGAAATTCCTTGTTTTTCCTTTTTTTTTGGCGTTTTTTGCTTTTTCTTCACAGTTTGTCCTTTTTTTTTTTTGTCCTTTTCAGAGTCGTAGCCTTTTTTTTTGTTTGTTTTGAAACAACATCCAGACGAGTAAAGCGGGGAGCGCATGCAGCGGGCGCCTCCGACACATGCACGATGCAGGCAGCGCTTGCGTTTGGGCTTTTTTTGTCATTTTTACACATTTTCCTCTTTTTTTTTAATCATTTTTAAAATATGTTTTTCCTGGTCTGAACCAGAATTGAGTTGTTTCGTTGTTAATTTTGATTTTTTCGTAGTTGTTTTTTGTTGTTGTCTTCTTGCTTCAGTGAGAGATTTGCACGATGCCATGAAGGGGACGGACGCACACGCACACGGGGACACCACGCTCACAGGGACACCAGCCGGGAAAAGGGGACACTGGGGGGGTTTGGGGACAGCCTGGGAGCTGCCACCCCCTCACCTGGCGCTGTCACCCCCTGGTTTGTCACTGTCACCCCCCTGCTCTGAGCCAGTGACACCGAGCTGGGAGGGGTGGCCTGGGGACAACCCCAGTGGGGTGGGAAAAGGGACAACCCCCCCCAAAATCGGTGACAGCTTGGGGACACCAAGGTGGGGACACTGAGGACAGCCCCCTCCCGTGTCATTTTTGGGGGTGTCCCCATGGAGGGTGGCAATTGTCACCTCCTCACGTGGGTGTCCCAATGGAGGTGGCACTTGTCACCGTCCTGTGACATTTCTGGGGGTGGCCACAAGGGGGCGGCACTTGTCACCTCCTCATGTCATTTCTCTGTGTGTCACCACAAGGGTGGCAATTGTCACCCCCATGTGGGTGTCCCCATGGGGTGGTATTGTCACCTCCATGTGGGTGTCCCCAAGGGGGTGGCATTGTCACCGCCATGTGGGTGTCCCCAAGGGGGTGGCATTGTCACCTCCATGTGGGTGTCATAAAGGAGGGTGGCATTGTCACCTCCATGTGGGTGTCCCCAAGGGGGTGGCATTGTCACCTCCATGAGGGTGTCCCCAAGGGGGTGGCATTGTCACCTTCACGTGGGTGTCCCCAAGGGGGTGGCATTGTCACCGCCATGTGGGTGTCCCCAAGGGGGTGGCACTGTCACCTCCATGTGGGTGTCATAAAGGAGGGTGGCATTGTCACCCCCATGTGGGTGTCCCCAAGGGGTGGCATTGTCACCTCCATGAGGGTGTTCCCAAGGGGGTGGCATTGTCACCGCCATGTGGGTGTCCCCAAGGGGGTGGCATTGTCACCTCCATGTGGGTGTCCCCAAGGGGGTGGCATTGTCACCTCCATGTGGGTGTCCCCAAGGGGGTGGCATTGTCACCTCCATGTGGGTGTCCCCAAGGGGGTGGCATTGTCACCGCCATGTGGGTGTCCCCAAGGGGTGGCATTGTCACCTCCATGTGGGTGTCCCCAAGGGGTGGCACTGTCACCGCCATGTGGGTGTCCCCAAGGGGGTGGCACTGTCACCTCCATGAGGGTGTCATAAAGGAGGGTGGCATTGTCACCGCCATGTGGGTGTCCCCAAGGGGTGGCATTGTCACCGCCATGTGGGTGTCCCCAAGGGGGTGGCATTGTCACCTCCATGAGGGTGTCCCCAAGGGGTGGCATTGTCACCGCCATGTGGGTGTCATAAAGGAGGGTGGCATTGTCACCTCCATGAGGGTGTCCCCAAGGGGTGGCATTGTCACCTCCAGCCAGCAGAGCTCGGGCGCTGTCACTGCCCCCCCTGGGGTGACACAAGGTGACAGGAGGTGACAGCGCGGGGGTGACCGGGGGCAGGGGAGGGGACAGCGCCAGGTGCCACCACCCGCCCGGCCCCGGGAGCTGCGGCTTTGCTACAGAGAATTCACTTTGGTACCGAGAACAGAAATTAATTAAAAACGAAATTAATTCCAAACGCGTCAGTGACTGCTATTGCTGCTGGCACTGGGGGCGGGCGGGGGTCTCCAGGGCCACCAGGGGACACCTGGGGACACCTGGGGACAAGGAGAGAGGGCGGGGACTCAGCGCTGAGGGCGACGAAGCCGCTCTGGGAACCACGAGGAGCTCTAAACCTAAGAAGGGATTTTAAATCCATCCCCTAAATAATACCGGACATGATTTATTTATTTCTCTTCTTTTTCCTTTTTTTTTTTAGGTTTTTTTTTAGTTTTTTTCCCCTCTTTAAATATTTATATATAGATTTATATTACGTATATTATATATATATAATATGTAAATATATTTTTTAAAACAATATAAAATGTTAAGACACTTCACTTAAATGTAAAGAGTTGCTTTTTTTGCAATCCAAAGAAATTGCATCATGATTTTTTTTTCATTTTTTTTTCCTTTCTTTTTTTGGTCTTTTTTTTGGTTTTTGTTCTTTTTTGTGTGTGTTTTCTCTTTGTTATTCAAAAAAAGGCTCTCATTTCTTCTGTACAAAAATGATCGAGATACAAAAAACAAAAAACAAAAAAACCAAAACAAAAAACCAGAGGAGGGGGGAAAAGGAAGAAAAAAGGAATTGAAATTTAAAAAAACCCGAAAATAATCAACCCAAGGACGAAACAGAGAACGGAAGGAGTGATTGGATCTTGTGCTGCACACACAGAGCACACGCACACACACACCTGGGCACACCTGGGTGCACCTGGGCACAGCTGGGTACACCTGGGCACAGCTGGATACACCTGGGGCACACCTGGGCACACCTGGGTACACCTGGGAGCACCTGGGCACAGCCCAGTGCACCTGGCACCACCTGTGGAGCACCTGGGCCCACCTGGAGTACATCTGGCCACAGCTGGCTGCACCTGGAGCCCACCTGGGCACAGGTGGGTACAGCTAGGGCACACCTGGGGCACACCTGGGGTGTACCTGGGCACACCCGGAGCCCACCTGGGCACACCTGGGGCACACCCGGAGCCCACCTGGGCACACCCGGAGCCCACCTGGGCACACCTGGCCCAGCCACGCTGCAGGGAGGTGGCCACGGGCCCCCCGCTCGCTGCCCCCGGGCCGGGCAGGGCCGGGGCTGCTCCGCCGGGGCTCCGGGGCCCGGTCCCCGCCGGGAGGGGACAGAGCCGCGGCCGGGTGCCCCCCCCTCCCCCGGCATCACCGCGCCCCGCTGGATCCCGGACCCCTCCCCAGTTCACACCCGCGCCCTGCGGCCCCTCCGGCACTCCCGGGGACCCCCCGGCCCCCCTGGAGGGGACGCGGTGGTGGCGGCGGCGCTGACAGCGGCGCGGGGCCCGAGGTGTCCCCGGGGTGTCCCCGCGCCCTCGGCCCCGCCGGCCGCGCCCCGCCGAGCCCGGGCCGGAGCCGCGCTCTCCTCCTGCGGGGGCACCGCCGCCGCTCCCGGGGCGCTCGGGGGCCGCTCCGGGGGCCGCTCCGGGGGTCGCTCCGGGGGTCGCTCCGGGGGTGTCCTCGGCCGCCGCTGCTTCCCGGTTTTCCGCCCGGTGGGAGCTGGAGGCTGCTCCTGGCTGGACGCTGGTGGGGGGAAGCTCTGAGAGCTCTTAAATAAACAGAAAAAAAAAACCCAAAAAAAAAACCAAAAAAGGAGGGGAGGGGAAAGGGGGAAAAAGAGGAGGGGGGGGACCAAACCAACAGCGATCCAAAGGGGAGGGAAAAAAAGGAGAAAAGGAGGGGAAAAAAAAGAGAGAGAGAGAGAAACAGAAAGTGGCTGGTTGGCCATGGCGGAGCGGGAGGGGACACAGAGGTCGGGCCGAGGCGCGGCACAGGCGAGACAACAAAAGTTCGTTTGGCGGAGCGGAGGCGACAAAAACACGGATCAAACAGAAAGAGGAGGGGACACAGGTGGCGGATTCCCTCCAGAGCGCCTCAAGGAGAAGCCAAGTCCCAGGGAGGAAGAGGAGCCCGAGGAAGAGAGGAGGAGCCCCCCGGAGCAGGAGAGCGGCCGGGCGGAGCTGGCCGGGGCGCTCAGAATGAGATGGAGGAGTTCCTGGCCCCAAAAGAAGTCAATACGGGGATGGATGTTCTGCCAGCTGCGGGTTTTTCTGAGACCGTGGGGGAGGTCTCACTGGCCTCTTTAGATGGTCTAGTGGCCTGGAAAGAAAAGCAAGATTCAAGGAGGACGAGGAGGAGGAGAAAGGGGTGGAAAGTCCAAAGAAAAATAAAGAAAAAGCTTAAAAAAAAAAAAAAGACGAAAGAAAGGAATAAAACAAAAAGAGGAAAAAAAAACAACAAAAACGAGGACAGGAAAAACCCAAAAACAACCGAGAAGCAAAGGGAGTTCGTTCAGAAGCAGCACTGAGTCAGGCCTGAGGTCAAGCAGCTGGAAAAGGGCCACCACAAAGAGCGCGACAAGAGCGGGTCCCACGTGTCACTGCACGGGCAGGGGACGGCCCCGAGAGGAAAGGACGGACGGACGGACAGACGGGCACGCGGACACACAGGCACACACAGCCGGGGGGCACAGGGGACACGGGGGAGGCACAGGGGGGACAAGAAGGGCAGCGTTAGAGCGGGCACAGCCCCCGGGGCAGCGCCCGAGGGCGGCCGTGCCCACCCTGTCCCTGTCCCTGTCCCTGTCCCTGTCCCCGCCGTGCGGGCACGGCCCGACCCGGCTCGGGAGTGATGCTGAGAATGCCCCAGGGATGGGGAGCGGGATCTGGGGTCCCCCAGCCCCACCTTGCCCCCAGTGAGGGGCTGGGCTGCGGGGGGACAGGGGGGGACACCCCCAAATCCTGCACGGGGACAGAAGTGGCACCGAAAAGTCCTGAGGAGACCACGCCAGCAGGGCCACGGGGACGGTCACCAAGGCGGTGACACCGAGCAGGCAGGGCCGTGCTGCTGGGTGGCCCCCAGGGGAGGGGACCTGGTGGCCTCACGGGGTCAGGAGACGCTTCCCGACCCCTCAGGGTTTGCCCGGGGTCCAGTGCAGGGGGAATCCAGAAGGAGCCCCCTGCCCCTCCCTGATCCCATGGGGTGGGACAACCCCGAACGCCAGAGGGGACACTCAGGGACACCCTGAGCTTGAGGACCTCAAAAAACCCCAAAAAACCTCCAAAAACCTCCAAAAAACCCTCAAAAATCTCCTCCCTGGGGAAGGTTTTCCACTGGGAAGGGAGCAGCCAAGGTGGGGTTTGACCCTGTTTGCCAACAGGTGCCCGTTTTGCTCATTCCACATTTTTCCCCCCAAACCCTGCTGCGAGGAGCTGGGAATTCCTTCGGTTTGTCCGGCGGGGCTGCGGGATGCACGAGGATCAGCAGAATTGGGTTTATTGCGCGGTTTGGGGGCGGGAAAGGGCTCAAGACACAGAGCGGGGGCAGAGCAGAGCTCAGGGCGAACCCGCCCGCGGCGCTGCTGCCCAGCCGGGGGGAAAGGGGCGCTGGAGGGGGGACAGGCAGCAGGGAGGGACGGAGGGAGGGAGGCACCCAAGTGTCCGTGATGCCCTGGCCTGTGGGAATGCACGGCCAGCACTGGGGTGACAGCAGGGACCGGGTGGGGAGCCCTGGGGCTGCCCCGGGGTGGGTGGGGAGGGTCCGTGCTGGCCGCTGGGGTCGCTCCATGGCACCCCAAAACGCTTCTCTTCCAGCTGCTGTGGCCGCTCACCGTCCCCACAGTGCCACCAGCCCGCCTGGGACACCCCAAGCTGCTTCTGTGGGGCCACGGGGGGGGTCCCGGCTCCCCAAAACCTCCCCAGGCAGGGAATCCCCATCCCCGCGTGGCTCTGCCACGTTCATCAGCACGGCCAAGGAGGTGGCACTGTCCCCTGTGAGGGGAAAACTGGGGCTCAGCCACCCCTCTGGGTGACACCCAGCGCTGGGGACAAACCCTTCAGCCTCACCCCACAGCGAGGATGAGTTCGTGACTCTCTCGCGTCCCTGTCTCCAGCCACAGGGCGGGCTCAGAGTGTGACCAGAGCCCCTCCCGCACCGCCACCACCGCGTCCCTTTGTCCCCAGCCCCGCCGGGCTCAGCCGAAGCCAAGAAGGCACCAAGGAAGGGAGAATGCGGTCCCAGAACTCATCCCCGGCTCGGGTGTGCCCGGCTCGGGCCGTACCCTGGGCGGTGCCCGGCTCGGGTGTCCCCGGCTCGGGGTGTGCCCGGCTCGGGAGTGCCCGGCTCGGGTGTGCCCGGCTCGGGGAGTGCCCGGCTCGGGTGTGCCCGGCTCGGGTGTGCCCGGCTCGGGCCGTGCCCTGGGCGGTGCCAGGGCGGCGGGCAGCCCCGGGGCGGCTCTAGGGGTGGAGTACCTGCTGCTGGCCCTGGATCCGCATGTACTCCATGCGCTGCTTGATGTGCTTGCCCTTGTCGGGGCTGCCCTGCTGGCCCTGCTTCAGCCGCGACGCCGGATTCACCATCTTCATGGCCGGGATGGAGACGCCGCCGCTCTGCCGGGACACAAAATCCAGGGGGAAAGGGTTAAAATCGGCCGGTGGAGCCCTGGGCGGCACCGCTGGGTGCCCCGGGCTGCGCCACCCCTGCCAGCGCTGCCCGAGGGGACAAGGCCGGGCCAGGACCGGGTCACCGGCTCGCCCTGAGCTCCGAACCCCGCCGGGACTTACCGGGAGGCACCCGGGAGGGAGTTTAGGGAGACACGGCAAACACCGGGACACCGAGGGCGGGACGGGACAGCCCGCGGGGCCAAGAGAGAGGGAAAGAGGCGGCGGCAGGCAGAAGCAGATTCCAGGAGGGAGCGGCGGCAGTGGGAGTACAGAGGAGTTTATTCACTGTGCACAGGTGAGGATACACAGGCGGCAGTGCCACAACCCCCCCGGGTCCCCTCCGTGCCAGGGTCCCCTGTCCTGTTCCAGCCCGGGCTGGGGAATCCATGGCTCAGGTGAAGCCCTGGAGAGCCCCACAAGTGCCTGTGCCGCACCATCCCCAGCATTCCAGCGCTGGGAATCTTCCCTGGAATGTGACACCAGCCCCGCCCTGCCCTGCCCTGCTCGAGGACCGACCCATCACAGCCTCTCCCATCCCAGCCTAACCCTGAGCCTGGCTTCGCCCCAGCCCCAGCCATAAATCCATCCCGCAGCTCCACTTCCCTTTCCCGGGAAAAAAAAATGGGAAAAATTGCAGCTCCAGCCCCCGAGGAGGGAGAGAACGGCTCCAAATGGAAAAGGAGATTTATTCCCCAGCGCTGGCTGTTAATAAAGGAGCAGGTTGTCGTCGCAGCGGAGCTCAGGGCATTTTTCCCCTCCCTGTTTTTCCTCAGATATTCAGCTGGATTCCAGCAGAAAGCAATTTGGGATGGCTTCAGGGAGCTCGTGCTGTGCTTTAATTAGGAGAAACATCTGCCAGGCTCCGGCTGCTGCTCGTTAGGAGAGGGATTTTATGGAAAATGGTGAAACTGAGAGCGGTGCTTCTGCACCAGCCCTGGCTGACCCCGTGGGATGCTCTTGGACCCCGTGGGATGCCCATGGACCCTGCGGGACACTTGTGGATCCCGTGGGATTCTCATAGATCCCATGGGATGCCCATCCTGGACCTGGTGCTCCCAAATCCTGCCAGGGCAGAAGAATCCCCCTCATCCAGGGTCTAATTCCAGGACGGGATCAGCCAGCACCGCTTGGCACCATCTCCCCTCCAGCTCCTGCCTCGCTCCTGCCCTTCCCAAACCCCTCCGAGTGTCAGGGAGAAGAGGAAGATTCGTTCTCCAGCTCGGCTCTGCCTGGAGGTGGAGTCACAGAGAGGGAGCAGGCAGAGGAAGAGACATCAGAGCGAATCCAGGGCAGAGCAGGGCACGGGGGAGAAGAGAAAATGAACCTGGGGAGTGCCGGGGGGCAGCTGCGGCTTGGGGAGCAGCGCTGGCTTGGTCCTGCTCGGAAAGGGACTCGTGGCAGCGCCGTCCTTGGCCTGGCTGAGGTCCAGCGCGGTGTCACCGTCGCCGCCTCCGTGCCCGAGGTCCCCCAGGCTCCTCCCGGCCTCCTCGGATCCCGGCGCGTCCTTGGGGAACGCAAATTCCACGGCGGGGTGGCTGCTGATCTCGCTGATGGTCATTTCCAGCTCGCGGATGGTTTCCTCCAGGCTGTCCAGTCTCTGGTAGGTGTCCTCGTAAATCTCCTTCTTGCCCGGGCCCGCGGGGTTCAGGCGGCCTCTGCAGAGCCCCTCTGCCGCTTTCCCCGCCGCTCGGGGGCCGCCCCCGGCAGCCGGAGCCCCTCGGTCCCATCCCGGCGGTGCCGCGGCGGGGCCGGAGCGGGCCGGGACCCGCTCCAGGGGCGGCTGCTCCGCCCGGGAAGGCCCCGCTGCCCTCGGGGCTGGGTCCCTGCCCGCGGGAGCCCCGGGCGGAGGGCTCTCCTCCCTCCATGCAGCTTTGGGAGCCCCAGCTGGGTGTCCGGGAGCGAGCCTGGCTCCTCTTTGGGAGTCCCCAAGGCCAGCGGGAATTTGGGCAACGATCGCGGCACCCGCGGAGGGGAGCGCGGCCTCCGCAGCTCCGGCGCCTTCCCCGCGGCTCCGAGGAGGCTGCGCAGCCTCGGGACTCTGGGGACAAGCCCTGCCACCGCCTCCTGGCCTGCCGGCAGCGTCCGGAGCCGCGTCCCCTCTTTGTCCCCCCATTTTATCCCTCGGGAAAGGCGGGGCTGCCAAGGGAAGCGCCCGGGATGCGCTGCCGGGGGGCTGCGGGGCTGGCGGGGGTTCCTGCGCCAGCGGGGACTTTGGGGAGCTGCCGGGAGCCGCCACACGGCCTCTCTTTGTCCCCTCGGGTGGCAGCTGCCCTGCTGGTGCTGCGCTGCCCGGCGCCGCCCACAGCTCCGGCTCGGCGTCGGGGGACGGCGGCTCCGACACCCACTCGGTGAGCACGATCTGGGGCAGGGAGAACGCCCGGCCGGCCGGGGCTGCCGGCGCCAGCGGCTCCTAGGTAGAGAATTCAGACAGGTTAGGGGCCAGGCGGCAGCGGGGTTTGCCTGGGGAGGCACCACGGGGCGCCACAAATCATTGGGGTCCCCCCAGAGCGGCGCCTCCGGGCATGGCAGAGCTCCAGGGGGAGTCTGGGGAGGGAGGGAGGCGCAGCTCCCTCCGGCCCATCCCACATATCCCAGCGGGATTCACGGCATGGTCAGGGGCTGGAGGGGATTGCTCAGCTCCCTCCTCCAGCCCTGACATCCCGCAGGGACCCACAGCATGGACAGGGGCTGGAAAAGGATGTTCAGTTCCCTCCTGTGCAGCCCTACATCCCACTGCACCATGGACAGAGAAAGAGATGAGCATCCCTGTCCAGCCCTGACACCCCACAGGGACCCAGAGCATGGACAGGGAATGGAAGGAGGTGTTCAGCTCCCTTCTCCAGCCCTGACGTCCCAGCGGGACCCCCAGAATGGACACGGGCTGGAAAGGGATGTAGAAATCCCACACATCCGCCAGGACACACAGCACAGACAGGGAATGGAGGAGAAGCTCAGTTCCCTCCTGTCCAGGCCTGACATCCCAAAAAACTTCAAATCAGAACCCAACCACCCGGCTCTGCTCCAACCCCTCCCTTCCCATGCACTCGGGGCGGGGTCTCCCCCGCACCGCCCGCCCCCGGTGCCGTGAGAGTGGCGGGCGCCGCCCGTGCCGTGCCCGGTGCGGTGCGGGGGCGGCCCGGGAGCCTCCCGGGAGCCGCGGCCGTGGGTTAGTGCAGGCTCCGGTGCCGCGTCAGTGCCGGGAGCGAGGCGGTGAGGACAGAAGGTGGTGATTAGTCGGTTAAATCAGAGAAAAGCAGCAGAAGTGAGCCGAGAGGAGGCAGAGGAGGAAGGTGAGAGCGCAGCCCGTGGAGCCGTTACCTTCCATCCTTCGGCTCCGAGGGGCCACGGCTCGGAGTGGCCTGGGGACACGGCCTCGAGGGGGTCACAGCGGGGCACGGGGAGGAAAGGGGAGGCTGAGCTCCGCTGAAACACCTGGGGAGTCAAACACGGCCGTTGGAGCGAGGGAGGGGTGACCTGGGCCTGCACTGGGGCCACGGCCTGAGTGGGGCTCACAGCAGCCGGGCTGGTGGCGGCAGCATTGGGACAGAGCAGCATTGTCCCCTGTGCTGCTGGCAGGGCCGCCTGTCCCCTGTGCTGCTGGCAGGGCCACCTGTCCCCCGGCCAGCTGTGCCATCAGAGCCAGCAGAGCCGCCCGTTCCCGGCCATCAGTATCACTGCTCCTCCGCCAGAAGGGTCACTGCCCCAGCCTGGCAGCATCACCGGTCCAGTTCCCCTGCCTGCAGCATTTTCACCTGTCCCACACCTGCACCATGCCCAGTTCTCCTCCCTCCTGGAGGAAAACCATCCAAGGAAAACCGTCCAAGGAAAAACCATCCAAGAAAACCCATCCAAGGAAAACCATCCATGAAAAAACTCCCCTGTCCCCACTGGAGCACCTGAGCCGTGCTCAAACCCAGGCTTAAATCCCAGAGTGGGAGGGAAGTGCAGAAGGAAGTGCAGATGTTCATCACCCAGTTGTGTGTCACCCAGGTGAAGCACACCTGTCCTCAGCAGTGCCACCACTCCGTCCCCGTGGCCCTGCGCAGAGCAGGGACCCCGGGGCGGTGCCGGTGCCGGGGATGTCACACCCCGAACCCCCCCCGAGCAGAAGGGCAGGGCGGTGTCACCTGCGGGCGGTGTCACCTGCGGGCCGGTGTCACCTGCGGGCGGTGTCACCTGCGGGGCGGTGTCACCTGCGGGCTGGTGTCACCTGCGGGGCGGTGTCACCTGGGGGGCGGTGTCACCTGCGGGCGGTGTCACCTGCGGGCCGGTGTCACCTGCGGGCGGGGTCCCGGGCTCCCGCCCCTCTCGCGCTCACCTCCAGCTCGGCGATGATCCGGTCCTCGTCGTCGTCGTCCTTGACGGCCGAGGCGATGATGGGCGGGGTGGAGGCGGGCCGGACCACCTCGGACACCGCCCGCCTCAGCTTCACCTGCGGCTTCGGCGTCTCCAGCTCCTCCGACTCCGCCTTCTGCCGAGGGGAGCGCGCCGTGAGGGCCGGGGGCACCGGGGGGCACCGGGAGGCACCGGGGGACACGGAGGGACACGGAGGGACACGGAGGGACACCGGGAGGGGTCGCGCTGCCCATCCCAGCCCAGCCACCATCCTCACCTTCATAAAGCCGGGCTCCTTCTTGCTGGTGACGATGACCTCCCCGCTGCGGGTCGTGGTCAGCCCGTGCGACGAGGGGAAGCTGCGGCGGGGCGGCGGAGGCGGCGGCGACTTGGAGGGTTTCTCGGTGCGGTACCGCGGCACCGTCAGCTCGTCTGGGCACAGAGGGGGCTCTGAGGGCACCGCGCCCGGCCGTGTCCCTCCCATCCCACCTCGGGGACAGCACCGCGCAGCCCCGGCCTCGCCTCTGGAGGCCACCCCGTCCCTGCCCACCCCGTACCTGAGCCCCGGCGGCCGTTGGGGTCCCCTTTGCCCCCCGATTTGGGGGTGTGCTGTGGCTTGGAGGGTTTGTGCTCGGGCGTGGAGGCGGCGCTGCCGCTGCCCGGGGTTTGTTTGTGCTTGGCTGCGAATTCCAGGTCGGGGATGGCCTTCATGAGCTCGGCCTGCGTCTCCTCCAGGAGCCGGTTGATGTCCTTGGCGCTGTACTGGGTGAGCGCCGCCCGCTTCTCCTCCCAGTCCCGCTCGGCCGCCTGCGGACACAGCGCCGGCTCCAGCCCCGTCCCTGGCGGGCAGGACGTGACCCCAGAGCCCCCTGACACCCCCGGACCCGCTGCGAGGAGCTGGGGGGCGGATTTTTGCTTCCATCCCCAAATTTCACACAATTACCGGCTGGAAGAGACGTTCAAGATCATCGAGTCCAACCCAGCCCCAACACCTCAACTCAACCCTGGCACCCAGTGCCACATCCAGGCTTTGTTAAACACACCCAGGGATGGTGACTCCACCACAGAACATTCCAGAACTTTATCATCTTTCTGTAAAAAACTTTTTCCTAATATCCAACCCAAATTTCCCTTGGGGCAGCTCGAGGCTGTGTCCTCTGGTTCTGTCAGTTCCTGCAGACAGAGCCCAGCCCCAGCTGAGCACAGGCCCCTTTCAGGAGCTGTGCAGAGTGAAGGGGGCACCCCTGAGTCTCCTTTTCTCCAGGTGAGCACCCCCAGCTCTCATCCTGGAGCTGCCAGGGCTCCTCCACCGAGGAGCAGCAGGGTGGGCACTGCTCCCATCCCCATTTTCACCTTCCCAGACCCTCTGGAGGAGCCCCCCGAGCTGACCCCCCCGGCCGGGCTCTCACCTCCACAGACACTGCTTTGTCCGCGCTCTTCTTGCTGGGGGTCTCGGGCCCCGTCTGAGTCTTGGCGGGCACCATCTCGGGGGCTCGTGAGGGGTTATTGCTCTTGCCAGGGTGGCTCTGGGGCTGGGCGGGGAAGCCCAGGGGCTCGGGGGTGCCCGTCAGGTGGTGCAGGCTCACGGGAGGGCTGGTGGGCATCTCCAGCTCCAGCCCTTTGCTGAAATCTGTCTCCGGGGCCACCTTCTTGGGCGACTGGCTCAGGCTGCTGGGCGAGCTCCACACGCCCTCGTCCACTTGTCTAGGGCAGAGCGGAGGCACTGAGGGTCTGAGGGGCACGGGGAGGGCACAAAATCCTCATTTCCTCAAGGCTGAGGTGCTCTGGGCTGGGCTTGGTGCTGCTTTGGAGGGCCTGTCCGCTCTCATGAGCCCGGCGGGAAATGGGATCCCTCCAAACCCTTCCCCTGCTCCAGATCCCGCTGGAGCCGCCCTTGGGATTGAGGATTTATTTGGGATGAGGGCACTGCGGGATCCCAGGCTCCTTTCCCTGGGAAACTGGGCTAGAGCAGAGCCCGGGGCCATCCCGGGGGCAGCCAGGAGCCATCACTAATGGGACCCTAATGGGATCCTAATGGGATCCTAATGGGATCAGGCAGGTGAAATCCACCCCGCAGCGGCTCTGGCAGAGGATTTTTCTCTGGCTGAGGATTTTTCCACCACAGAACAGCTCTCTGCTCCCTGGGAAAGAGGTTTCTGCTCACGCCAAGGGCTGTGTGTCTGTCCTGATGTAAAATCCTGCTTTATTCCCAAGGCAAAATGAGGTTTGTATCAAAAGAGAGGGTCCCATGCACACCTGGAAAGGACTGAGGGTGTTTTTGGGGTCCTTCAGCAGAAAAATGAGGCTTTTACCAAAAAGGGTTCCCACTCACTCCTGGAGAGGACCGTGAGGGTGTTTTTGGGGTGCTTTAGCAGAAAAAGGAGGGTTTTAACAAAAGAGGGGGGCCTGGAAAGGACTAAGGGTATTTTTGGGGTCCTTTTTTTGGGGGTCCTTCAGCAGAAAAATGATCATTTTGTGCACACCCCTCGGACCCGCTCCCGCCCTGAGAGTTTGGGATGCGCAGAGAGGAGGTGGCACAAAGGGCACAGAGGTGGCACAGTGGGGACAAAGGGACCCCGAGGGGGTGGCTGTGCCCTCGGGGGCTCGGCGCTCACCTGCGGATCTGGGCCAGGGTGTCGGTGACGGTCTTGCAGCGCTTGAGGAGCCCGTCCAGGCGGTTGGGCTCCTCCTTGAGGAACTTGACGGCCTCCACCTCCACCCGCAGCACCACCCGCATCTTGCTCTGCAGGCTGGGGAACTGGGCTGCCAGGGGACACTGCTGTCACCCCCGTGTCCCTCCCAGCGCCCCGCTGGCACCGCCAGGACCCTGTGCTGTGGGCAGGGTGGATCCTGGGAAAGTCTGGATTGATGGCTCCATCCCGATTTTAGGGGTGTCCCCTCCACGGCTGTGGGCACAGGGTGTGGCACTGATGGGCACCTGGGAGGGCAGGGGACCCCCCTGGCAGGGGCAAACCCACAGATCCAGGGCAGGGAGCACCTGGAGAATCCCAGGGGAAAACACAAACCTGGGAAAACACAAATCCAGGAGCACCTGGAGAATCCCAGGGGAAAACACAAATCCATGAAAACCTGGAGAATCTCAGGTGCAAGCACCCAAATCCCGGGGCAAGGAGAACCTGGGATATCCCAGGTGCAAACACGAATCCAGGAGCATCCCCAGGCAGGGATGGAGCAGGCAAATGCCAGAAGGTTCTGTTTGCACCTCCCCAGCCCCTCCTCACCCTTCAGGTCCGTCAGGGTCTCCCCCAGCTGCTTGAGCACCACGGCCTTTTCCTCCAGCTCCTGCGCCGGGATCAGCCGGTGGTTGTGCGCCAGATCCTTCTGGATCTTCTCCACGGACTTTTCCAGGTCACTGGGAGGGCAGGGGGAGGGCAGGGGGTCACTGGGGGGGTCACTGCTGGCTCAGGAGGGTGGAGAGCCCTGAGGGTGGTAGCAGGAGAGGGGAGCACTGGGATGGGGACC
The DNA here is from genome assembly GCF_051311805.1 of Agelaius phoeniceus. Lineage (NCBI taxonomy): Eukaryota > Metazoa > Chordata > Aves > Passeriformes > Icteridae > Agelaius > Agelaius phoeniceus. Next base: position 186,949 of record NC_135290.1, on the reverse strand, counting down.
CCTCCTCACTTGGGGACGTGGTCACCAGGCTGGGGGTTCCTCCTCACTCAGGGGTGTGGTCACTGAGCTGAGACCCCTCCTCAGGCTGGGCTGGGGACCCCTCCTCATGTAGGGGTGTGGTCACTGCGTAGGGACCCCTCCTCATGTAGGGACATGGTCACTGCATAGGGACCCCCTCATCTGGGGATGTGGTCACTGCATGGGGACCCCTCCTCATGTAGGGATGTGGTCACTGCATGGGGACCCCTCCTCATGTAGGGATGTGGTCACTGCCTGGGGACCCCCTGATTTGGGAACATGGTCACTGCTTGGGGACCCCCTGATTTGGGGACGTGGTCACTGCATAGGGACCCCTCCTCATGTAGGGACATGGTCATTGCATGGGGACCCCCTGATTTGGGGACATGGTCACTGCATGGGGACCCCCCGATTTGGGGACATGGTCATTGCACAGGAACCCCCCGATTTGGGGACATGGTCACTGCATAGGGACCCCCCGATTTGGGGACATGGTCATTGCACAGGAACCCCCCGATTTGGTGCCATGCCCTGGGCAGTGCAGAGCTGCTCCGTGCCCCCTCTCTCTGCCAGGGCCCCCTGGCCAGGCTCACTTGAGCTGCTGGGTGATGAGCTCCTCCTCGTTGAGGTAGCGCAGCCGCTCCTCCTCCACCAAGCTGCGCTGGCGCTGCAGAGGGTCCTCGTGCTTGCGCATCGTGTCCGTCACCCTCACGCTCAGCTCCGTCTCCGTCCGCCGCAGCAGCGACTTCACCGTCTCCTGGTTCTGCAGCTGTGGGGAGGAGGAGGAGGAGGAGGAGGAGGAGGGGTCAGGCTGGGAGAGACCCCTCAAGATGGGAAACGGGTCCTGGTGAGGGAGCAGCCCTGAGATGGGCGAGGGGAGGGATCCCTGAGCCTGAATTTGGGAAAGATCCCTGGGCTGGGCATGGGGAGGGATCCCTGGGGTTGGATTCATGCAGGATCCCCAAGCTTGGATTCAGGCAGGATCCCCGAGTTTGGATTCAGAGAGGATCCCCGAGTTTGGATTCGGGCAGGATCCCCGAGTTTGGATTCAGGCAGGATCCCCGAGTTTGGATTCAGGCAGGATCCCTGAGCTTGGATTCAGAAGGATCCCCAAGCTTGGATTCAGGCAGGATCCCCGAGTTTGGATTCAGGCAGGATCCCCGAGTTTGGATTCAGAGAGGATCCCCGAGTTTGGATTCATGCAGGATCCCCAAGCTTGGATTCAGGCAGGATGCCCGAGTTTGGATTCAGGCAGGATGCCCGAGTTTGGATTTGGAGAGGATCCCCGAGTTTGGATTCGGGCAGGATCCCCAAGCTTGGATTCAGAGAGGATCCCTGAGTTTGGATTTGGAGAGGATCCCCAAGCTCAGCTCCAGGACGGATCCCTGAGCCCCCCCACACCAACCCCAGTGCACAAAGGGCATTTCCCCATCCCAACCCAGTGAGAGCTGGCTCAGATTCGGGGTCCCCTCTGCCCGGGTGCCCACCTGCAGCTTCTTGAGCTGCTGCAGCTGGTTGCGGAGGTCGCTGGCGTTCTGCTGCAGGTCGTGCAGGTGCAGCTGCATGTGCAGGCGGGTGATGGCCGTGGGCTGCCCCGCCGGGGTGCTGGTGGCCGAGGGTGGCGGTGGCGCGGGCACTGGGGTGCCCATGCCGCTGCGGCTGGTGGCTGGGGGGGAAAGCGGAGGCTGCTGAGGGGTTTCGGTGCCCGTTTCTTTTCTTTCCCCACCCGATCCTACAGCTCTGGGGGTCTCCAAAGTCCCCCATCCATGCTGAGTCCTCCCTGCCTCCTCTGAGGCCACTCCAGAGCAGTATGGGGGGATCCCACTGGTTGAAAGTGATGCCTCAGGACTTCAGCTTTTATATTTCTCAAATCCTGTACTGCTTTAGGGAATAATTCTGAAACTCCATGGTCTGTCAGCTGCTGCTCTCTTGTTTTATTCAGACAAAACAATTCCTCTCCAGGCCTGTAACTCAAGGACACCTCACTACCTCAGGCCCCAAAAAATATTAAAAAAAGTGAATTGGGGGGGGAAACAAACTGTGAGTAAATGTCTTCATTACCTGAATCTGTAATTGGAGGATTAACCCAAATTACATCAATTAATATCAATTAATTGATACATAAGTGGACCAAACATATAATTGTCTGAAAAACTCATGACCATCGTCCATTTTGGGTGCAGCCCCTTAGGGAGGCTTCATCTGACCTTAACGTACCTGGAGGCCCCTCATTAAATAGATCCACCCGTATTCTCTTAATTCTGGTTTTAGGTCAGCCTGAGAAAGGCATCACCAGCACATGAGGGGGGCTGCAGAGCCCACCCTGGGACACCCACGGGGGTCCTGCAGGGCCGGGGTCACTCACACGCTGATGGGGGGGTCCCGCCGTTGGTGGCCTCTGTCTTCTCACTGAAACCAAAGAGCGGAGGGCGCTGAGTGTGGGCGGGGTTGGTGCCCCTGGGAGGGGGACAAACCCCCAGGAGGGACAGGGACAGAGCCCCCGGGGTCCCGGAGCTGCCCTCACCTGGGGGTCTCAGCCTCGGAGCCGCGGAGCAGCGCGCTCTGCACCAGCCCCGTCAGGCTGGCGATCTGCTTCTCCATGGCCTCCATCCGCTCCCTGCGCCGGCAGAGGGACAGGGACGGGTCACGGGCTGCGTCTGCCACCACGGCCACCCCCGGCCGCTCCCGGCCCCGCTCACAGCCCAGCCCTGCCAGCCCGGGAGCTGGGGACACTGGGGACACGGCTGTCACCAGCTGCAGCTCCTCAGTCCCTGTCTGTGCTCGCACCTAGCCCTCACCCGGCGCCCAATTCCCCACCCCAGCACTGCAGTGGCGACGGGGCAGCGCCTTCCTCTGCTCCTCCTCCTCCTCCCAATCCACTCCTCCTCCCCCTCCGGTCCATACAAAATCCCCTTTTAGCAAAGCTCAAACCCACCGGGGATCCCAAATCCAAAGGCAACAGAAAACCTGGAACATCCCAGGAACAAACACAAATCCAGGACAACCCGGAGCACCCCAGGTACAAACACAAATCCAGGACAACCTGGAGCACCCCAGGTACAAACACAACCTGGAGCACCCCAGGTACAAACACAAATCCAGGACAACCCGGCGCACCCCAGGTACAAACACAAATCCAGGACAACCCGGAGCACCCCAGGTACAAACACAAATCCAGGACAACCTGGAGCACCCCAGGTACAAACACAACCTGGAGCACCCCAGGTACAAACACAACCCGGAGCACCCCTGGTGCAAGCACTCCACGCCTCCTCTCACCTGGTCTCCGTGTCCTTGGCCGGCCCGGGCGATCCGAAGCCCGAGAGCGGCCGCTCTGCGGGGCCGGGGAACAGCTCGGGGGGCCCGGACGAGCTGGGGTTGCGCGTTTTGCCCGCGGGGCCGTCCATGAAGACAGAGGAGCAGGAATCCTTGCGGAAGGACTGACGGACGGGCGAGGAGCGGCTGGGCGGGCCCGAGTAGGGGCTGTGCGGGCTCTGCCCGGGCTCCACCATCTTCTGCGGGGACGAGGGCGGCATGCGGAAGCCCAGCCCGGGGCCGTACGTGTCGCTGTAGATGGGCGCGTTGGGCTTGTACAAACTGTCCTCCAGCTCCGTCTGCAGCGCGGCCGCCGAGTAGGTGCTGAGTGACCGCACCGAGCCCCGCTTGTAGAGCCCCCCTGAGTAGCCAAAGGGGTCCCCCATGCCCGCCAGCGACTGCGTGGAGGTGATGCTGAGCCTGCCCTCGTGCACCATCCCGTAGGGATCCGCGTAGAGCCCCTCGTTCTTCACCAGCACCACGTTCTTGCCCGCCAGGTCCTCGTCGGGTTTGACATCGCGGCGCTCCAGGATGGCGCTGGGGCTGGGGGACACGCCCTGCGCCGGGGGCAGGCTGGACAGGCGCTCGCCGTGGTGCACGGGGCTGCCCGCGTAGGAGGGCGGGCGGCCGCCGCTGTAGGACATGCGGGAGCGCGAGGGCGATGAGGACTGCAGCACGGGCGGCGGGGAGCCCGAGGCCAGGTGCGAGGCTGGGGAGATGTTGTTGAGCCGGCGCGTGGGAGAGGATTCCCGGGAGGTGTAGACCATGTCCCGCTGTGGGAATGGGGCGGGGGGATCAGCACTGAGTGAGCCCCACGCTGCTGGGCCCTCTGCCCCACCAAGGACTGGCGATTCTATGATCCTGTGATTCTGTGATTCTGTGATTCTGTGATTCTGTAATTCTGTGATTCTGTGATTCTGTGATTCTGTGATTCTATGATTCTGTGATTCTATGATTCTGTGATTCTGTGATTCTGTGATTCTGTGATTCTCTAATTCTGTAATTCTGTGATTCTGTGATTCTATGATTCTATGATTCTGTGATTCTGTGATTCTATGATTCTATGATTCTGTAATTCTGTGATTCTGTGATTCTGTGATTCTCTAATTCTCTAATTCTGTGATTCTGTGATTCTGTGATTCTATGATTCTGTGATTCTGTGATTCTGTGATTCTATGATTCTGTGATTCTGTGATTCTATGATTCTATGATTCTGTAATTCTGTGATTCTGTGATTCTGTAATTCTGTGATTCTGTGATTCTGTGATTCTGTGATTCTCTAATTCTCTAATTCTGTGATTCTGTGATTCCCAGCCAGCAGCAGGCTGATTTATCCTGATGATTTATCCTGATGATTTATCCAAATGAATTATCCTGATGATTTATCCTGATGATTTATCCCGATGATTTATGCTAATGAATTATCCCCATGATTTAATTCCCTACAAACCATATTTACGACCCCGCTGTCAGCTCCCACCCAGCGCTGGCAGCAGGCAGGATGGATCCCAGCCACACACAGCTCCCAATTCCCAATCTCTGCCACTTTCCCTTCCTACTGCTCCCACTCCACCAGGCCCCGCCACCCCCTGGGCTGTGCCCGTGTCCCCTCTCACCCTCAGGTCGCCGTTGGTGATGTGTGAGGCTGGGAACGAGGCGTAGAGCGGCTCTTTCCGGTAGATTTTAATGATGCTTCGGTCCTGGATATCTCTGGAAGCAGAGGCAGAGCCTGAACACCCGGGACAGACCCCACAAAACACCAGCCCTGCACCCACCACCTCCTTTGTTCCTTCATCCCTGTCCTGGGTTTCAGGATATGAGTGTGTTCTATTATCTGTTAGAGGTGGGGCAGCTTGCCTGAGAACATTTTAATTTTAAAATTATAACAACCTGGAGAGAGGGGGTTTACATTTTCCATTTTAAGGGAAACTCCTGCCTTCCTTAGCGGACACCTGACTTTTCAAACCAGGACAGTCCCGCAGATTTCCCATCTTGTGACAGATTTGAAGGACTGGAAACCAGCCCCGGGTGGGAATTGATCCCTCCCTGCTCACCGGACATCCTCCAGCTCGTAGAAGACGTTCCGGGACTCGTCCTTGATGAGGATGGCAGTGTTGGGGGACTTGAGCATGCCCATGGTGAGCTTCTGGGGGAACATGTGCACGATGAGGGCGTGCAGGGTGTCCATGCTGCTGATCTCGTGCGTGATGTGCACCCGCCTGGTCTCGTCCCCAAACTGCAGGAACAGCACCCCTGGGAGCACAGGAGGCGCGCCGGAGTCAGCTCTGACCCTGCCCCTTCTCCATGGGGGTGACAGGGTCTGCCCAGCCAAAGGAAGGGGTCGGGGGAGCTCTGGCCACCCCACAGCGCCCTGGTGAAGGTGGGAGGCTCTGGGGCAACCAAAAAAAGGGGTTGGGGAACTTCTGGCCACCCAATCTCACCCTGCTGAAGGTGCAAGGCTTGGGAGCACCCACAAAAAGGAGTTGGACACCCAACAGTGCCCTGGTGAAGGTGGAAGTGTCCAGGGCAACCAAAAAAAGGGTTTGGGGGATGTTTGGCCACCCAGCCTGGCCCTGGTGAGGGGATGTGTTCCCTGAGGGCTCTGGGGCACCCAAAAAAATGGGATGAGGAACTTCCGGCCAAGCACAGCTTGGTCTGGAATTTTGGGCAGGTGGAGACCAACCCCACCCTGCACCAGGGAGGTTTTGGGGCCTCCGGGGGTACCTGGGGAGCGCAGCTTGGTCTGGCTGGCCGAGCGGGACAGGGGCAGGCTCTGCCGGAACCGGTTCATCCTGTTGAAGGCCAGCGGCAGCTCCGCCTCCGACATGGTCTCCAGGGACTCGGCCGAGGCGAAGGAGAGCTTGGCTTGGTCGGCCAGGCCAGGCTGGGAGCCCTGGGAGTGCCGGGAGCTCCTGGTCTGCAATGGGACAGGGACAGGGACGGGTCAGGGGTGCAGGGATGGGCGACCTGGGTGAGGCTGGTCCCGCTTTCCTCAGGAATGTGGCACTGGGATGGAGAGGCTGGTGAGGGTGGTGGGAGCGTGGAATGGCCTGGGATGGGAGGGAGACACAAAGGTTGGCAAGTGCAACCCCTGGGACACCCCCAAAAATCCCTCCCTGTGCCTGAGGGTGGGGCTGGGCCACATCCAGGGGGCTCCACCCCAAATTGAGGGGGCTCCACCCCAAACCCAGGGGCTCCATCCCAAATTGAGGGGGCTCCATCCCAAACCCAGGGGGCTCCATCCCAAATCCAGGGGCTCCATCCCAAACCCAGGGGCTCCATCCCAAATCCAGGGGGCTCCATCCCAAATTGAGGGGGCTTCATCCCAAACACAGCGGGCTCCATCCCAAATCCAGGGGCTCCATCCCAAACCCAGGGGGCTTCATCCCAAATCCAGGGGGCTCCATCCCAAATCCAGGGGCTCCATCCCAAATCCAGGGGGCTCCATCCCAAACCCAGGGGGCTCCATCCCAAACCCAGGGGGCTTCATCCCACATCTAAGGATCCCCCATCCTTCATTCAGGGATGCCCCATCCTTGTCCATGGATGCTCCATCCTCATCCAGGGATGCTCCATCCCATATCCAGGGATCTCCCATCCCACATCCAAGGTAACTCCATCCTCATCCAGGGATGCTCCACGCTACATTCCCACCCCAGCTCAGGCTCTGACGTGCTTCACCCCCCGCTCCATGCCTGCTCCGCCTCCTGCTCCCAGCACAGACCCCATTCCCATTCCCAATCCCACCCCATTCCCATTCCCAATCCCACCCCGCTCCAGGATAAACCTTCCCAGCTCCATCCCGGTGCCTCTGGGCTCCCACACCGGCAAACCCCTGGAATTTAACCCTGCAGGAAGGAGCCAAGGCTGCCAGAGCCGAGCACTGGAATGACCTTGGCTGCTCCCGGAGGTTACACATCCATTACTCCACTCCCGGGAATCCTAAATGCCCGGATCCTTCTGGAAGCAAAGCACTGGGAAGGTTTATGGCTCTGGGAGCTGGAAGGATTTCATTTTCCAGGATCCCCATTTCACAGGAGCCTGCTCCCAGAAAGTTTGCACCACAGACATGGAAAATGTGGATTTTCCAATATCCCAAATATCCCCAATATCTCCAAATATCCACAAATATCCACAATATCCACAAATATCCCCAAATATCCCCAAATTTGTGGCCATTCCCAGAACTGCTGCCTGTTAATAACCCCAAAAACCCAGGCCTGGATTTTCCAGGCACTTGTTGAAGGTTGGCAAACCCAACAGAGGGAACAAACAGCTCCCAGGGTGTGGAAAAGGCGGCGCTGTGGAAAGGGACAACAGCTCTATTTTAAGACGGGGGAAAAAAAGGAAAAAAAAAGAAAGAAATCAATATGAAATGATAACAGCCATCATCGCCATTTAAATGAGACATTAATTGGAAGATTTAATTAATCCTGTGAGGCGGGGTTTGAGAGGACTTGAAATGTTCTCGCTGTAGTTAATTGCTGGAAAATTGACTGCTGGGCTGGGTTGTTGCTGTTGGAGCACAAAGAGCCCTGGCAGAGCCTCACATCAGGAAGGGATGCAGGGATGGAGGGAAACATTCCTTGCTCCCATCCCTGGGGCCGTGGGACGCAGCTCTGACCCCTCGTGGGGGTGGTTTTGGGGTGGAAAAGGTGAATTTTGGGGCTCCTCGCCCTCAAGGCCGTGGGTTTTGGGTACCCTGCTCTGGGTTTGGGGTGATGCTCACCCAGATCCCAGCCCGGGATGGATCCTTAGGGAAGCACAGGGACGGGGCCGGCAGCTCCTGGTGGGGATGTGAGCCAGGGCTGCAGCTCTGCCTGGCTCTGCCTTCCTGGATCCTTCCCCTGCCTTGTTCCTGTTCTCTGGGATCTCGCCCTGCCCCAAATCCATCCCTTCATGCATGCATCCCTGCATCCATCCATCCATCATCCATCCCTCCATCCCTGCATCCCTTCCACACCCAAATCCCATCCCATCCCACCCCAAATCCCCCCCATTTCCACCCCTCATGGGTGACAGGGGCACCTTCCCTGCCCCAGGTGACCCCAACACCCCCTGTCCCTGCCCTGTTCCCATTCTCTGGGATCTCGCCCTGCCCCAAATCTGTCCCTGCATCCATCCCTGAATCCCTTTTACTCCCCACCCCAAATCCCCCCCATTTCCACCCCCTGTGGGTGACAGGGGCACCTTCCCTGCCCCAGGTGATCCCAGCCCCCTCCCGGCCCTGCAGGCGCCCTCGGGCCCCGAAGCTCCCACTGTGGATAATTTATAGAATCAGTCAAACCACAAAAAAAACCCCGACCAAGCCAGGCGAGATGAGCGTTAATGGGTTTTCAGCCCGGAAGGGACCGTTCTGCCCTGATGCTCTGCGCAATTTGCTGTCCCCAACCCCCGAAACTGTCACCGGCACCGGGACAGCGCCACCCCAGCCTCCCTTCCCTAAACTCAGGGCAGCCCTTGGGGCTCGGGATCCTCCCAGATGGGCTCAGGATCCCCCCAGATGAGCACAGGGCCCCCCTGGCCATGGTGACCCCAAGGGTGGCACCTCGGGGCAGCTTTGCCCATCCCTCTGGAACTGCAGGTGTTTTGAGCGCTCCTGACCCTGCCCTCGGGGTGCCAGGTGTGCCAGTTTGGATGTCCCCTGCCACCCCTGCCCCACCAGGGCATGCAGGAGCCATCTCCCAGCTGGGAAAGGCTCAGGATAAACCCAAACCCCATCCTAAAAATCCCCAGCGTGGCCATAAAAACCTCGTGCCCCCTCATTTTTCCGTCCTGCCCCCCAGGTGACCCTTTCATCCACACCCAGACCCCTCCCCGGGGGCTTCTGCAGCCCAAATTCCCCTTGGGCACCGAGAAAATTCCCTGCGGGATCCGAGGTGGTGGCAGGGAAGGGAGGGAGGGGACATGGCCGCCCTGCGCCTGTCCCCAGCTGGGAAATGACCCATTTCCCGCCGAGCCAGCCCCAGAGCGGCAATCCCGGAGCTGGACCCTGGAATTCCCGGCTGGTCCCCGTGGGGATTCCAGCGGGGAACGCTCGGGACGGGAGCGAGGGAGAGCAGCCACAACAAAAACCGCTCAAGGCCACGGGGAGGCCGCGCCGGGAAAAATCTGGAATTGCGAGGCAGAGGGGGCTGGGCCAAGGGCATCGAGCTCGGGATGCCCACAGCGTCCCCCCGCGATTAAACCTGCTCGGATGAAGCCCCCTGGGAGCCTCCCGAGCCGAGGGAATCCCGCAGGAGCAAAGCTTGGAACCCTGGCTGTGCCCCCGTGGTGATGGTCCTGGGGAAAACCCGACCCCAAAAATCCCCAATTCCAGCAGGGCCAGGAGCACCCCCAGAGCCTCCGGAGGAGGAATTGGGAAAAATCCCCAATTCCAGCGGGGCCAGGAGCACCCCCAGAGCCTCCGGAGGAGGAACTGGGAAAAATCCCCAATTCCAGCAGGGCCAGGAGCACCCCCAGAGCCTCTGGAGGAGGAATTGGGAAAAATCCCCAATTCCAGCAGGGCCAGGAGCGCCCCCAGAGCCTCCGGAGGAGGAATTGGGAAAAATCCCCAATTCCAGCAGGGCCAGGAGCACCCCCAGAGCCTCCGGAGGAGGAATTGGGAAAAATCCCCAATTCCAGCAGGGCCAGGAACGTCCCCATCCCCTCCCCCGTCCCTGGGAGTTTTATATAAAAACGGTGGGATGGGGAATGGAGGGAGTTTTTTTAATGTCGAATTTATTTTTTCCTTTTGTCTCCCCAGAGCTAAAAAAAGCCACAATTAAGGGATTCTTTGAGCTCCTAAAAAGCCCCGACCATCCCTGCGGAAGCAGCTCCATTATCTCTGCCTGGAGATAAGGATGCTCCTCATTCCTGCCTCATCCTCATCCTCATCCTCCTCGCACACCCCTCTCGCACATTCCCCGGCCCAGCTGGGAGGGCGGAATGCTCGGCGAGGAGCAGGGAAGGATCAAAGGACGCGGCGGATTTTTGGGAATCCGTGAAAGGAGCGGGGTCACCCCTCTGGATGGGGAAAGGCGGTGGATGGAGAGGGGCAGAGGGGTCAGGAGAGGGACAGAGGTGACAGGAGCAGCCCTGGACCTCCCACAGATCACTTCAAAGCAGACAGGAGGGGAAAAAAAACAAGGGAAGAATGCGTGGGGAAGGAATCCTGCCCCGGGATGGAGCAGCTGCTCCCAACAGCACCCGGAGCCACCCCACAGCTGCAGATTTCCACCCTCGGCCCCGCCAGGGGCCTCGGAGGGGACGCGGGGTCTGTCCCAGCCCCACAGGCTCCCAGGGCCCTGCCCGAGCCCTCCCGAGCGAAAAACGGGTCCTGCCCGAGCCCCCCGTCCATTCCACACCTGAGGGGCGTCCAGGCCACGGCAGGTGAGAGGAACAGCAGGAGGAGAAGCGGCTCCGTCCCCCTCTGACCCCCCGGGACACTCAGAGCTCCAATTCCCAGCCGCACCCCGAGCTCCGCACCCCCTCGCACCCCAAAACCGCCGAGACCAGCCCCAAAACAGACCTGGGATGGACAAACCCTCGCTGTGCCAGTGCCACCGGCGGCGCCTGGCCCCGAGCTCAGCCTCCCCTCCCCTCCCGTCACCGGGAGGAGCCTCCCGGGCTGGGCTGGGCAGCTCCGGGGCGGGGGCCGCGCCCTCCAGGAGCCCCCAGAGCCCCCAGAATCGCGCCCCATGGGCCCCGAGGGTGCTCCGGAGCGCGGCCGGGCATGGCCCTGGCGGGGCCTGGCGGGTCCTGGCAGGTTCTGGCGGGTCCTGGCAGGTCCTGGCAGCTCCTTGCCCTCCGCTGCCCGTCTGCAGCTCCTCCGCAGGATGGGGATAAAGGCGAGGGGGCCCTGAAATCCCTGGAAAACAGCTGGCACGGCTGGCACCGCCCCGGGCACGGTTATTTACCGAGGCTCCGGCCCCGGGCTGGACACGGATCGGGATTAATCCCTGCTGATCCCCCTCTCATCGCTTAATCCCGGGGTCCCGCCCAGCCCCATCTGGTGCTGAGCCCTGGGAAGGATCCGTGGGGTGGGATGGGGTCCATGGGGTGGGGTCCATGGGGTGGGGTACACGGGATGGGCATTCCCAATTGGAATAGAACATCCCTGAGCAGAAACCAGCGTCCCTGATGAGAAACCATAATTCCCAATTCAAATAGAGCATTGTGGACCAGAACCCAGCATTCCCAACATTGCTGACCCAGAACGCCTGACAAGAATTCCCAACTGGAATAGAACATTCCTGACCAGAACCCAGCATTCCCAACATTGCTGACCCAGAACGCCTGACAAGAATTCCCAACTGGAATAGGACATTCCTGACCAGAACCCAGCTTTCCCAACTGGGCTGCAGTGTCCTCAAACAGACACTGGCATCCCTGAACAGAAACCAGCATTCCCAGCTGGAATAGAACATTCCTGACCAGAAACCAGCATCCCTGATGAGAAACTATAATTCCCAATTCGAATACACCATCCCTGAGCAGAACCCAGCATTCCCAAGGGGAATTCAGCATCCCGAGCCTGGCTGCTCTGCCCCAGGGCCCGGCTCTGGTGCCGCCCCGCTCGGACACCTGATCCCGGCCGGCGAAACCCAACCCCTCTGCTCCGCCCTTTCCCTCAGCTGCTCCAGCCAGGAGCGATGGATTCCGCTCGGGAGGGAATTCCAACGTCCCAGCTCCTGCCGCTGGAGGCGAGGAGCCGGGGGATGCCCATCTGGGAAGAAAAACGGGGAAAACTGGAGGGAATTTGGGGCAGAAGTGGAGGAAATGAGAGGCCCAGGGTGGTCTGAGAGGCACCCAAAGGGTTTTTCCAGGAGTCTCCCCCATCGAAGGGGTTGTGGCCTTTCCAACGCCGCCCTCCCGGCCCTCTCCCCTCTCCCCCCGCCCCCAAATTAAAATCGTTGCCGCTGCCGGCAGCAATAACTCATCCCACGTCTAATGCTGAACATTTTGTCAGGATTATCCCGATTAAGGCAGAATTAATCCCGATCTCAATGTTAACAGGATTAGCGTTCAAATCGGATTAGGGTTTTTAAACGGGACCCCTTGACTGAAGGAAGGGGCCGCCCCCTCCGGAGAGAGCGGGACTCCCCGCCTTGGGATGGGCTCCGGGATGGGCCATTCCCAACCCCTGATCCCGATCCCAGAAACTCCCGACACTCTGCAGGTGACAGCACCTGGATGTCCCTGAGGTAAAGGCACCTCTCTGTCCCTGGAGACGGAGAGGGAAAAAAGGAAAAGGGGAAAAGGGAAAGGGGAAAAGGGAAAAGGGAAAAGGGAAAATGGAAAAGGGGAAAGGGGAAAAGGGAAAAGGGAAAAGGGAAAAGGGAAAAGGGAGAAGGGAAAATGGAAAAGGGGAAAGGGGAAAGGGGAAAAGGGAAAAAGGGAAAGGGGAAAAGGGAAAAGGGAAAAGGGAGAAGGGAAAAGGGAAAATGGAAAAGGGGAAAGGGGAAAGGGGAAAGGGGAAAGGGGAAAAGGAAAAGGGAGAAGGGAAAAGGGAAAAGGGAAAAGGGAAAAGGGAGAAGGGAAAAGGGAAAAGGGAGAAGGGAAAAGGGAAAAGGGAAAAGGGGAAAGGGGAAAGGAAGGAAAAAGGGGGACTTTCTCATCCCCTCTCCCCGATTTTCCTGCTGGCAGCAGAAGCTCCGCGTGCTGATGAATATTTAAAAGCCTGGATCCTCTGCAGCCTCATGAATATTGACGCTGCTGCTCGCCCCACACCTTCCCCAACCCCGTCCATTCCCGCCGTGCCTCAGTTTCCCCGTTCCTGCGCTGAGGATGCCGCTTCCATTCCCAGCACCCGGATGGGGTGGGCGCCATCCCCGCCAGGGGCAGGGGGGTGGGACCAGGAGACCTTTAATCGCTTTTCCCACATAACCCATCCATAAATATCGACAGCCCCGCGATCGATGGACAACAACGAGCATCATCTCCCGGCCATGCCGCAAAACCAGCGAGGACCCCAAAAACCACAGCGAGGCGGTTGGAGCAGCCTCTCGCCACTGTTTACCCACCCTAAACCCCCCTTCCCACCGGGATCAACCCCCGGGATCAACCCCCGGGATCAACGCCCGGGATCAACGCCCCCGCAGCCCTCGGGAGCGCGGCCCTCGGCGGGGCCGGCGGGAGGCGGCAGCGGGAGCAGCGGGATTACAGCAGCCCAGGGCTCGTCGCCTCCTATTTGCTCATCTCCTGCGAGTAAATTCTCATCTCCTGCTCTCACTGCGGCTGGCCGAGCGCCGCCGAGGGGGAAATGGCTTCCCGCGAGGAGACGCGGGGCTCCGGGCAGCCGCGGGCCCGAGGCCGGAGCGGGAGCGCGGTGCGGATGAAGCCGCTCCTGACGCTCGTTTTTAAGACAAGCGCGTCCTTTGTGTGTCCCCCGCCGGTTTTGCCCTTCTGGATCTTTTACTCGGCTGCCTTTGATGTTCCTTCAAAGTCCCGGCTCCAAAGGAGCTCTGCCGAGCCCTTGGATCTCCTCGCTCCTCCGGGAATCCAAATTCCACCCCACCCCTCGCATCAGCGCGGCGGGAGCCCCCGGCCCTCTCCACTGAACTTCCCCGCGGGATTTTCCCCCCTTGGATGTGACCCTGGATGTCCCAAAAACACCGCGAGCCTTTGGGATCGCCCCGGGCGCGATTTTCGGGCAGGGAGGGCAGGAATGAGGGGATGGAAAAGTGCGGGCAGGATTGGGATGTATTGGAGACAGCCCGGGGTGTCCTGGAGGATCGGGAATCTGCCTGGAGCCTGGGCTGGCAGCAGCGTGACGGTGGAACAGAGGTGACAGTGGCACGGGGGTGGCAGATCGATGCCATGCCCCGGGGGAAGGGCGCAAAAAATCGGGAAAATATTTTAAAGCTGAGGATTTTTTGCCTTCCCTCCCCTCAAAGCGCCAGGAAGGTCCTAAAGTTCAGCCCTGTTTTATTTCTTAGTCGCAAAAAAAATCGGAAGAAAAGACGAAAAATCCGAGAAAAAGATTAAAAAAAAGTGAGGATTTCGCGCCTTCCCTCCCCTGGCAGCGCCGGGAATGCCCTGTGGGAGCCGGGGCCAGCTGAACCTCCCGGAGCCGCGGCTCCACCCCCGTTCCACTCCGGGAATGAAAACTCGGGAACAAATTTTCGTATCCCGCATTTCCCGGCCCCACATTCCCTGGGTTCTTTGGGTTTATTTTTTTCCACGGGAAGAGCGAATCCACCCGGGACAAGGCGCCAAGGTCACCCGGCAAGGCGGCGACCTTGAAGGGCAGCCAGGGAGTCACCGGGCAAGGAGGAGGAGGAGGAGGAGGAGGCTGGAAACCAGAGTACCCCTGCTTGAGCGGCCACTCCGAGCTTCCAACCCCATCCTGAACCAACCTTTTCCCATCCTTTTCCCAGAATTCAGTCTCAGAATTAACCCCAGAGCAGCAGGATTTGGCCGTGGGGTGGCTGCTCAGAACGAGGCCTCACAGAACCACTCACGGCTCACCCCAAACCCCAAAATTCCCTCTCACCACCTTCGACTTCAGCTCAGGAATCCTCATCCAAAAAAATCCCAAAAATCCCACCCTGGGCTCCCACCCCCCTCGAGAGCCAGAGCCAAGCACATGCATTTCAGAGAGAAAGCAGGAAAAATCCAAAATACTGACCTTAAAGCTCCAGTAGTTGGGTTGCTAACAACAAAGAAAAGATAAAACAGAAGAGAACACACACACACACACACACAAACAAAAAAATACCATTAAGATTCTTGGTTTGACTTTTGGTTTTTTCCCTTTGAGAATCTCTGAGCTCGGATTCAAACCTGCTCTGGTTCCTGCCCCTCCCAAAGGGTCGCTGGGGTTTCGGGGAGCGAGCAAGGGGTGAGGATTGAAGCAAATCGGGGTGAAAAAGGAGGGAAGAGGGGTTGGCACAGCAGCCCGGCATGGCTACTGGAGCCACCGGCGCGCCCAGCCCCTCCTGGCACTGCCGCGGCGCTGGAAGTCACAGCAATGTTCATTTTCCACGGGATTTTCCAGCCCTGCCCGGCTGTGCCCGCCCCCTCCCCGCGCGCTGGTGTCGCCGCTGTCACCGCGATGTGGCACCGCCGGTGACGGGAACTGGCACCGCTCCCGAGCTGCCCTTCCCGGGCTGGGCTGGGCTGGGCTGGGATGGGATGGGATGGGAGGGGATGGGATGGGATGGGGATGGGGATGGGGATGGGATGGGATGGGGATGGGAGGGGATGGGGATGGGATGGGATGGGGATGGGAGGGGATGGGGATGGGATGGGATGGGGATGGGATGGGATGGGATGGGATGGGATGGGATGGGATGGGATGGGATGGGATGGGATGGGATGGGGATGGGGATGGGATGGGATGGGATGGGATGGGATGGGATGGGATGGGATGGGATGGGAGGGGAGCCTGGGGTCCCAGAGGGGGCCTTGGGGCCTTGCAGAGTTCTGGAAGAGTTCAGGTGGGAAGGGATTGAAAGGCGTCTTTATTCCAGGGGGATCCCAATATCCCAGGCTGTTCCTAGCCCCATCCGACCCCCTGCAGGAGGGAAGGTGGGTCCAGGGGTGAGGAGTGGGATTGAGGGACAAGGAATGGGATCCAGGGACAAGAAATGGGATCCAGGGACAAGGGGTGGGATTTAGGGACAAGGGGTGGGATTTAGGAACAAGGAGTGGGATCCAATGACAAGGAGAGGGATCCAGGGACAAGGAGTGGGATCCAGGGACAGGGAGTGAGATCCACCTGGCTGGAAGGATAATCCACCAGGATAATGATGTGTATCCTGACTTTTCCCTTCCCCAGCTTTTCCCTTCCCCAGTTTTTCCCTCCCCAACTTTTCCCTCCCTCTCTCTCCTCACTTCTCTCTCTCGGACCCTCAGTAATTTTCCCTCCCCTGATATTGCTGATCCTATCTGCTGCCAGCGCCGGCTGTGAGTTTTATTTATTATTTTGGGATGACAGTGTGGATTTTATTTATTATTTCGGGATGACTGGACAAGCTCCTCACCGAGCCCATAAATCACAGCCAAATCCAGAATGTTCTGGCACCATTTGTGGTGGGCACTGTGACCTGTGGGCACAGGATGGCACAGCAGCCATCCCTACCCCAGCTCAGCAGATCCAACTAGGAAAAACAAGCTTTTAACCCCATTTTTTAACCCTATTGTAACAATTTAAAAGTTTAACAAGGGGCAATAGGAGATAAAGACAATAAAGCAAAGGCTGGTGGCGTTCAGCCAAGAGCACATTTGCTATTTTGGAAACACTTTTAATATGTTTATATTTCTTGAAAAAAACACTTTTTATATATTTATTTCTATTGTATTAGCTTGTTGCATATTTTTTATACTAAATATTTATAATATATATTTTATTTATAAAATATCATGTTATAAAGAATATACATTTATGAAATATATATATTTATTTATAGTATTTTATATTTTAAAATTATTTTAAATATTTTTAAAATGCTTAATATTTTAAAATATTTTAGTATTTCCCAAAAGCCACTATTATAACATGTATTATAACACAATATGTATAATATTATAATAATGTGTCTCTATAATAATTATAATTTATAATAATGTGTCTCTACCTTTCCCTGGCAGCCCCGGGGATGTGGCACCGCCCGTGGGGACAGGGACACGCTGCCCGTCCCTGCAGGGCTCCGGGACCATCCAGGGCTGACAATCTGGCGCGGGTGGCAGCGCCAGGCGGGCCGTGGCCAGCACCACGTGGTGGCACTTGGTGGCTCCATCTGTCCCTGCTGGCGCTGCTGCCACCCCACCCTGCCCGTGCTCTGCCCACCCCAAATGCCCCAAAACCACAGAGGGTGCAGCCCTGGCGGGGGGTCAGGCACAGCCACAGCCCTCGGGTTTTAGTTTTTATATTTTTTAGAATTTGCGCTGCTTCGGTGTGGAGTTCTGAGCTTCCTGTTATGGGATGGTGAGCTCTGCACAGAGCAGGGAGACAAAACAATTCCTGCTCCAGCTGGGGACCAAGGACAAATGATCCAAATCTCAGCCCAGGAGCACAAACACCGCGGGCTGGAGAGAGAAAAACAAGGATGGGACTGCAGGGGCTAAAGCTGGAACTGACAATAAACTCCAAGATGCAAATGGAGCAGAACTTAAAAAGGTGAGAGACCCTGTGACCATTTGGGTTCGTTTTGTGACCATTTGGGGTCATCTTGGGTGCAGCCCTGGCTGGGCACTTGTGAACTTGTGAACTTTGGGCACTGGCTGGGGCTGAGGCCTTGTGAGGGCTGAGCTGGAACTGAGGCCAGAATTACAGAATAAAGCAGGGATCTGTTTAAAGGATCTCTTCAATGGATCCACCCTGGGCAGCACAAGGACCCAGCCAGGGCTGCACCCAAGATGAGCCAAAATGAACCCAAAATGAACCCAAAAGAAAACAGAATGAACCCAAAAGATCACAAAATGAACCCAAAATGAACCAAAATGGTCCCAAAATACACGACCAGGCACGGGGTCTCTCACTTTGACAAGTCCTGCACCATTTGCATCTTGCAGTTCATTGTCCCATTCCAGCTTCAGCCCCTGCAGTCCCATCCTTGTTTTTCTCTCTCCAGCCCACGGGGTTTGTGCTCCTGGGCTGAGATTTGGATCATTTGTCCTTGGTCCCAGCTGGAGCAGGAATTGTTTTGTCTCCCTGCTCTGTGCACAGAGCTCAGCATCCCCTGATGTGAAGCCCAGACCCACACACTAAAGCAGCACAGAACCCGAAAAACACAAAACCTAAACCTGAGGCATCACCTGCCAGCCCCTTCCAGGCTGGATTTGCCCAGAGAGAGGGGGAGAGGAGAGGACCGAGCTGGAATTAACATTTCGCTGGCTCTTCAAAAGCATCAAAGGGAGATAATGGGCCGGGAGAGGATTGGAAGCGACAGCCGCGTTCCGAGCCATAAAGCAGGCGGCTCCTTGCAGCAGCAACCCTGCAAAAGGTGCGGGGAATTACAGAGGCTGTGATTTATAATTACAATGAGAGTCATGTCCGCGGTGCTGCCAAACGAGGGAATAACGAGGAGCTCAGGGTCCCCAAAGCGCGGGGAGGAGGGCGGAGATGCTGCCGGGAGCCCTCGGAGGGACGGACACACAGACGAGGCAGGAAAGCAGGGCTGGAGTGATGTAATCGGGAATATTTTGGGACTTAACTTTGAAAAAATAAAATAAATTAAATGGTTGTGGTTGTCCCAGGAGGAGACGGGAGGTAAATGAAATGAAATCCAAGTGAGTCAGCGCCTTGACCGAGGGGGACTTCCCCTGAATGGCAATTAAATCCCAAATCTGTTGGTGATTAACGAGGCACGGCCGTGTCCCTCTCGAAAGGGCAGCAGCGGCAGCCGCCGCCCCGGCACGCTGCACGCCCAGGGAGGACAGAGGCAGCTTCATCGGCTTTTTAATTAACTCATTTCCAGGAGTTCCAGCTTCCGATCGAGTCCCCCACCCTCCGGCACCGCGTCTTGACAAACAAAAATCTCCTTGAAAAATAACAGCCGAGTGAATTTAATCTGTTTCTGCTTATTAAAGTTTTTTGGTTGTTGGTTTTTTTGTTGTTGTTTTGTTTGGGTTTTGGGTTTTTTTAAATGCTTTTCAACGCCAGCGAAAGTGAATTAAAGTGGAAATAGCAGCATGACAAGACAGGGAGAAGAATGCAAGCAGTGACCAGACAGAGCGGGGGCTGCAGATTTTGTCACCTGAAGTGCCACAATAATTGCAGGCACCTCTCAAACGTGACCGGGGGGGGACAGCGGGGACAGGAAGGGACGCAGGAGGGCTGGGGCTCATCCCTGTCACACCTGGGCTCCTCAGGAGGCCCCACCACGAGGTTCTGCTGCTCCTCTTTCAGGCAGAGCCCTGGGCTCTGCTGCCCCTCCACCCTGAGCGGGCTCTGACGGCCATCGAGGCGACATCAGAGACGCCACCGCCGCCTGTCGCGGCGACTCAGCATCAGGACTCCCCCACAGACCCCCAGCTCCAGCTTCCCCCTCCAGGCCCCTCCAGCTGCCCCCGCACCCCCTCCTCCCCGAGCCCACCCGCGCCAATCACAGCCCTGGCCTCCTCCGCGGTCCCTGGGGACAGCGCAGGTGACACCGGAGCCCCGGGGGCACCTTTCCCCCCCGGCCCCGGCTCCAGCCCCCTCCTCTCCCGGAGCGAGGCGGCGAATGCGCAGCGCCGGCTCGGAGCAGTGCATCAGGACGTGCTGTGCCGAGGAGCAGCCATGCTGGGGCTCCGAAATCTCCCTCCTGCAGCAGCCCCGGCCAAGGTCAGCCCCGTCCCCGCCGCAGGTGCCGCGGGGGCCGCATTCCGCGCTCAGCGCGCCCTCCCCAGCGCAGGGGGGGCTCGGATCCATCGCTGCCGGACGCGGGAGCGCCCCGGAGCCCCGCAGCGGGGTCAGGGCGGCCCTGAGGAGGTTTTGGGGCACGGACAGGGCAGGGGGAGCTGGCAGGAGCCGGGCAGATCAGATGGCACGGTGGCCATGGCAACGGCACGGCGTAGGTGGACCAAACACAATAGGGACGCGCGAGGTAAAGCGGCTCCGCTCCCCCCGCGCTCGGCACCGCGTCCGACCCCGGCAGCTCCGGGGGGACCCCCCGGCGCATCCGCACCCCCAAACCCGGCAAAGAGGGATAAATCTTTGAGAAACGCCAAGGACAAGCAACGGGGTCCCCTCGGAGGGGGTCACGGCAGCCGCGTCCCCACCGCAGGGTCCCCGGGGGGGTCGCGGCAGCGCGGGAGGGGGGCGCTGAGCACCCCCGTTCCCGGCAGAGATGGGGGTGAGGAAGACTCCGGCACGGAGCCCGCCCTGCCCTTCCTCCGTCCCCTCGCACCGGGGCTGGCGGAGCCGCAGGGACAGCGGAGCCGCCGCTCCGGCTGCTGCAGGGCTGGGGCGGCCCCTCCCCGAAAAGCCACCTCCGACACGGCGGGCAGCGGCCCCGGGGTCACGGGGAAAAGGAGAGAAATTCGGGCTGGGAACGGCGGGAAACTTGAGGGGAGGGAGGGAGGGAGGGAAAGATGGATGGATGGTGGATGGATGGTGGATGGATGGACAGATGGACAGACAGACGGATGGAGGGACGGATGGACACAGTCACCCTGCCCGTGTGTGCCAGGGAGAGCAGGGACGCTCGCAGCCCTGCCGGGGGAGCGCTGGTAGCCCAGCTGTGCCAAGGGGAGCGTCCCCCTCCAGGTCCTGCTGGGCACCTCCTGGGCACCTCCCTGCCCCACTCCCCCGAACCCATTCTGCCCCCCGGGGCTGTCATCGCTGTCCCCAGCCGGGTTTTTACCCACTTCCCGCGTAAAAAGACCCCTTCCAAAAAACCCCCAAACAAGGGGAAGCGGGGTGCCCCGCGGAGTTCCGCCTGACTCCAGAGCCCCCGTTCCCAGCCAGCCCTGCTGGAACGAGCCGGGAATGGCTGGCGGGGGGGGAATGAGGGAATCGATAGGGCCGGCTCCGGCTGCAGTCCCAGGGACACGCACACAGCGCTCGTGTTACTCCCGGCAGCCGCGCTCCTCCATTTCAGCGCTTCCCAGCGCCTCCCGTCACTCTCCACCTCTGGAGACCAAGATGACACCGCGGGGAGAGCCCCGAGGGACCCCGCGTCCCCTCTGCCACCGCGCTGCCGCCTCCCGCGCCGCCTCAGCCGGCGCTCCCCGTCCCCACCGAGCGCCCCGTTGCCCCCAAACCTGCCCGTGCCCAAACCCAGCCCAGGCGGGCACCCCGAGGTGCCAGGGCCGTGTGCCGCCCCTCGGAGGGGTTTGGAGGTGAGGGCAAACCTTTCCTGCCACCGCAGGGCTCAGCTGTGGGCGCAGCCCGCGGGAAGGACGCTGGGCTAGGTGAGCTGCAGGCGACAGGAGCGCCCGCAGGGCGCGGGGACGGTGCCCGCCCCGGCCGTCATCGGCCCGAGGGGGGCACAGGGAACCGGTGTCCCCTCCCGGGGCTCGGGTGACAACGCGGAGCGGCCCTGGGACAGCGGGGGGTGCGCAGGGGGGTGGCACGGGCACCGCCAGGGCTTTGCAGGAACCCCCCGTGCACCCCCGAGGGGACAAGGGGAGCCCCCCCGGCTGCGGCACCGAAGGGCAGCGCTCAAAGTGCCACCCCCTCCCCGCCGCGACACCGGGAACGGGGGGGACCCCCGGGAATGGGGGAGAGGGGGAGGCTGAAGGAAAGGGGACGGTGGAGGGGCTGCCCCCGGTCTGGGGCCGGGGTACGGACACCCCCGGCTGCCGCCGGGAACCGGGAGCTCGGGGTGGGGATTTTGGGGAGGGGGACGCTGCGGTGGGCAGGAGCGACAGCAGGACAGCTGGGGCAGGGGAGATCGGCGGGGGAGCCGCAGCAGCGGGTGGCGGACACCGGCTCCGTCACCGCCCGGAGGGATGCGCCCCGCTCCATCCCGCGCCATCCCGCGCCATCCCGCGCGTTCCCGCCCGGTACCTGCGGCAGGTGAGGGCTGCGGGCCGGGATCCGCAGCGCCGCTCGGCCCCGCTCGGCCCCGCTCGGCCGCTCTCGGCTCGGCTCGGCCCCGCTCGGCTCCCGCCGCCCCTCCCGCCGCCGGGCCCGCCCCGCCCCGCCCGCGGCGCCGTCACCATGGCAACCGCGGCTGCACCCCGCCCCCCCGCGCCGCCGGCAGGGGGCGCTGAGAGCGCGGAGGGGCGGGGCCTGCGGGGGGGGCACGTGAGGGAATAACGGGAAAATAATGAATAACGGGGGAATAACAGGGGAATAACGGGGGAATAACGGGAAAATAACGGGGAATAACGGGGGAATATCGGGGGAATATCGGGGGAATAACGGGGGAATAACGGGGGAATAACGGGGGAATAACGGGAAAATAACGAGGAATAATGGGGGAATATCGGGGGAATATCGGGGGAATAACGGGGGAATAACGGGAAAATAACGGGGAATAACGGGGGAATATCGGGGGAATAACGGGGGAATAACGGGGGAATAACGGAGATGGGGACCGGGACAGGGACAGGGACGGGGACAACGCAGGGATGGGGACAGGGACCGGATAACACAGGGGAATAGACGGCTAGGGGCAGGAATGGGGACAGGGATATGGGCATGGATATGGGTATGGAAATACAGGGATGTGGATATGGATAGGGAAATACTGGGATGTCGATATGGATGTGGACATGGAAATACAGGGATATGGGCAGGGATAACACAGGGACACACTCCTGGAAACACACGCAGGCACACGCAGGGATGTGCACACTTGGATGTACACGGGGACTCGCGCACAGCTGGATTCACAGCTGCATTCACACCTGGGTTCCCACACTCCATCACCCCCCAGCACAGACCCAGACCTGTGCCCGGGCTCTGCAGGAGCCCCCTGTGGGACCCGGTGCCACCTGCGCCCGCTGCCACCTGTGCCCAGCGCCCCCCGTGTCCCCTGCACGGCCCTCACAGCCCAGAGCCAACGGCGCCATCAGGAAAGGGAGAGGATTCCCGGGAGCAACGGATTTCTGCCAGGCTGGAGGGAATGTTGACATTTATGGAACGTCCCTTTTCACCTCTGGTGTTCCAAACTCCCTCAAATGTCTTTTTTTCTTTTTTTTCCTTTTCTTCCTTTAATTTTTTTTTTCTTTTTCTCTCTCTCTCTCTCTCTTTTTTTTTTTTTTTAATCCAAATAAAACAGCAAAGCCTGGGATTCTGAAATCCCTTCCAGGCTCCTCTGGAATATCAAAGTGATTTTCAAACGTTCCAGGCAGGCCTGGATCCCAATGTCATTTAAAGGTTGGCACCTGAGCTTCCCAGGATTTCTGGATTCCTGTTATTATTTATTGCCTGCCAGGGAAATGAAGGAAAAGAAGGGAGGAAAAGGAAAAAAAAAATAGATTTTGGTAGGCTTTTAGGGTGTTTGGGTGGGGAATGAGCTGCAGCCAAGCCCAAAAATCCAGGTTGGGTTTGGGAATAAAGGAGATAATTCCCAAATCCAGATAATTCCTTCACCTATAAAAATCCTTAGCAGTTTATCAGACCTGAGCCAACCCCAGCTGGATTTTTCCCTTTTTTTTTTTTTTTTTTTTTTTTCTTTTTAGAGCTGCTGCTTATTTAAAAAGAGGAAAGTCTTTAAATCCCTGTAATAATAGGGGGAAAAAAATCCCATTTATTTACCAGGAAGCAGCGCTCTGTGCCTGGACATGCCCCAAATATGGATTGTGACAGCAAAGCCACCATCAATTATTGTCCCCTCCCCAAAATTGGGGTGTTTGGAGGCATTTGGGGGGGCAGCAGCTCCGACGGCCCCAGTTTTCCTGGCAAAGCTGGACTCCCTTCCAGCAGGCCAGTTCTGGGAGCTTTGGGAATTTTTGAATTTGGGGAATTTTGGGACCTTTGTCCCCTGGGGATTTTTGGGATGATTCGAGGTTTCCTGTCAAGGGTGCTCCAGGTTCTGCTGCCCAGGGGGAGGTGGGCATTTATTCCTGCCAAATTGGTGTCACCAGAGCCAAATCAGGGGGTTTGGAGTCCCCAGTGCACCCCAAAACAGGATAGGAACAAGGGGACACAGCCAAAGGACAGCGTGGTGGACAAGGCACCAACCCCAAGGCATTTGGGGTCCCCAGAACACCCAAAACAGGGTCAGGACCCCCTCCCGAACAGACCCTCCCCAGGGCCCTGCTGCGCTCAGCAAAGGCCCCCAGATGCTGGGGGGCCCCGCTCCCCACACCTGGGGGATTCTGCTCCCCACACCTGGGGGTTCTGCTCCCCACACCTGGGGGGTTCTGCTCCCCACACCTGGGGGATTCTGCTCCCCACACCTGGGGGTTCTGCTCCCCACACCTGGGGGTTCTGCTCCCCACACCTGGGGGGCTCCTGCTCCCCACACCTGGGGGATTCTGCTCCCCACACCTGGGGGGTTCTGCTCCCCACACCTGGGGGTTCTCCCCACACCTGGGGGTTCTGCTCCCCACACCTGGGGGTTCTGCTCCCCACACCTGGGGGGCCCCGCTCCCCACACCTGGGGGGCCCCACTCCCCACACCTGGGGGATTCTGCTCCCCACACCTGGGGGCCCCCGCTCCCCACACCTGGAGGATTCTGCTCCCCACACCTGGGGGTTCTGCTCCCCACACCTGGGGGTTCTCCCCACACCTGGGGATTCTGCTCCCCACACCTGGGGGGTTCTGCTCCCCACACCTCGGGGGTTCTGCTCCCCACACCTGGGGGGTTCTGCTCCCCACACCTGGGGGGTTCTGCTCCCCACACCTGGGGGTTCTCCCCACACCTGGGGGTTCTTCTCCCCACATCTGGGGGTTCTGCTCCCCACACACAGCGCTCTCTGTCACACCTGGGGGATTCTTCCCTCAGGGCTGGGGAATTCTCTCCCTCACCCCTGTAAGATTCCCTTCCTCACCCCTGGAATATTCTCTTCCTCACCCCTGCAATATTCGCCTTCTTACACCTGGAATATTCTCTCCCTCACGCCTGGAGAATCCCCTCCCGCACACCTGTAGGATTCCCCTCCTCACCCCTGCAATATTCCCTCTCTCACCGCAGGACCATTCCCTTCCTCACCCCCGGAGGACGCTCCCCCATCACTGCCGCGCCCACCCCCCCTTTTCACACACACCCACCGCCCCCTCGCTCCCTTTCCCCTCCATCCCGCTCCTCCCAGCACTCCCAGCCCCCCAGTTCTGGGCCACCGCCCTCACCTGGTCCCGCAGGCGCTCCTGCTGCCCGCGCAGCGCCAGGGCGTGCTGCGGGTATTTGCTCTTCAGGTGGTCCATGAAGGCATCCCGCTTGCGCTCCATCTCCGTCTTCTGGAGGCCGGTGAGCGCCTCCAGGCTCTGGGCGGCGATCACCGTGTGCCGGCGCTCCGAGGTGTGCACCAGCCCCACGTTGGAGAAGCGCCGGGTGCCGTTGCCCAGGGTGCGGTACTCGCGCGGGTACTCGGCATCGTCCGCGGAGATCATGTGCGAGCTCGTCCTGTCGGGATCTGTGCGGGTCCGGGAGAGCACAGCGGGGTCAGGGCACAGTCCCTGGCCATGGGGCAGGAGGGGGGACGGTCCCAGCCGTGGGGCGGGGGGGATTTGTCCCTTCGGGATCTGCGTGGGCACCAGGAGAGCACAGCGGGGTCAGGAGAGGGCCCCTGGTCATGGGGAAAGGGGGGGATGATCCCTGGCCATGGGGCAGAGGGAGGGGGACGGTCCCCAGCCATGGGGCAGGGATAGGGGCAATCCTCTCCATGGGGCAGAGGTTGAAGGTTGGGATTTGGGGTTGGGGAGGGGGATTTCAGCAAGGAAAGATGGCAGAGCCTTGCTGGGAACGGGATCGCCGCTCAGTGGGGTGCACACAGTGGGATCATCCCTCAGTGGGGTGGGGACAATGGGATCGGCCCTCAGAGGGGTGCACACAGTGGGATCACCCCTCAGAGGGGTGCACAGAGTGGGATCACCCCTCAGAGGGGTGCCCGGGGAAGGAGGTGGGTGCCGGGCTCGTCCCCCTGCGGTGGCCGCGCTGTCCCCGCTCCCGGACACGCGGCAGGAGATGAGGGGACAGCGGGGATGGAGGGGCCGGGGGGTGCAGGGGCTGGGATTCCACCAAAGCCGCGATGATCGGAGCGAAACGGGAATGAAACAGCGCTGGGCCACTGAAAACAGCACAGACGGGACACGGGACAGGGACACGGGGGACACAGGGAAACACGGGGGACACGGGGACACGGACACGGCTCCGGAGCACGGACACACGGGGGCACACGGACACAGGACAGAGCGAAAAGAAAATGAAACCAGGCGGGGGGGGGGAAGGTGGTGTGTGCAGGCACCGGGGAGGGGGGACAGGACCCCCATGGCCCCCCAGAGAGGGGGGGCAGGACCCCCATGTCCCCCCAGAGACCCCGGCGGGGGCTCAGTGCCCATCCCGCAGCCATCGCTCACAGAGGCCCACGGGCACCAAGCCCGGGATTGTTGGGATGCTCTGCCCCATCCCAAACCCTTCCCGGGGCTCAGCCCAGCCCTGTGCACCAAACCCGGCATCCCTGGGATGCTCTCCCTTATCCCAGCCCCTTTCCGGTGCCCGGGAACACCAACCCCGGCATCCCTGGGATGCTCTGCCCCATCCGAGCCCTTCCCGGGGCTCAGCCCAACCCTGTGCACCAACCCCGGCATCCCTGGGATGCTCTGCCCCATCCCAAACCCTTCCCGGGGCTCAGCCCGGCCCAGGCAGGCGGGAGAGGGCACAGACAGAGGGTCCCAGGCGCAGAGAGGTGACAGGGACTCGTCCTTTCGCTCATAATTCATTCCGAGCACGCTGGGATCTGACTTCCAGGGAAGCTGCAGAGCCGATGGATGCCTGGAAGTCCCCGCACGCTGCCAGCGCCTGGCACCGCCTCGGTGCCCGCAGCTCGAGGCCACCGCGCAGCCCCCGGCCCCTGCCCAGCCCCGTGCCCTCTGCGGGGCGGCTCCAGGAGCCCAAAAAGCCACTTTGGGGGTCTCACACCATCCGGGAGCCGCTGTCCCCAGTCCTTGGAGCGGTGCCAGCCTGGCCCGAGGCCAGGGCCTGGCTTTGCCACCACTGGTGAATCTCGCAGCTCGTTCTGCGGGGCTCAGCCTCCTCCTCCTGCTCCCCTTTTAACCTTGATCCATAATTCATCCAATTCTTCTCCCGCTTTTGCCTGTGCCTTCCCTCCTCGGCTCCCGGCAAACAAACCACAGCGAGGTTTTTTCCCCTTTTCCCTTAATTTTTTTCCCCCCCTCCATTATTCATGAGCCCGGCAGATCAGTTTGATATCAAACTGATAAGAAAGCGTTATCAGCGGGGTCACGGCCGCGATTCCTCCACTCAAGGTCGCACGAGCGGCTTTGTCACCAGCCCAGCGGGGACATCACGTGCTCACAAACGCCACGGGGACATCCCAAAGCCTTCCCTCCTCCAAAATCCACCGGTGCAGCTCCGTCCCTCCCAGCTCTGCCACCAAATGTCACCTTGGCCGGGCTGTCCCCCCCTTTTCCCAGAAAACGGAGCTGGAATGTGGCAAGAGCTGAAGATCCCGTCCCTCCCTCGCTCTGCCGGGTCCCCGTGGCACCAGGGAGGTCACAGTGGCACCAGGGAGGTCAAGGTGGCACCAGGGAGGTCAAGGTGGCACCGGGGAGGACAAGGTGGCACTGGGGAGGTTACAGTGGCACCGGGGAGGACAAGGTGGCACCGGGGAGGACAAGGTGGCACCAGGGAGGTCAAGGTGGCACCGGGGAGGTCAAGGTGGCACCGGGGAGGTCACAGTGGCACCGGGGAGGTCACAGTGGCACCGGGGAGGACAAGGTGGCACCGGGGAGGTCACGGTGGCACCGGGGAGGTTACAGTGGCACCTCCACCATGCCAAACAGTCCCGGCTCCCCTCTGCCATCAGGGGGGGCCGAGGGGACACGGGCAGGGCATCGCCCCGGGCTCCCAGCGGCTGCCGAATTCCAGCCCTGCTGGGCAATCCCGCTGGAGCAGCTCGTCCTGAAACCCCCGCGACCCCCAGGAGCCGCCTGCCCCTCTCCCCGCTCCCGTCACAGCCCCACAACGTGCGGTCCTCACTGGGAAATGCAAATCCAAACTGGGAAACTCCTCCCCGGCCTCGGCCGCTCTCCCCAGCACAGGCTCCGCGACCCCAGAGCAGAAATTTGGGCAGGAGCTGCACCCAGCACCCGACACCCCGCACAGCCACAGCCTCGGAGCCCTTGGAAAGGTCCGGAGCACCCTCGGGAGCAGCCAGGAGCCTGCTCGGGGTGGGGGATCGGAGCCGGGGCCAGCCCCGCTGTGCTCCGAGGCCACCAAAACCATCCCTGGGGCGCCGCAGAACTCGCGGATTCCTCCCGTCCCACGGGAATTCTGTGCCCGGGGATGGGGATGAAGGCGAGCCCCGCCAGCCGCAGCAGAAGGAGCTGCAGCGCGTCTCCCTCCCGGAGCCGAGCCGGGACGGGGATTTTTGGGGGGACAGAGGGGGTTTGCTCCCCGCCACCACCTCCCGGTGCCCGCCCCAGCCCCGCCGCAGCAGCGCGGGGCTGAGGCCGCGTCCGCAGCTCCTTCCCGGCCCCTCCCGCTCCGCCATCAGCATGCAGCTCCCCGCTCCCTAATCACACGCTCCGCCAGCGGAACGCGCCAGCTCCGCTCGCCCGCTCCCAGGGATGATCTGAACAGGGGCACGGAGGAGCTGGACCCCCTCAGGGGCGCTTCCAGCCCGCGCTGCGCCGCATCCGCTGCGCGATCCATCCCCGGGACACGGGGCCAGCCAGGACGGGGCGGCCCCGACCCCGCAGCATCGCAAAGGTTCTGATCCGTGAGCCCATCGCAAATGTTCTGATCCAGGGGAGGAAAAGTCGCCACAGCCACGCGCGCTGGCCTCGTGTCAGCGCTCCGGAGATGCCACCAGAGATCCCATGCAGAGGGGGTCCCGCCCGCAGCGGGCAGGGATGGTCCCGCAAGGAAACAGCCTGGGGGGCTCGTTTGGGGAAATGAACCTGAAAACCCTCAGGGCCAGGCTGAAGGAAAGGCTGTTAACCCTTCCCTCCTGGCGATAATTCCACCTCAAATCCCCCACAAAGTTTTTTTCTCCTCCTCCTGCAGCAGTTCAGGAATGCAGCGGTTCCCGCACGGCCGCAGCAGATCCCTGGAAAGTGCTTCCCGAGGCTGCTTCCAAGTAGGTCACTGGGGTGGCAGAGCCTGCCCGGAGCCTGCCCGCGCTGCCCAGCCCGGCCCAGCCCACGGGGACACCCTGCGGGCCGCGTCCCCCGCCCCGGCACCGTCCCCTCGCTTACCCGCGGGCGCAGCGCGGCTCCCACGGCGGCCGGGCAGCGGCTCCGGGGGCACGGAGGGGGCAGCGCTCCGCTCGGCGGGGGCTGCGGGCGGCTCCTTGGCCGGGCGCAGGGCTCCCACCACGGCCAGGATGCCGCGGTAGATCCGGGCCAGCCCCTCTCCGAGCAGAGGGAGGTTGAGGGAACGCGGTTCTCTTTGCCGATTCATCCACCCATCGTCCCCACCTGCCAGCAGAGGTGTCACCCGTGCCGGGGCCGGAGCCCCGGGCTGCTAGCAGGGCACGGCCATCGCGTCCTTCCCGGGAAAACAGCGAGACCGGAGAGACCGCTTTGGGTGGAAATCTTCAGGAACGGCGCTGGCAGGAGCTCCTGAGAGACAGGGCAGGGAAAGGCCCCAAAAACCGGAGCGGCTGCGGGATCCGGCTGGGATCCCCCCGTTAGCAGCGGCTCGGCGGGGTTTTATCATCCGGAGGAACGTCTCAAACCCAGTTTATTACTGCAGTCCCATAAATCTTCATGAGGCAGCGAAACCTCGCGCGGGTCGCGGCGAGCGATCAGCGGAGCGTGCAAAATCGCCCGAGAAAGCGCTCGCACAAAAAGGGGCGAGGGGAGGGGAGGCGGGGAGTGCATTTGGGGAGAGAGGCAGCCGGGAGGGCGGCAGCCCCTCGGAGCGATGCGGCTCCCCCGCGCCCGGCCATTAGCGCGGCCGGAAGAGCGGGATGCTCCCGCTTCCTCCCGGAGGCTGCACTGCCGCACTGCCCGGCGCCCAGCGAGCCCGCCCGGCTCCCGGAGCCCTGCCCGGTGCTAACCCCTTCCGTGCCGCGCCGCCGGGGGCGGGAGGAGGCGTGGGGAGAGCGGGGGGAGCTCCTGCGCCGCGCGGTTTAACTCGTGTGGTGCTGCAGAGACGGCCCTGGGAATGCGCGCACTGCCAGAGCCGGGCCTGCGGGAAATCAGGGAATGATGGAGCGGTTTGAGGTGGGAAAATCAGCCAGATCCCAGCCCTGCCATGGGCAGGGAGATCCCACCACGCCAGGTGGCTCAGAGTCACCGGCAGAGCCATTGCTGTCCCTGTCCCTGGCTCGGCCACCGTGGTGTCCACTCATTTTGGGATGGTCAAGCGCCTTACAGGACCTGCCCTCACACCCAAAAGGTGCTGGGAGCTGCCCAGATGCTCAAGTTCTCCGAGCAAACGCAAGCCCAGGAGCGTGGACACGGCAGGTGACACCGGGGGGACACCGGTGTCCCCTCTCCTGCCACCGCCACGACCCCGACAGGGCCAACCCTGGCCGGATCTGGCCACTTAAAGCGAATTCCCAGGGAATTCCAGCCTTGGGGCTGCGGGATTGCCGGGAGCGGGGAGGACTCAGGGTCCGTCCCAGGGCATGTGAAAGTGAGGGGACTTCAGGGTGTCCTTGTCCCTCTCACAGCGACGCAGGAGCGAAAGCTGCCGGCGACCGGGGTGAGAATCCCCCACCCTCCCCTCGCTGCCGGGCTCATGGAGCGGCCGCCAAATCCCCTGGGAAGAGCCAAGGCCACTCGCAGGGGACCGTGAGCACCCAGCAGGGGACAAACCTCTCCGGGATGTCCCCCGGGATGCGGGAATTGTTCTCCCGCCTCATCCCCCCCTTCCCAAGGATCCCTGCCGGTGCTCAGCGGGCTCCCCGCCGCGCCTTTCACTCCCAAATTCCAGCGGAACAGCGGAAAATCAAACATCCCCCTGCTCCACAAACACACAGCTCCATTGGGAACTTCCCAGACGGGACCCCACAGATCCCGCTTGGCTTTGGGCAGGGGCACCGTGCCCGCTCACGGTGCCAGTCCGGATTCTCCGCGTGAAATCCTGGGATCCTGCCCGTTCCCAGCCCCGGGCGCCGCCTTCTCCCGCCCGCACCCCGCAAATTCCCGCCCCGGAGCTGCTCCGGGACGCGGAGCTCGGCCCGAGGCTGCAGCTTGGAGGAGCTCAGCTGGCATCGCCCCGTGGCACTGCCCTGCCAGGCGGCTCCTTCCCGCGGATAAATCCTGCATGTCACTTGTCAGAACCGGAGCGAGGGGAGGAATCCCATCTGGCCGACCCTGGAAAAAGCAGCCGCCACTTTTCCCACCTCGCCGGGTGTGATCGCGCCCACGCGCCCACATGGAGACGGGAGACGAGTTCACCTCCCAAAATCCCGGGGATCCAGTGCCAAGGGAAGGGCCGGCACACCTGGATGCTCGCCTGGGGCCGTGCAGCAAGGAGCAAGCCAAGGGAAAATGAGGGGCAGAGGGTGGGAAGGGCAAATTCCAGCTGGGAGAGCTGGGAGAATCTTCCCAGTGCCCTCGGAAAGCCAAGGAAAGATGAGGGGCAGAGGGAAGGGCAAATTCCAGCTGGGAAAGCCGGGAAAAATCTTCCTGCTTCCCTTGGAAAGCCAAAGAAAGATGAGGGGCAGAGGGAATGAGGGAAGGAGAAAATCCAGCTGGGAGAGCCGGGAAAATCTTCCCGCTGCCCTCGGCTCCGTGTCCGGCCGCTGGCCAGAGGCTGAGCCGGGGCATTCCTGGAGCACGGAAAACTTCCCTGCCCGGGGCAGAGCCAGGAGGAGGAGGAGGAGGAGGACGGAGCCCTGCGTGCCCTGGCAAGGGCGACATCCTCGGCTGGCAGGGCTGGGGACGCGCCAGCAGCCCGGGGATGCGGGATAAAAATAAAGGCGAGGCGAGGCTGGCCAGCTCCTGGCGGCTCCCACAGAAGGAGCTTTGTGGTCTCGTCCCCACCCCCGCGGCACAGCCAGGACCTGGCAGCTGCCATGGGAATGGCCCGGGGACCTCCCTTGGCACAGGGAAACTGAGGCACGGAAGGGAGTGACACGGGTCGGGCTGCTGAGAGGGGAGGGGGTCAAACCCAGAATGGTCGGAATTGAAAGGATTTTCCCAGGATTTTGGGGCCTGGCAGGCTCCGTGTGGGGCAGGTGAGGATGTGGGGCCGTGACTCAGCCGTGGGGCCGTGACTCAGCCGTGTCAGTTCGGTTGGAGAAGCAGAACCAACTCCCCCTGCCCCAGGCTGCTCCTGGGACTCTCCCGGGGATCCGGGGCAGCCACGGCTTCTCTGGGAATTCCATCCCAGCCCCTCCCCACCCTCTCAGGCAGGAATTCCTTCCCAAAATCCCATCCAGACTTCCATGACAGGAGGAACGGGAAGGAGCAGCAGAAGGAACTGAGACCTTCCAGCCTGGCCTGTGGCCACCAGCAGCTGCCAGGGCAAAGCCCAGAGCCGGGCACGGGGCCTTTGGCATCCCAAATCCCACTCCATGAGGGACGAACCCTCGCAGGGAAGCCACGAGGGGAGGGATCCAAGCCAGGCCCACCCTTTGCCCCACCAGGCTGGATCTCCAGAGGGCTCAATTCCACGAGGGAGCCCTCGGGGAGGGGATTTTTCCTGGCTCAGAGGGTTTGGGACCACGGCAATCCCACAGCCAGCTCCATCCTTGGCACAGGAGACCCAACTCGCCCAAATCTTGGCTCTGCCACCCCCAGGATGGGCTCGGAGCCCACCCCGGCGCTCAGCAGCTCCATCCACAGCACCGAGCTGTGCTCCCGCACCCTCCAGGCAGGATTTGGGTGGCACTGCCCCTTCGGATGGCTCCTGCTGGCAGCTGGGCCCTGCCAGGCGTGGGAGAGGCTGGGAGAGGCTGGGTGGGTGTCCCGTGGGGGGCCGGGAATGCTCCCGGCGGGGGTGGGGAGAGCAGCCCCTATTTCTGGGCGCACAGGTAGCACGTTGGTGCTTGGTCACCGCCTGCCGTGCCAGCCCGGTTAGTCACAGCTCGTTAAAAATCAGAAAAGCTGGGAGAAAAATATCTCAGAGCCTCGGCAGGAAAACGTGCTCAGGGATGGAAAACACGGGGTGAAATCCTGCAAGGATTCGCTGTCAGCCTGAGCAGCCACGGGACACGGACGCTGCGGGGACATGTGACACATCCCCCTGGCCGCAGGGCACGGCGACACCGAGCCGGTCCCTCGCAGGGTGGTGGCACCTCCCACCTCGAGACAACGCGGGTGACACGAGGACAAGGCCGAGCGCGGTGCCACCCCCGGCCCGCTGAGTGCGCCCTGCTGTCCCCTCCTGCCCCATCCTGCCCTGCCGGGCACATCGGGGGCTCAGCCACGGCCCCCCCGCCCGCCGCCTCCCACCAGCGGCAGCCAGAGCGGGGTTTAGTCAAGCAAAAGGAGGGCAGCAGCAGCTGCCTGCAGCCCTCTGCCTCCTCCTCCTCCTCCTTCTCCCTTCAGAGCCGGGCACGACACAGCCCACGCCATCTGTGCCCACCTGTGAGGGGCTGGGACCGTCCCCAGGCCACCCTAGAGGTCGCCTGTGAGGGGCTGGGGCATCCCCCGGCCCACAGCATCCATCAGCTGCTGGGCAGAGCCCACCTGTGTGGGACCGGGACCCTCAGGCCACCCAGAGCCCACCTGTGAGGGGCTGGGACTGTGCCCAGGCTGGGCCTTCTGTCCCTTCCTGGGGCAGGACCCTTCTGTGAGGGGCTGGCACCACCATCCATCACTTCCCTGGGCACTGTCCACCTGTGAGGGTCTGGGACCATTCCCTGGCCACTCTAGAACCCCCTGTGAGGGTCTGGGACCACCCCATCCCGGCCCATCCATCACTCCCAGGGCACGGCTCATCCCCGGAGCCTGCGGACCCTGCGCCCCCCGTCCCCGCGTCCCCCCGGTCCATACCCACGAGCAGCGCTGGCAGCCGGTAGTCCCCGGGCTCGCTGGCTCTGCCCGGCTCCCGCAGCCTGGCGGCGGCTCGGGGGGAAGCTCCAGGGGGCTGCTTTGCCCAGCGGGGCAGCATCGCGGGGGCAGCGGCAGGCGGCTCGGCTGGGAGCGCGGCTCGCCGATCTGCGCGACAAACACACGCAGCTCATCGCATCTGCTTAACGCGGGCCGGGCACGGGCTCCATGAGCATTTCGGCATTTCAAGCCACACTCCGGGCCCGGCAGGGTCGGCTCCGAGCAGCCGGATCGGGCGGCGCTGGCTGCCGGTGCTGATTAAACGCGGGGTGGGCTCGTTACCGAGCGAGGGGAGGGTGGCACCGACCTGATCGCGCAGCTCTGACCTCGCAGGCGTGCGGCGGCTGTCACCTCGCATCCAGCGCCGCCACCGCCACCTCAAACCCAGCGCCGCCGCCGCCACCTCAAACCCAGCGCCGCCGCCGCCAGCTCAAACCCAGCGCCGAGTCCTCCGCGCCGGGGAGCGGAGCCGCAGCGAGGCCGCGCTGCTGCCGAGCGCTCCCCGCTCCTCTCCCCGCGCTACCGAGCGGCTCCCAGGCTCGTCTCCACGGCCGGCGTTCCCCGCTCCCGCCGCTCCGCCAGCTCCCATCGCTTCCCCTCACATCCTGGCCCTGCCCTGGCAACTTTCCCCCCGGTTTGTCCCTCCGCTCGCTCCGCTGGGCGCGGACGGTTCTCGCTCTGTTTTCCGCCGTTCCGGAGCTCCCTGCGGGTCCCCCGGGGATTTTTTCCCCCCTTCCTTCCCCTGGAAATGTCAGCGTGCCCCCTCAAACGCATCACATGGGCCGGGCAGTGCCAGCAGCCGGGCAGAGCCATCAGCGCCCGGATTGTCGCGCTGCCCTCCCCGTGTCCCCCGCCGGTGACACCGCGGGGCTCTGCCCGAGCTGCCACCAGCCCCGGAGCCGGCCCCGAGGGTCCCGTGAGCCAGGATGTCCCTGATGGCACCGCGCTGCCAACCCCTGGGCACTGACACCCCGAAATGTCCCCGCTGTGAGCCCGCTGCCGATCCCCCGGGAGCTCGGGAAGGAATTCCAGAGGTTTTCCGGGTTTGTCCCCAGACGTTTTCCGGGTTTGTCCCCAGAGGTTTTCCGGGTTTGTCCCCAGAGGTTTCTGGGTTTGTCCCCAGTGGTTTTCTGGGTTTATCCCCAGTGGTTTTCCGG
Organism: Agelaius phoeniceus; assembly: GCF_051311805.1. Classification (NCBI taxonomy): domain Eukaryota; kingdom Metazoa; phylum Chordata; class Aves; order Passeriformes; family Icteridae; genus Agelaius; species Agelaius phoeniceus. The sequence continues at coordinate 151,959 of NC_135290.1, read as the reverse complement.
GTTTGTCCCCAGAGGTTTTCTGGGTTTGTCCCCAGAGGTTTTCTGGGTTTGTCCCCAGAGGTTTTCCGGGTTTGTCCCCAGGACACGGCGCTGGTCACTGCGGGCAGGGTCGGGCCACAACCCCCATGGATGGAACTGACCATTCCCAAAATTCCCAGGGTGAGGGGATGATTCCGAAGGAAGGAGGAGCGGCGAACACCCGAGGGGCGCAGCCCGCTCCTCCCGCACCCATAACCCCATCCCTGCCCCCACATTTTGGGGGTTTCACACGGTGCCATCCCCAGGGTTCCGGGGAGACGCTGCCCCAGCCAAAGGAACCCCAAACCCAACCTCGCCCCTCCCCACAGGGCTGTGACCCTCCAGGGTTATTTCAGTCCAAATGCTGATGCCACAGGATTAAAAATTCTGGAATCTTGGGATCAATAAGGCTGGAAAAGCCTCCCAAGCACTCCCCCGGTGCTTGACGTGTCACCGTGTCCCCAAGTGCCACCTCCAGGTGACCTTTAACCCCCTGCGGGGACGGTGACCCCACACCTCCCCAGGCAGCTCAGGTGGCTCCAGGTGGGAAGAGCTGGGAACCCAGGAATGCTCACACCCCCTTGGATTTTCCTGATTTTTGACCCTGGAGAAACTGAGGCACGGACGGAGCAGGGCCAGGTGCTCTCCCCATTCCCAGCCCAGGGCAAGAAGGGAGAAACTCCAGCGCCCTGAGCTCCTCTTGGAGCCTCTCCAGGCTCCCCAGCAGCCGCAGCCGTGAGTCACAGCTGGCACAGGCGGCACTCACGACACCAGGAACCTTCCCAAAAAATTCCTTCTCCTCGCAGCTGAGCGCTCTGGGCCGGTTCCCGCACCCCACACGCACCGCGGGGGATTTTCCCCCCTCCTCTCCCTCACTTTGGGGCCGGCGGAATCTTTCCCTGTTAATATCCAATATTATCCACGCGAGGCTGATTCCTGCCTGGAGGAGAGGCGGGGATTGCTCCAAAAATAAAGGAGACAGAAAGGTTGGATGCACAAATGCCGAGGAGAGGTGACCAAGGACACGCAGCAGGGCAGGGATGGGACAGGGACAGGGACAGGGACAGGGACAGGGACAGGGACAGGGGCAGGGACAGGGACAGGGCCGGGAGGTTTCTCAGGACCCGCAGCTCCAGGGAAGACGCTCCCTATAACTGGAAAAACTCGGAAAGAGCGGAGATTTTCTCGGGAAAATGCCGTCAGATAAACGCGACGGGGATTAATTGTCCTTCCCTGAAAACCCGGCTGGGAGGATGCGGTGACCTTTTAATTGCGATTGCGCTGCTGATGAGGGGTTAATGAGCTGCCACCTCGCTGTCACCCATTGTCCCCGCGGGCCCCCATTCCACAGGTACTGCAGGTGCCACGCTCCAATCAAAACAAGATTACAAAACAAGACTACAAGATCCATTTCCTCTTATTAACACGTGGACAGAAATATAAAAAATGTAAACTAATGTATTATATAAATGCCACGGGATGGGGGAAGGAGCCGAGGGCAGCTCCAGCGCCCAGGTTTATCCCGGGATAAATCTCAGCCGGCATCACCCGTGCCTGGCATTGCTGTGCCAGCGCAGGGACAGTCCCCAGCAGAGTCCAGCACCATTCCCTGCACCCTGAACCCCCCGGAAAGGAGGGAAACGCCCGGATTTAAATCCGAACCCCGTTTTTCCCCCACTTTGGGCTCTCCCAAGGTGGTGACTTCCCTGCGGCACAACCCGGAGCTGTCAGGGTGGTGACAAAGGTGTCACCCACTGCTGGTGACACCGCTGGAGCCGCAGCGTGTCCAGGAGGCAATTCCCGGGGAAAAGCTGCTAAAAGCAGCTCCGACACTCGGGGTGAGACATCCGCATTCACACCTGCGCTCCAGGACACGATTTCGCTCTCAGCAGCTCCCGGGGAGCCGCTGGATGCTCCGTTCCTTCCATTCCCACTCCATTCCCGCTCCGTTCCCGCTCCCGGCCCATCCCTCAGTGAATCCCGGCGCTCCTCACGATGCCCTAAGTTTTAGGTTTTATATTTTTTTCAGATTCTGTGCTGTTTTACTCAGTGGGACAGTCACGGATCGGGGTTGGGTCGGGAACAGTGGGACAGTCACGGATCGGGGTTGGGTCGGGAACAGTGGGACAGTCACGGATCAGGAATGCGGGCCCCCTCCCAGAGCTGGCGCAGACAGCGGGGCTTTGTGCCCTCACCCAGTCTATAGAGCAATATTCACACAGGCGGTGCCCTCACAGCGGCACAGAGGGGCCTTTGTGTCACCAGCACGGCCACCAGAGATGGGGACAAACAGAGCGCTGGAGGGGGACGAGCGGGGATGGCACAGAGGGGTTACCCAGGAGGGCAGGGACGCTGGGAGGCCAACAAAGCTCGGCCCGTGGCCGGATCAGCCGTGCCCAGCATGGCTTAGGGCGGGGGCACCAGGTGGGGATGGATGTGCCCATGGGTGGTGCCAGGCGGGGATGGCTGTGCCCCATTCCCTTAGGCAGCGCCAGGTGGGGATGGATGTGCCCATGGGTGGTGCCAGGTGGGGGTGGATGTGCCCAATCCTGGATGGCAGCGCCAGGTGGGGATGGATGTGCCCATGGGTGGTGCCAGGTGGGGATGGATGTGCCATGGGTGGTGCCAGGTGGGGATGGATGGGCCCCATTCCCGTAGGCAGTGCCAGGTGGGGATGGATGTGCCCATGGGTGGTGCCAGGCAGGGATGGATGTGCCCCATTCCCGTAGGCAGTGCCAGGCAGGGATGGATGTGCCCCATTCCCGTAGGCAGCGCCAGGTGGGGGTGGATGTGCCCATTTTTGGATGGTGTTCCCAGGTAGGGATGGCTGTGCCCCATTCCCTTGGCTCTGCCATGTCAGAGCCCGATCAGGAGGTGCTTCCCCAAATTCCCGAATTCCTGAATTCCCGCTCCTCAGCCCCCATCCCTGAGCTGTGCCCCCAGGCGGAGGTGGCAGCACTGGAGGCCACAGGGACAGCGGGACAGGCAGAGCCAACCCCAGCGGGAGACCCAGACCCAGCCCCAGCCCTCGGGGCGTCTCGAATGAGCAAAACCCCTCTCCAGGTGGACAGAAAAACCTTTTCCACTTGGAAAGAAGGCTGTGAGTGCCGGTGAGGTATCGAATCGGGAGGAAACTGAGTTAAGCAGTGAAAAAAACCCTTAAAAACCTCTTGGCACCGCGCAGCTCCGAGCCTTTCACAGCTGAAGGGCCCGGAAATGCGGCTCCTGATCAAACCCAGCCAAGTGACGGCTGCTGAGTTCTCAAATCACACCAAAAACTCCTCAAAGCCCTAGCAGAAGCAGCCGGAGGTGTGGCGGGGATGGCTCAGCCTGCTCGGATCCGCGGGCAACATCTGCCGAGCCTGGCATCGCCCTCGGCGCTGGCAGTGCCCGGCGCCGCTCCCAGGCGGGAGCTGCCAAGCGGTGCCAGGTGGAGCCGAGGGAATTTTGGCACCCGCAGGTCCCCTCCAGCCTCCCACGGCCCTCTCATCCCAAGCTGTTCCCGCAGCACCCTCTGGATCAGCCCGTGGATTCGGGGTTTTGCTCCCCAGCTGGTGGCGGAACCCAGCCCCTCCTGGGGAAGCGAGGATTTGTTCCCCGAGCCGAGCGGAGCCTGGCACAGCCTCCCGGGGCTGCAGCAACACCTCGGGGCCCGGCTGGCGCCCGGCGCGCCCGGCACCCACCGCCTGCACCCGGCGCCCTGGCACGGCCCCAAACCCGCTGCTCCAGAACCTCCTCCCCGTTCCCTTTGCTCACTTCGCTCAGAGCGGCCGCAGCATCGGGAGATGCGTGCCCGGTTCTGCCTTAAAATATCCCAAAATCCACCTGTGGGACGGGGAAGGGGAAGGAGCACCAGGAGCGGCTGCGGCAGCGCTGGGAGCAGGGGCCGCGCCAGGAGAGCCCAGATTTGGGGATAGGGGAGAGGGAAAAGCCTCAGCAGGGGCAGCGCTGGGGTTTGGGGGCACAAATTCTCTCCTCACGGAGCTCTGGGGTCGTTGGAAGGATCCCAGGAGGGTTTGGGATGGAGGGAACCCTAAGGTTCACCCCCTGCCATGGTTGGGGACATCTCCCACTGCCCCAGGCTGCTCCAGCCTGGCCTTGGACACTTCCAGGGATGAGGCAGCTGCAGATTTTCTGCCCTTTTCGTGCAGGAAGACCCCAAAATGCCACAGGAGAGGTGTCAAACCTCCTGGCTGAGCCACTGCCAGGCTGCCCCTGCTCCCAGGGGACAATGGGCAGGATGGGATAAATCCAGGGGGTCACTCCGAGCCCCGGGACCACCCCGCTCCCGGGATGCTGCTGGAGAGCCAAACCTCACCTGCCTTGAAAAACTCCATTTATTTCCTCTGGATTTAAGCATTTCCAAACCCCCAGCATCGCTGGAAAAGCCTCGGCATCGCTGGGGGTTTGGAAAGGGTTAAATCCAGAGGAAATAAATGGAGTTTTTCAAGGCAGGTGAGGTTTGGATCTCCAGCTCCATCCCCTGGGGACGCCCCAGCAGCTCCCACCTCACCTGGGGACCTCTGCTCTTCCTCCCAAGGCAGCCCCGGGATTTCAGTCACGCCCGGAGCTGCTGCCGGTGCCAAAATCAGCCGTTAAATCAGCATTTCCCGACCTCTCCGTTTATATCCCCGCGCTCTTTACCCGTTTGGAAGCGGCAGGAGGGAGCGGTTTAAAGGCATCCGAGAGCAATTCTTAAATTAACGATTTGCAAATGGCTTAATTGAGGTCCTGGTCTGGCTCTTTGCAGCGGAGAGGTTCTGAATCATTGCTATTTGTTGGGTTTTATTGTGAATTTCAGGCCCTGGGCTCCGATAAAAGCTTTAAAACCTCGCCTAGGGGTGGGAGTTGTGGCTTGAACTGGGCTGGGAGTTGTGGTTTAAACTGGGCACGGGCAGATGGGGGTGAGGAAACGGAAGGGGGAAAAATAGGAGAGGGAAGAAGGAAATGGGGGAGTTGGGGGATGCTCACAGCCCTCCTGGGGATTTCTGTGGCTTTGTGTAAGGCTTTTGCACTGATAAAAATAAAATTTGGGGTGTTTGGAGGGAGGGAAGCTCAGCCCTGTGGTTGGGGATGAGGGATCCCTGCTGAGAGTGGGGATTTGGGGTTTTAGGGGTGAAGTTTGGACAGGGCTTGGAGCAGCTGGGATGGTGCCTGGTGGGATTGAAGGTCCTTCCGTCCCAAACCATTCCCTGATCCCATAAAGATCCCATAAAGATCTCATCCCCACCAACACCACAGATCCCGGGTACAGGGTTTGGTTTTGCACCTTTCCCAAAATTCATCTCCCGGCAGGGCAGGAGAGGTGGAGGCACCTGGAGGGGACGGAAGGGACTGGGAAATGCTGGAAGGAACTGGAAAGAGGCACCAGGAGGGGCTGGAGAGCATCGGGAAGGGATGGAAGAGACCGGGAAGGGATGGGAGAAGCCGGAGGGGTTGGATGGAACCAGGAACAGCTGGAAGGCTCCGGGAAGGGCTGGAAGGGTCCGGGAAGGGCTGGAAGGCTCCGGGAAGGGCTGGAAGGCTCCGGGAGAGGATGGAAAGCACCATGAAGGGCTGGAAGGTTCCGGGAAGGGCTGGAAGGCTCCGGGAAGGGCTGGAAGGCTCCGGGAAGGGCTGGAAGGCTCTGGGAAGGCTGGAAGGCTCCGGGAGAGGATGGAAGGACCTGGGAACGACTGGAAGGCTCCAGTAAGGGCTGGAAGCCCTCTCAGGCAGCCAAGGCCGCTCCTGTCTGCTCCAACTCCTCTGCCGGCGGGGGCTCTAATTGCGGCACATCAGACGGTAATTATAGGTGCAGTAATTATAGGTACAGCTCTGACGACGCTGCAGCCGTCAGGCGGCTCTGGCAGGAGCAGCCGCGGGGAGCCGGGGCCGCATCCTCTCCCCCCGCTCCCGGCTCTATTTTGGGGAGCTTTCGGCGCTGCCCCGGCCCCCGGACACCTGCTCATCCCTCAGGGCCAGCGCCGGCCCCAGCCCGCTCTCCGGGATGGAAAAGCGGCTCCAGGCTGCCGATCCCGGGGAATTTCCACCGGGAATTGTTTCCACAGGGGAATTTTTTACCGGGGAATTGGTTTCACTGCACCCCGAGCTTCTCCCGGGGTCGATCACCTGTGGATGCGCCCGGAATTCCCAGGGGGAAGCGTCTGAAGCTTCTGCAGCGAGGGTGGCAACGGGGCCAGGACCCAGAGAGGGAACGGGGAGCTCAGACAGATCCAGGGAGGAGGAGGAGGAGGAGGATGGGGAGGAAGAGGAGAATGAGGATAAGGAGGAGGATGAGGAGAATGTGCAGGATGAGGACAGGGTGGATGAGGATGAGGAGGATGAAGATGCCACTGGTTGTGCCGCAATTTTACAAGAGGGGGAGGAAAAAGCCCATGGGGGAGAAGCAATAATTGGATCATTGTAATTAAAAAGCAAACGGTGGCCCGGAACGGGAGAGGGCAGTGGGGACCAGGGGATGGGGACATTTTTCTGTCCCACGGGGTTGGGGACAGCCCTTCTGTGTCCCTCTGGGATGGGGACAGCCCTTCTGTGTCCCTCTGGGATGGGGACAGCCCTTCTGTGTCCCTCTGGGATGGGGACAGCCCCTCTGTGTCCCACTGGGATGGGGACAACCCTTCTGTGTCCCTCTGGGATGGGGACAGCCCTTCTGTGTCCCTCTGGGATGGGGACAGCCCCTCTGTGTCCCACTGGGATGGGGACAGCCCTTCTGTGTCCCACTGGGATGGGGACAGCCCCTCTGTGTCCCACTGGGATGGGGACAGCCCCTCTGTGTCCCACTGGGATGGGGACAGCCTGTCTCCACGGGATGGGGACACTTTCCCCTATCCCAGGGGTCCCTTCCCCTGTCCCCTGCCCTGGGACACCTGTGGCCACCACCCCTTCCCCTGGGAAGCCACGAGCATTCCCACCATTCCCACACAGAATTCCCGGCTCATCCCATCCCAGCTCCCTCCTGTCACCTTCAGCAGGACTTTGGTGACACAACCAGGGGACTTTTGGGGACAAAAGCCACCTCCACCCCCTCCCTGGCTGCTCCAGGGTTTTTCCGGGCTGGATGAAAGCGGCGCCGGTTTCCTCCAGGTGTTCACAACCCTCGGGAAGGGTCAGGAGGCGCTTTGGGGCCGGGAGACAAAACTCATTAATGTCCCCATTAGCGGTGGCCTCGCTGGCGCTGTCACCTCCGCCAGGACGCGGCGGCGCTTTCATCCCCCAGACAGAGGCGGAAAAGCAGACGGGAGGCAGGGAAAATGTTCCAAAGGGTCGGGAAAATGTGGTTTTTTTCCATAATTCTCGCTCCTGATCCCACATCAGCGTCCTTCGGGATGTCACCCCGGCGCTCGTGACTCGGGAGGCGTCACCAAGGGTTTGTGGGCCCTGGTCTGGGGCTGGCAGGGAAAGAGGGGTCGGGAGGGGCTTTCCTGGTTGGAAAAGATTCCCCAAACCCCACGGATCCTACAAATTCTCTGCTGTGCTCCCTTGTGCTGGGTTTGACACCTCCAGGAGCTGCCTGAGCCATTCAACCACTGGGTCCCTAAGGATCGCCACTGAATCCCAAGGAATCACCACTGAATCCCAAAAACCCATTGCCACTGAATCCCAAGGAATCACTGCTGAATCCCAAAAAAACACCGCCACTGAATCCCAAAGAATCACCTCTGAATCCCCAAAAACCATCGCCACTGAATCCCAAAAACCATCGCCACTGAATCCCAAAGAATCACCACTGAGTCCCAAAAAAGTCACCACTGAATCCCAAGGAACCATTGGCACCGAATTCCAAGAGAACATCACCATTGAATCCCAAAGACCATCATCACTCCATCCCCCCAAGAATCACGATTGAATCCCCCAAAAAATTACAGCTGAATCCCAAAGAAGCAGCACCACTGAATTCCAAAATAAATCACTGTTGAATCCCAAAAAAAGTAGCCACTGAATCCCAAAAACCCATCACCACTGAATCCCAAAAACAATCCCAAAAACAATCCCAAAAACAATCCCAAAAATAATCCCAAAAATAATGGAAAAAGGCAGAGCACCAAGGATCCCTCCAGGAGCACCAGGAATCCTTTTAGCAACACCAAAAACCTCGCGATGATCACCAAGGATCCTTTCAGGAGCACCAAGGATCCTCCAGGACCACAAAACTCCACAAATCCATCCTGTCCTCCACCAAAAGTTTGGGAAGCGACGCCTTGACCACAGGTGCCGACCAAAATCCAGGCAGGAGCCTCCTAAAAACATCCCAAAATCCAGGCACGACCCTCTAATAAAACATCCCAAAAACCAGGTGGGACCCTTTAAACCATCCCAAAATTGGGGCTGCAGGTGCTGCCCTCACCCACCACGGGCCCGGCTCCGGGGAGAGGGGCAGGGAAAGAGTGAAAATCACGGAATTGTGGGAAATCCAGGGAAAAGGGGAGGATGCTGCTGGCCCCCGGTACTGACCTGGAGACTTTAAACAAAGGGAACACAGTCCTGGCTTCTTCCCGCCCGCAATTCCATGGAGCCCTGGGTAGGGACAGGAAAGGAGGAGATTCATGAATTTGGGAAATTCCGGCTGGGAATTTTTTATTATTGTTGTTGTTGTTTGTTTGTTTGTTTGTTTGTTTGTTTTCCCAGGAATTCAGATGGGGGGAAAGAAATAAATTAATCAGAACAAGCAAAACACAGAGAAAAAGCCTGAAATAAAAGAGTGGTGGGAAAGGGGTAACCAGGACAGGGCAAGAGGGGACACAGACTCCACAAAAATCCCTTTTTCTGCCAGGAATAGGGTGGGAAAAGGACCCACAACCTTTCCTACACCCCAAAATCCCCCCAGAGGATAAAAAACCTGACCAAGCCCTCTTATCCCCATTTCCCCTGGATTTTTGGGGCAGTTTCACCCCCAAAAAGAGGGATTTTGGAGGCTCCTGGCGATGGATCTGAAAACTGGGAAGGAATTTCACGGCCGCTGTGAGTAAATCATCTCCGAGGCGTGAGAAAAGCGGGGAAACAAAAAACCAATAAAAACCATGGAATGTGAGTGGAAAATCCTTCGGAAATTCACTTCATTCCTTTGTTTTGATAATCGAGGAGGGGATGAATTATTTATGCCACGTTTTGCAACCTGCCAGGAAAACCTGCGGGAATCTCCTTCCTCTCCCTCGTGACACCTGAGAGGTGAAAATGAGGGAATTTTAGGGGGAAAAGAGAAAGGAGGAGGCCAAGGTGGCTCCTTTGGTTTTCCAGGGAGAACGGAGCTCTCCAATCCTCTCCTCGGGATTTTGGAGGGAAGGGGAAGGCCGGGGGTGCTCCCGGCTTGGGTTCCCAGCTGGAACCGTGAATTCCCAACTGGAATCGTGAATTCCCAACTGGAACCGTGAATTCCCAGCTGGAACCATGAATTCCCAACTGGGATCATGAATTCCCAACTGGAACCGTGAATCTCCAACTGGGATCATGAATCCCCAACTGGGATCATGAATTCCCAACTGGGATCGTGAATTCCCAGTTGGGATCATGAATCTCCAACTGGGATCGTGAATTCCCAGCTGGAACCGTGAATTCCCAACTGGGATCATGAATTCCCAACTGGAACCGTGAATTTCCAGCTGGGATCATGAATTCCCAGTTGGGATCATGAATCCCCAACTGGGATTGTGAATTCCCAACTGGGATCCTGAATTCCCAGCTGGGATCGTGAATCCCCAACTGGGATCGTGAATTCCCAGCTGGGATCATGAATCCCCAACTGGGATTGTGAATTCCCAACTGGGATCCTGAATTTCCAGCTGGGATCGTGAATTCCTGACTGGAATCATGAGTTCCCAAGCTTTGATCTTGGCCTCCCCTGCATGACCTCAGGGCTGGGACCTGCCCTGGGAACACCCAGGTTTCCCAAATTTTGGATGGAAGGGAGATAAAAGCTGGGAAAAGCTCCCAATTTTCACTCTCCTGAGCTATTTTTCCTGGGATGGGGCAGCCAAAAATTCCCTCAAATTCCAGGAATGTGACCCCATAGAGAATCCATCCTGCCTGAGCTCCCTGTGAGTGCTGATTCCCGGGATTCTGCAGGGAATTTTGTGGGATTTGGAGGGGAGGAGGAGCCCAGCGCCCACCTGAGCCCCTCGGGGGTGGGGACGGGGCTGGATTTGGGAGATTCCCGGGGGAAGGAGCGGGGCTTGGCAGGGGGGGAGGAGGAAGAGGAGGAGAAGGCAGGGAAGGCTCCATGGCCGTGTCCTTGAGAGTCCTTCGGAGGCTCTCGCGGCTCGGGAAGGGCTGAAAATCCCCGAGTGCTCCTGGATTTGATGGCCGGGACCGCGGGGAGGGACGGGGGGAGGGAGCAGGAGCGGGGGAAGGAGGGGACAGCGCCACAGCGTCCCCTGACAGGACCTGGGCACCTTTGGAGGGGACAGCGCCACACCCTGACAGGACCTGGGGACAGCGACGCACCCTGACAGGACCTGGGCACCTTTGGAGGGGACAGCGCCACACCCTGACAGGACCTGGGGACAGCCACGCACCCTGACAGGACCTGGGGACAGCGACGCACCCTGACAGGACCAGTTTGCAGCGGGAATTCGGCTCCCACATTTCCCAGTTTGCCGCGGGAATTCAGCTCCCACATTTCCCGTTTTGGGGCTGGAATTCAGCTCCTACATTTCCCATTTTGGGGCTGGGATGCAGCTCCCACATTTCCCAGTTTGCAGCAGGAATTCGGCTCCCACATTTCCCATTTTGGGGCTGGGATGCAGCTCCAACATTTCCCAGTTTGCAGCAGGAATTCAGCTCCCACATTTCCCAGTTTGGGGCTGGGATGCAGCTCCCACATTTCCCAGTTTGGGGCTGGGATTTATCTCCCACATTTCCCAGTTTGGGGCTGGGATGCAGCTCCCACATTTCCCAGTTTGGGGCTGGGATGCAGCTCCCACATTTCCCAGCTTTTCGCTGTTCCCGGATCACTGAACTCCTCCTCTGCCTCCGCAATCAGAACATTTCAGCAGCGAGAGAACAACACAAACAACCCCGAAGTGTTTTTGTCCCCCTCCTTTCCCTTCTCTTCCTTTTCCTCCCACCCTCTCCATCATCTGCTGGAGATGAATCTCCAAAAAAAAAAATCTTTAAAAAATTGAGAAAAAACCCAAACCCCATCATTTGCATGGATTCTGAAAGTGGAAAGCGAGCGGGGGGAGGGATAAAATAAAAATAAAATAAAACCAGCTGACAGCAAAGTTTCATTGTCCCTGAGCTGTGATCGGGGAGGGCTCAGCCTGAAGAGCCCTCGAGTCCTGCAGCACCTGCAGCTGGCACGGGGAGGGAGGGGAGGGCGGGGAGGGAGGGGAGGGAGGGGAGGGAGGGGAAGGGAGGGGAAGGGAGGGGAAGGGAGGGGAAGGGAGGGGTCTCAGAGCACTGAGAATCCTCCTGGGGACAGATTTGGGATGTCCCCAAAGCCTGGAGGGGATGGGGGTGCTGGCTTGGGGGGTGAGAGCCCCGATTTGGGGGTTTGGAATGGGAGAATCCCACAGAGTTTGGGGAAAGGGCCTCAGCTCTTCATCCTGGGGAGCTCGAGTTTTGTGGGATCATGGAATTTCATGGGGTCACAGAATGATTAGCGCTGCAAGGACCTGGAGGATCCTTTCATCCCAGCCCTGTGGGATCCTCTCATCCCAGCCCTGTGGGATCCTCTCATCCCAGCTGTGGCCATTCCCTCTCCTCCCGTCCCTTGGGATCACAGCCCAGCCCCTCTGGCCGTCCCCTCCTATCAGGGACCTCAGAAGGTGCCTCCTGATCCCCCTTTTCTCCAGGACCAACATTCCCAGCTCCCTCAGTGGCTCGAAACCTTTCCCTGTCCCTTGGGACCAGAGCCTGATGTCCCCTCCTGTCCGCTCCTGTCAGGGACCTCCGAAGGTCCCTCCTGATCCCTTTTTTCTCCAGGATGAACATTCCCACTCCCTCAGGAGCTCCCGCCCCTTCCCAGGATCACTCCCACATCCTGTCACAGGGACAGGGACAGGGACGGTGCCAGCCCGGCCCTGTGCCCTCCCCGCCAGCCCCGGGCCCTCGCTGCCATGGGACGCGGCTGCCACGTGTCGCCGCTGTCCCCAGGGCGCGGGGATCGATGGCCACAATCGATGGCTCTGATTAAACCCTGCCCTGATGGCGCTGCCCCGCCGAGGTGGCCCCTGGGGACCGCGGGTGACACTCCGGGGCCAAGGGCACCCCGCTGCCACGGGAAGGGTGGGAATGGGGGCATTTTGGGGAAATTTGGGGGGAATTTTGGGGAAATTTGGAGAGGGGAAGGGAAGGGAAGGGAAGGGAAGGGAAGGGAAGGGAAGGGAAGGGAAGGGAAGGGAAGGGAAGGGAAGGGAAGGGAAGGGAAGGGAAGGGAAGGGAAGGGAAGGGAAGGGAAGGGAAGGGAAGGGAAGGGAAGGGAAGGGAAGGGAAGGGAAGGGAAGGGAAGGGAAGGGAAGGGAAGGGAAGGGACCGTGTGAGGGGACAGAGGTGCCACCCTCACCAGGGTGTCACGCCAGCATGGATGGGGCCCCAGGCTCACCCGCAGCCCGGCAGGGAGGCACCTTTATCCCCCTTTTCCTAAAGGGAAAACCACATTTTGGGGGGAAATATGCGTTTTTCCTGAGTGGGGGGCAGAGCTGAGCCTGGCACCGACACCCACACCCCACCAGTGCCCCACAGCTCCCAGTCAGTGCCAGTCCCCAGCCAGGGCTGGCCCCACCCTCCCCTGTCCCAGGAGGGGCACCAGCACCCCCAGACCGTGACCAGGACATTCCATAAAAACCAACACTTCCAAAAAAAAAAGGGTGGGCATCCGTCCCTGCCCATCCCACCCTGCTGGGAGGGGACAAAGCCCGCAGCTCCTTCTGCACAAAGCCACCCAAACCCGCTGCGACCGCCCTGCCATGGCCGGGGACCCCTCTATGCCCCCCCCGAGGGGTCCCAGTCCCGCCCAGCGGCTCCCAGTGGGGAGGGGGCTCCTGCCGGGGGCACCGAGCCCTTCCCGGGGTGGCTGAGCGTTGCCGGGGGCAGCCTGGTGGGAGATAATTAACGCGTTGGAAATGAATTCCTCATTAAAACCCGGCAGCAGCCGCCGCTGGGGCTGGAACAGCCCCGGGGCTGCGCTGCCCTGAACCCCGCGTGGGTTTGGGGGGGACAGGAGGGGCCTTGAAGCGCCCCCCCCGCCCCTTTTGCCAGCGCTGGGAAATCCTTTGGGCATTCAGAGGGGCTGGGGAGCACCTGCACCCCCAGGATGGGGACAGGGAAGCACCTGCACCCCCAGGATGGGGATTGGGAAGCACCTGCATCCCAAAGATGGGGATTGGGAAGCACCTGCACCCCAAAGATGGGGACAGGGAAGCGCCTGAACCCTCGGGATGGTGCCTGCACCCCCAAAAGGGGTGGCTGGGGAGCACCGGCACCCCCGGAACGCGGGGCTGGGGCGTTGGGGTCCCCGGGAAGGGCTGAACGCCCCTCCCGGTGCGGGCCCCCTCCCCTGAGGTGTGACCCCCGTGTCACCCCTGGGGGGCCGGGAAGGGGCGCAGCTCCGAGGGCGCCGCCGCCCGTTCCGGCCGTGCTTCCCCCGCTCCCAGCCCCGCTGCCCGGGAGCTCGGTGCCCGCCGGGGGGTGCCAGGCTGGGGGGGCACGGCGGCATCGCCGCTCGCCAGCCCCGGTGCCACGGCGAGAACAAAGAGAGCGGAGGGAGCGCGGAGCTGCCCGCGGCCAGCGCAGACAAAGGGACCCCCGCCCGTGTCGCTGTCACCTCCGCGGGGCTGGCGCGGGGCAGGGCGGCACCCGGACCCCGCGGAGGCTCCGCCAGCTCGGGACTGGCCACCTCCGGAGTTATTTTAAGTTTCCCTCCGCGCCTCCTCCCCCCACGCCCCAGCCCAGCCCGGGATGAGCCAGATTTATTTATTTATATATATTTTTAATGATTTTTTTTTTCCTCCCGTGCTGCGAGGATGCTGAAAATGTCGCCCCAGGGGCCACCCGGTGGCTCGCGCTGGCCTTTGTGTCTCGGCAGAGGCAGCGAGGAGAAACAGCGAACGCAGCAGGTGAGGGCGAGCCCGCGGCTCCCTCCGCGCCCAGCTGGGGACAGATCCCGAGCCCGGCCTCTCCCAGCAGGGCTCGGCCACCAAAACATCCCGGTTAAATCCCGGCCAGGGCGGCTGGAGCGGCCATCGGCACGAACCCGCCCCCTCCGAGCGCCCCCAGAGCCCGCAGCGCTCCCCATCTCCGGTGGGGCAACAACGCCCCCCAAAAAGCGGCCCCGCCGCCAGCACCGACCCCACAACCGCGGCCCTGCCGTCCCCGGAGGGGCGGGGGGGTCACCGCGTCCCGGCGCTCGTCACACGCCCCTCCGGAGCGCCACAGCCCCGCCACAGCTGGGCGGCCACCAAAACTCCGGCAGCGTTTTGTGCCCCCCTCACCGCACCCCGAGCATCCCCGAGAAAAGCAGGGCTGGGGAGGAGGGAGGAAAGGGAGGCAAAAAAACCACACAAATAAAAAAAAAATACCTGCTACTTAAGAATGGATGCACATAGTGAGAGTGACATGCCTTGAGAGGGTGTATTCCCCATTGCTGCTCGCCGAGGCTGTTGCTGCGCTTTTGGGGGTTTTGGGGCGGCTTTTCCTCTATTTTTATTTTTCCTCCTCTCCTTTCCTGCGGGGAGAAGGGGCTGCAGGCCCGGCCGAGCTCGGCAGCAGCGGCGGCGGCGGCGGCGGCGGCGGGGAGTGGGCGCGGGGAGCGCGCCGGGAGCGCGCCCGGCTGCGCGTGGGAGAGCGCGCGGCCCCGCGAGGTACAAAAGGGAGCGAGCGAGCGAGCGAACGAACGAACGAACGGCAAAAACACATTAGCTCATGATGGATCCGCGCGGGGAGGGGGGCACGGCTGCCCCCGGCCCCGCGCTGCCTCTTAAAGGCCTCTCCCTCTCCCTCTTAAAAGGTTTTTTTTTTTTTCCTGGTGTTGCTGTTTTGGGTTTTTTTCCCCCTTCTCCGCTGATTTGCCGGCAGCGCTGGCACGCGCGCGTCGCTGTCGCCGGGTGACAGCGGGGACCCGCGGGAGCGCGCACGGGGAGGGAGGCAGGGAGGGAGGGAGGGAGGGAGGAGCCGTCCCCGGAGGTTTGGGGTCGCCGGGGGGGTGAGGGGGGGACGGGGATGTTGTTGGTGGGGTCACCTGGGCTGGCGTGGGGTGGGGACAGCGCTTGGGCATGTCCCCAGTGAGGGAGGGGTGGCTTTTTGGGGGAAAAGAGGGGATTTGAGGTGTGAGCGCACCTGGGCAGGTGGGAGGGGCAGGGCGCGGCTGGGGATGGGCAACGGTGGCACCGGGGACAGCGGGTGCCAGCCGGGACAGCGGTGACCGAGTGCGGTGGGGACACCGTGATGGGGGCTCGGGCTCTGCCTGGCAGCGCCCATTGCCTTGGGGACATACCCAGTGTCACCCAATGTCACCCACCACGGTGGGGACACACCCAGTGTCACCCAGTGTCACCCACACGGCAGGGACACACCCAGTGTCACCCACACGGCGGGGACACACCCAGTGTCACCCAGTGTCACCCACCACGGTGGGGACACACCCAGTGTCACCCAGTGTCACCCAGTGTCACCCACCACGGCGGGGACACACCCAGTGTCACCCAGTGTCACCCAGTGTCACCCACCACGGCGGGGACACACCCAGTGTCACCCAGTGTCACCCACACGGCGGGGACACACCCAGTGTCACCCAGTGTCACCCAGTGTCACCCAGTGTCACCCACCACGGCGGGGACACACCCAGTGTCACCCAGTGTCACCCACACGGCGGGGACACACCCAGTGTCACCCAGTGTCACCCAGTGTCACCCACACGGCGGGGACACACCCAGTGTCACCCAGTGTCACCCACCACGGTGGGGACACACCCAGTGTCACCCAGTGTCACCCAGTGTCACCCACACGGCGGGGACACACCCAGTGTCACCCAGTGTCACCCACACGGCGGGGACACAGCCACGGGGGGCTCGGCCCTTGATGCCACCAAGGCGGGCACACGGTGACAGGGGCTCAGCCTCTGCCCGGCAGTGCCCATTGCCTTGGGGACACACCCGGTGCCGCCCACCCAGTGGGGCCCCAGCCCTGGGGGCTCGGGGGGTGGTGAGGGGGGTGGGGAGGGGTCACAGAGGAGCCGGGGGGGAGGGGCGGGGTCAGGGCAGGGTCAGGAGCCCCCCCGCAGCCCCCCCGCCCCCATGGCTGCATTAACGGCAGAGCCGCCCCCGGGGCTCCATTATGGGATCGTGCAGGGACCGGGGCCTTTTCCGGCCCAGCGCGTCCCCATGGAGCCACAGCCAGCCGGGGGGGACACGGGGGGGACACGGGGGGGGCCAGGGCTGGCACGGGGACAGCACCCGCTGCAATGTGTCCCCGTGTCCCTGCCCTGCGATGGGCACGGGCGGCTCCTCCTGTGATCCTGGGTGACCCCACAGCCTCCCAGTGCCACCCCACAGCCTCCCAGTGCCACCCCACAGCCTCCCAGTGCCACCCCATCATCTCCCAGTGCCACCCCAGAGCCTCCCAGTGCCACCCCATCATCTCCCAGTGCCACCCCAGAGCCTCCCAGTGCCACCCCATCATCTCCCAGTGCCACCCCACAGCCTCCCAGTGCCACCCCATCATCTCCCAGTGCCACCCCATCATCTCCCAGTGCTGCCCCTGTCCTGATGTGGAGATAAAATTCCACCCCCTGGCATTAAAAACCCCTCATCAGCCCCAGATCCTGCCCTCCTGGAGCTGCCACTGGGGAATTTGGGGCCTCCTGGTGCCAGGGGCCATCCCTAATCCCACATCCCATCCCACCCCCCAGAGATCCATCCCACGCCCCACGGATCCCTCCTCCATCCCATGGATCCACCCCACATCCCAAATCCCATATCCCAAATCCCACATCCCACCCCGCCATGGGTCCATCCCATATCCCACCCCCTCCATCCCCACCCCTCCCTGGCTCAGGGCTGTCCCAGGGCTGATCCTGGATCTCTCCCTGGATCCAGTGGGATTCCATCCCTGTGGAGGCAGCACTGGCCTGGAATCCCAAAACCAGGGGCACCAAATGCTGCCAAGGAGCAGATTTGGGGCGATTTTGGTATTTTTGGGGTGCACACAGGGCTGGGAAGTGCCACTCCAACAGCGCTGGGACATTCCCAGTGCCACCAGTGCCACTGAGAGCCCATCCACTGGGATTCCCGGGAATTTAGGGCTGCAATCCTGTCCATCCCACCCCAAACCCACAACTAGGAGAGGATTTCTGCTCCCCAGGCTCAGCCCTCCTCTCCCTCCTCGCCCTCCCTCTCCCGGGAGGAGTTCCCCGAGCCAATCCCGATCCTCTCCCGAGCTGTTCTCGCTGGGATTTTTGCCGCAGCTCCTCACGGATCCCTCCCACCGCCATCTGTCCCTCGGCAGCGGCTCCGTGTCCCCGCCGGGCCCGGCCCCGCGCCCCCGCTCCCGTTTTTACCGCTCCCAGTCACGCTCCGGCCCTCGCAGCCCATCCCGGGAATTCGCCTTTTCCAACCCCAAACCCGCCTGGAATCCTGCAGGAATGTTGGGATTATTCCCTTCCCAATCCCCTCAGTCTGTGGGGTCACCCCCCAGCCCCACTCCTGGGACTCTGTAGGGTCCTGCCTGCGATGCTGGATTGGGAATGAGCCTTTTCCATCCTCATATTCCCAAAATTCCTCACGTTCCTCAGCAGTATCTCCAAAATTCCTCCTAGTCCTTGCTCATATTCCCAAAATCCACCTGGAATGCTGGGAAAAGCGAGGACATTTCCCTCGCAATCCCCTAAATTTCTGGTGTCACCACCCAGCCCCGCTCCTGGGAATCTCTGGGGTGCTGTGATGGTGGCAATGCCCTTATGGTGGCAGTGCCCCGATGGCGGCAGTGTCCTGATGGTGACAGTGCCCTGATGGTGGCAACACCCTGGTGGTGGCAGTGCCCTGGTGGTGGCAGTGCCCCTGTGGTGACAGTGCCCTGATGGTGGCAGTGCCCCTGTGGTGACAGTGCCCTGATGGTGACAGTGCCCCTGTAGTGGCAGTGCCCTGATGGTGGCAACACCCTGGTGGTGGCAGTGCCCTGGTGGTGGCAGTACCCCTGTGGTGACAGTGCCCTGATGGTGGCAGTGCCCTGATGGTGGCAGTGTCCTGGTGGTGGTGGCAGTGTCCTGATGGTGGTGGCAGCGTCCTGGTGGTGGCAGTGTCCTGGTGGTGGCAGTGTCCTGGTGGTGGTGGCAGCGTCCTGGTGGTGGCACCTCTGCGGTGATGGCAGTGCCCTGGTGGTGGCAGTGCCCCTGTAGTGGCAGTGTCCTGGTGGTGTCACTGCCCTGATGGTGGCAGTGTCCTGATGGTGACAGTGCCCTGGTGGTGACAGTGCCTTGATGGTGGCAGCTCTGCGGTGGTGGCAGTGCCCTGATGGTGGCAGTGTCCTGGTGGTGGCAGCTCTGCGGTGGTGGCAGCTCTGCGGTGGTGGCAGTGTCCTGGTGGTGACAGTGTCCTGGTGGTGGCAGTGCCCTGATGGTGGCAGTGCCCCTGTGGTGGCAGCTCTGCGTGCTCCGCAGTGTCCCCTCCCTGTCCCCTCCCTGTCCCCGCCGCTCCTGCTGCTTCCCTGCGGGCACCGGGAAGAGGGAAAATCTCCATGGCAACCGGGGACAGCCGGGACAGGGACCGGGAACCGGAGCCGCAGCTTTGGGTCCCCTGAGCCGGGCGCTGCCGTCCCTCGGGGGGGTGGCCTTGGCCTCAAATTCCCAAATTTCCTGGGAAATGGGGAATTTTTACGGCTTTTAACCCCCCCGAGGAGGAGGATGGGATGGGAGTGGTCCCAGATTTCCAGGTCACATTCCTGGGCTGGGATAAGGGGGAGGAATTATCCCTCAGCAGCAAAAATGCAGGATTTTCATCCCAAAATGTGGTGTGGGCAAGGAATTCTTGGAGCATGAGGGAGGAGGAAGAGGATGGACAGGAAAGGGGTGGAAAAGGGGAACAGGAGGACCAAATGTCCCTTTCCACCTCAGATTTGTCACCTCTCTGTGCTCCCTGTGACACTTTGATCCCTAAATCCCCACAGAATTCCATTATTTCCCTCTGCTCCATGGGGTTTTGGCCACTCCAGGGGTGGCCCCCAGAGTCTGAGAATTAACGGGGACAGATCCTGACCAGAAATGGAGACAGAACTGGCCCTAAATGGGGACAGATCTGGCCCTAAATGGGGACAAATCCTGGCCATTAATGGGGACAGAGCCGGGAAGGGACCCCAGCTGCTTCCCAGGGCTTTGGGATTCCTCCCGGCGGCCCTAAGAGGATTTTCCCGGGGGAAGGAGCAGCTTTGGGGGGGTGACCGAGATTTCCATGATCCCACATGAAATCCTGCCCTGACCCCAAACTGGGGCTGGCCATGCTGGGCTCAATCCCTCCTTTCCTCTGCTTCCCAGGATTCCCCCAGTAACAGGCGGGAATTGTGGGATCGGCCATGGAACAGATCCCCCCAAAAACCCTGAAACGGCCTCGGGACATTTTGGGAAAGGCCAAAAGGTTGAAAAGTGCACCTGGGACACCCCTGTGACAGCAGGGACAGCGACAAGGACACGGCAGGGACGCGGGAATGGCTTCAATTCAGGGGTCACCCCCATTCCCAGGGGCTTGGGGAGCAGAAATTCCTGGAAGATTCCAGGGGCTTTTCCAGATGCTCAGGAGGAAGAGTTTTATGGGAATAAAAGAGAATTTATCAGAAATTTATGGGAATTGTATGGGAATAAAATTTCCCTGCTGTGGGAATTGTTGGTGCATGATATAGGAGGAAGAGGATGGACAGGAATGGGGTCAGCAGGGTCAAATGTCCCTTTCCACCCCGAATTTGTCACCTTTTTGTGCTCCGTGTGACACTTTGATCCCTAAATCCCCTCAGAATTCCACGATTTCCTGGGCACAGCTCCATGGGACCTCTGGCCACTGCAGGGGTTGTCCCAGGAGGGATGAGGGGGGTGACAGCTCCTGGGGACAGGGAGAGAGGGGAAAACACCGCGGGTTTGTGGGGTTTGTGCTGGGAGGAGGAGGAGGAGGAGGAAGGGCAGCAGAGAGGAGGAAAAGCATCCCGGGAAGAGCCACAATCCCAGAGTGGGGACAAAACAGCGGGAACAGGGACAGGGTGGGACAGGGACAGGGATGGGACAGGGACAGGGATGGGACAGGGATGGGACAGGGACAGGGACAGGGACAGGGATGGGACAGGGACAGGGAGAGGGACAGGAACAGGGACAGGGATGGGACAGGGATGGGACAGGGACAGGGATGGGACAGGGACAGGGATGGGACAGGGACAGGAACAGGGACAGGAACAGGGACAGGGACAGGGACAGGGATGGGACAGGGATGGGGGTGGGACAGGGACAGGGTGGGACAGGAACAGGGACAGGGTGGGACAGGGATGGGACAGGGACAGGGACAGGGACAGGGACAGGGACAGGGACAGGGATGGGACAGGGACAGGGACAGGGACAGGGACAGGGACAGGGACAGGGACAGGGATGGGACAGGGACAGGGCCAGCTCTGGAACTGTGGGAGATGGGAGCTGGATGGGGAAGTGAGAAGGGTCTGGGGATTTTCCGTGCCCAGCCGAGGCGGGGATGTGCAGCTCGAGCCGCGCCGGGAGGAGGGAGCTGAGTCATGGCTCACACCTCGCTGCCGGAAAAAGGGGGAAAAAGGGAAAAAAATGGAAAAAAGAGGAGGATGGGGCGCTAGGGCCGGGATGAAGTGTTCCTCGCCGCGGCTGAGGGCCCGGGCTGGCGCCGGGACACGGCGCTGAGGCCACCCCGGGTCGCCCTGGGGACAGCGACAGAGCGGGACCCGCCACAGCTGGGGCTCGGAGCCCTACCGGCCCTGGGATCCCTCCTGGCCCTGGGATCCCTCCTAAATTTTGTGGGATTGGGGTTTTTAAGGCACATTTGGGTTCCAGCTGCAGCCGGGAGCGGAGCAGAGCCCGGGGTGGGCTGAGGCTCCTTCCTGCAGCTCCCCGAAATTCCATCCTGGGAAGGAACCAGCTCCAGGCTGGATTTGGGAGAGCGCTGAGGACAAACAGAGGGCGCTGATCCCTCTGCCCGCGCTGAGTCACCAAGGCAAATTTCAGAAGGGTAAAAGGGGGATGAAGAACCGGGGAAAAAAGGATGGAAGGGGAGAGATGAAGGCGGGGAGAGCCGGCCCCAGCCCCAGGAGAGCGGCGGGGCCGCGGCATCGCCCGGCGTTGCCATGGAGACGCAATTTGGAGCTCTGGCGCTCCTCGCGATCCTCGCTCCCCCTCTCGGCTGAATTCCCGGGTTTTACTCCTGGTTTTTATTCTCGGTTTTTATTCCTGGATTTTATTCCTGGGTTTTATTTTTCGTTTTTATTCCTGGTTTTTATTCCTCGTTTTTATTCCGTGTTTGCAGCCCAGGGGACCGATCCGAGTTTGGGGTCCGGGGCGGGGCAGGGACGGGTTTGGGGTGATCGGGATCCCCCTCAGGATCGGCCACCCTGGAGGGGCAGTGTGGGGCCTGGATGAGGATTTTCCAGGATTTTCCAGGATTTTCCAGGATTCTCCAGGATTTTCCCCTCTGTATTCTGTGCCCGAGGGTCCCTCTGGGTCCAGCTCCCGGCTCCTTCCAAGGGGATCCAGCGGCAAATCCTGGGATTGGGAACGGGGCGGGAGAGACCCCCAGGGTCACCCCCTTTCACTTCCGGGGTGAAAGGCTCCATGGATTCCCGAAATCCTGGAATTATTCCCTTGGAAAAGTCCCCCAGGACCCCCGAGCCCGACCCTTTCCTGGCCCCGTGTCCCCAGGTGCCACATCCTGAACATTCCCGGGAATTCTCCCTCCCCCGCTGCCTTTCCAGCGCCCTCCAGGGGAGGAATTATTCCTAAAATCCGACCTGAAGCTCCTCCGAGGAAAAATTCCCAAAGTTTTTTGGGAATTCCTGGAGCAGCCGGGCTGACATTGCCACCGTGTGGGGACAGGGCGGCAGCGCCGGGGAGCGGGAAAGTCCCAAATTCGGATTGTTTTAGGGTAAAAATAACCCCGGGATGATCCCTGGGACGGGATTTTATGGGTTTTTATGTCCCTTTCAACAAGAACAGATGGGCTTTTCCACACGATTCCCATATTTTTCCCCCAAAAGAGTGACTTTTCCACCGGATTGCCATATTTCCCTTAAAATGAGAGGCCTTTCCATAGGAGTTCAGGTTTTTCCCCAAAAGGAAGAGAATTTCCACTGAATTCCCTGGTTTCTCCCCCAAAGAGGGACATTTCCACAGCATTCCCGTATTTTCCCCCTAAAGTGAGACACCTTTTCCCAGGATTCCCATCTTCCCCCCCAAAAGGAGAGACCTTTCCACAGGATTTCCAGGTTTTTCCCCAAAAAGAGGGATCTTCCCGCAGGATTCTCCTGTGTCACCTCAAAAGGAAAATGGGGAATTCAGGCAAGTCCAGGAATTTTGGGATGAATCTCCACTCCCCGAGCATTCTCCCTTTTTTTTTTTTTTGGTCCCCAATCCATCGATTTTTGGGATCAAAACCTTTCCAAGGCTTCCCATCCCAAGGGAATTCATGACCCTTTTAGGGCTGAGTCTCTCCAAACGCGATTTTCCCTTTTTTATCCCCAAAACCCCCATTCTGGACAACAAAACCCCTCCCCTCTCCCTTCCCACTCTTCCTGCTCTTCCCAAATTCCCGAAAACCCCAACTTTGCATTTCTGAGCGCTCCGGGGTGGGGCCGGGGTCGCTTTGGGGTCAGCGGGGTCGCCGCGGGTCACGGAGCAGCTGCTCCGCTCTCAATCCCCTGGAAAATCCCGGGAATTCGGGAGCATCCATTCACATCCCGAACAAACTCCTCAATCACCGGAAATACTTGGGAAGAAGTAAAAAAGAAAAGCCTAAAAAATGGGATTTTTTTCCCACCCTTTTAGGGTTTGGTAACACCACACTCGCTGTGGTTTCAAAATGTTCCAAGGGGGTTTTAAATTTATTTTTAAATTTATCCCAAATCTATCAGTTGTATCCCAAACTTTTCTATTTTACCCCAAATTGTTTTAGGAATAATTTTTTGCTTCCCACAAGGAAAGGGAGTGGATAAAACCATTCCCTGTAACGGGAATAATTCATTTGGGAAGGGACTAATTAATTTCTAATCCCATTTTGGGGGTTTTCCTGGCAAATCCGTGTGCCCTCCAGGATTTCCCCCCCTTTTTTATCCCAAATCTCCCATTCTCCCCTCGGGGGTGGGAAAGAAGTCTGGCACCCCCGGTTTGGGGCAATTTCTATGAAGTTCCTCTTTCCTGGGGTCCAATGGCCGAGGGGGGAATTTCCCAGGTGAGGATTATCCCAGGAATTCTCCGGGTGTTTCCCTGTGGCCTGGAAGGGTTGGGAATTCCCCCGTGGGGAGCAGGGATTGGGCTGGGATGGGAATGCGTGAATACAGAAATGCATAATTATGTAAAAAAAGAAACACATATAAAAATAAATAATGTATAAAAGCATAAGTGTATATTTAAAATAAATTACATATAAATATTAAAATTTAAAATAAATAAAAATAATTTATATACAAATATATAAACTTATATATAAATATATAAACAAATGTAGAAGTACAGAAGTGCACAAATACCCAGATGCACACACCAATAAATACCCAATTAAATGCATTAATAAACACAAATACTTGGATATTCCAATGTTTGGATATTGGAATATTCCAATATTCAGATACTCAAACATTTGGATCTTCAGATATTTGGACATTCAGATATTCTGATATTCAGATTTTTTGATATTCAGATATTCTAATATGTGGATATTCGGATATTTGGATATTCCAGTATTTTGATATTCCCATATTCAGACATTTGGATATTTGGATATTCAGATATTCCAATATTCCCATATTCAGATACTGTGATATTCACATATTCAGATATTCCAATATTTGGATATTCCCATATTCAGATATTGGGATATTCCAATACAGACAGTTCCAGGTTTTCTGGCTGAGCTCATTCCCCAAAAAAAATCCACCCCAGGGATCCCTCGGTGGGACCCTGGAAGATCCCAATCCTTGGCTGTTCCCATCTCCAGGCCTAAAAAAAACCCTAAAAGAGTAAAAAACCCAAAAGAGCAAAAAACCCCAGCCAAGAGTGAGCCGTGCATTGATAACGGGAGGGGCAGGGGACACGGAGGGGACCTGGGGCAGCAACGCCAGGAATTTGAGATAAAATGAGTTTATTTGATATTAAAATGAGTTTATTTGGGATAAAAAACAAGTTTATTTGGGATAAAAACCAGTTTATTTGGGATTAAAATGAGTTTATTTGGGATAAAAATGAGTTTATTCGGGAAGCGCCTCCCGCCTGTGCCCTGCCCACTGCAATATAAATAGAATACACGAATTAAAAATAAATATATTTATAAATAGAAAGCATTTCCATGTCTCAAACCGCGTCCCTGCAGACACACCCCACGTGGAATCCCGAGTGGAATTTCACCCTTTTCCCAAAAAATCCCCTCCTGGCGCTCCCAGATTCCCTGGGAAATGACGTCTGCACGCATCCCCCAGCCCCCTTCCGCTCGGGGGGCTCCGGCTGCTCCCCCAGGTCCCCCCTCGGGATTTTGGGGAAAATTCCCTGGGATTTGGGGTTTTCCCAGAGCCTTTCGGGATCCCCTGGGAGGGGCAGAATTCCTGAAATTTCCTCCCCGCTCCGCTCCTCCCTCCCGGCCGAGCTCAGCCCAAAGGTAAAATGGCTCTGGCTCCGTGTGGAAAAGGGAATTTAACCCCAGGATTCCCAGAAAAGCTCCAGCGCCGCTGAAAATTTGGGGAATTTTTCATTTTGGTGGCCCCCAAACCCCTTTTCCCGAACAAAGAGGGATTTGGGGGATTTTTGTTGGAAAATTCCCTTCAGGAAATTCTCTCCTGTGCGAAACCGGGGGGGGAAATGTGGGGGATTGGGGTGGAAAATTGGGATTTTTTTGGTGCAGGGGAGCACCCATGGGTGCTGGAAAAAGGGGGAGATCCCGCAGGGATCCCTTTGGGATCAGCGGGAAAAGCGATCAGGTGATCCCCGCTTGCGGATTGGAGTCATTTTAAATTTTTTTTTAAATTTTCTTTTTTTACACGCTCGCTCAGGAATGCGCTTCCTCCTCCTCTTTTCCTCCTCCTCCTCTTTTCCTCCTCCTCCTCCTCCTCCTCTGGGATCGTTGCTAATTTGGGATCTCTCGTGCTCCAACAAATCATTATCATCAAATTTCGGATTAAAATTAAAAAAAAAAAACCCCAAACAACCCCAAAAAAAAAAAACCAAAACCCAGAAGGAGAAGAACAAACCCAACTTTTCATGCAGGAGACAAAAAAGGGGCTGGGGAGGGAGCGGAGCCGCCGCTTCCCTGCCCCCGGGAAGGTTTCCCTGGGAACAGTTTCCCCAAAATTCGCCTCCTGAGCAGGAGCTCAGACCCCGCTCCAGCGGCCTCAGGTTCGGAGGGACCCGCCACAATGGAGCCCAGCGCATAAAATCGGAATTTTTAAATTATTTTTTCCCATTTCCCCCCCCTTTTGCAAAGAGGAATCTGCAGCCTGGGGTTTTTGTAGGGTTTTTTGTTTGGGTTTCTTTTCTTTTCGGGATTTTTTGTGGGGTTTTTTTTGTTGTGTTTTTTTTTTTGGTTTTTTTTTTGGGAAAGCACCGCGGGAGAGTTGCTAAACACCGAAGGAACCTTGGGATTTAAAGTTGGAAATAAAGTTTAGCAGCTCCGAGGTGTGAGAGAGAATTCCCTTTTTATTCCTCTATTATTTCCCATTTTAAAAATTTATTTTCCCCTCCCTAATTTTATTTTTCTTCTTTTTTTTTCCTTTTTTGGGGTATTTTTTCCAAATTTTTATTTTCCTTTTTTTTTCTTTTTTTTCTCCTGTTTTTTTTTTTTTTTTCTTTTTACCTTTTTTTTTCCCTTTTAACAAAGAATTCGAATGGAAAAAAAAAAGACACGAAGTGAATAAAGACGATGTGCGAGTAAAAAAAAAAAAAGGGAAAAAAAAGAAGAATACAACTCTCTCCGAACTCTCTTTTTCTCCACCGCTGTTACTGTGGACGCCAGCTAATAAATGCAATTAATTAGCAATTAATTAATAAGCTGCAGGATGAATTGTGGCCGAGGCGATGACTTCGAACAAGCCGCCTAGAAGGAACATTTTTCACGCTTTATTAAAAATATTCCTCCACACACCCATCCCAGAGGAATCCACATTTGGGAAGGCGCAGCGACCTCTTCAACCAACCCAAAAAACCATCGAAAAATCCATTTAAACCGCGGAAACAAAGCGGAGGCGCCCGCGCTGCCGCCACCTCGGAACCACGGTGATTTGGGGATTTTATTTGGGGCTTTTCGAGGGGGGAACCGCGGTGCGGGGGGGTCCCCATTGTGTGCGCGGGGTTTGGGGAGGGCGCGCGGGGGAAATTTGGGGTTCGGGGACACCCGATGGAGCCGGGGGCGTTCCCGGGGGTGTCCCCGGAGGGAACGCGGGGCCCCCCCGCGCCCCCCGAGCTTTGTCCGCTCCGGCTCTCGGGTGATTTACACCGATCCCCCCCCCCCCCCCCCCAAAAAAGGGATTATTTGGGAGGCGGAGGTGGGTGCGGGGCCGGCCCGGGCGATGAGAGATGTTTGACTTCTTAATTTTTTTCTCTTTTTTTTCCTCGCCGGGGAGGGGGCAGACGAGGAGCCGAGCCCCGGAGCAGGAATTGGGTGTTCGGGAGATGTTGCCAATCCTCAACCGGAGCGTTTGAAAGCGAGATCGGATTTTTTGGGGTTTTTTTGGGGTTTTTTTCCCCTCTTTTCCTTGTTTTTTTTCACCTCCCCTCCCCCTCTGGCCCCTCTCCGGAGGGATGTGTGTGATCAGCGAGTGGAAACACAAATGTCCTGATTTTCCTGATTTTCCCTGCCCCTCTTTGAGAGGGACAAAGTGAAAAAAGCAGCAAAAAACAACCTCGGAAAAATGTTCCTGACCTGCGAGGGGACCTTGGGGATCGCTCCGGCCACCATGGACTACAGCGTGCAAGCCCGGCCGGGCCATTTCCACGCCGGCTACCAACAGATCGAAGGCATCAACTTGGGCTACTTACAGATCAACGGCACCCAGATGTTCGCGCTGGCCCAGGTGCTCAGCGACCTGTTCAAGGACATCCCCAGGACCACCATCAGCAAGAAGATGGAAACCTTAAAGATCAAGAGCCGTCGCTGCGACCTGGCCGAGCTGCGGACCCTCAAGGCCATCAACTCGGTGCCCACGCGCGCCGTGAAGTGCTCGCTCATCTCCAAGGCGGACCTGGAGGCTCTCTGCACCTCCTGCAAGAGCCTCCGCCGCAGGAAAAGGAGGAGGAAGAGCAGGAGAAGGGAGCAGCTGCTGCTGCCGGGCCCCGGGGAGTTCTTCCCCTGCCCGCGGCCCCCGCCCTGCAGAGCCGGCGGCTGCTGCGGTGCCCCCGGCCGGGCCATGCCGGCCCCCGGCCCGCAGCAGCTCCAGCCCGCCCGGGGGGGGCTCTTTGGGGGGGTCCTGGCCGGCTGCCCCCGAGAGCTGGCGCTGCTGGGCCCCGCGGCCGCGCAGCCCTGCGCGCTCCCAGGGCCCGCGGGCCGGCACCGGCGGGCCCCGGGCCGCCCCCGGGGGCTCCTCCCGCTCGGAGCGGGGCCCGCGGCCGCCAGGAAGGGCCGGTGCCGCGGCTTCCCCGCCTCCAAGCGCCAGGGCACGTCCGCCGGCTACTCCAGCGACTCGGACTCCAGCCTGGACCTCGCCGCGTCCAGCCCCGCCACCTCCAGCGACTCCTCGGAGGAGGAGGAGGAGGAGGAGGAAGAGGAGGAGGAAGAGGAGGAAGGGGACAGCTCGTGCAGCAGCGAGGAGGGCAGCTCCTCGGAGTCGGAGAGCAGCTCGCTGTGCAGCGGGGACTCGGTGCAGAGCACGCGGTACCGGCAGGCGGCCCTGCCCCGCTTCCAGGCCCCCCGGGAGCCGCTCGGGGAGGAGCGGCCGGCGGAGCCCCCCCCGAGCAAGGCGCTGCGCCCCGACCCCGAGCTCCTCTTCCTCTCGCAGCACCTCTGGGCCCGCACCCTGCGAGCGTCAACTTTGGAAAGTTTGAGCGCGGCGGCAGCGCCGGGGGCTCAGCCGGGGCTGTACGCGAGGCACGAGGCCTCCCCTGCCTCCTCCTCCTCCTCCTCTTCCTCTTCCTCCTCTTCCTCCTCCTCCTCCTCCTCCTCCTCCTCGCCCCCTCCCTCCCCGAGCAGCAGCATCCCCGGGGGGGCCCCGCCACAAAAGGAGCGCGGCTTTGGGGACGCCGGCGGGAAGGATTTGCACAAAGACGCCTCGAACAAAAGCTCCTCGTTAGAGCGGCCCAGCGGAGCCTCCCCGGGGCCGGCGCCTTCCCCCGAACCGGCCCCGGAGCTGCGGGCGAGCCCCGCTGCCCTCGGCGAGCCCCGGCCGGAGCATTTCGACCGCTTGATCCGCCAGTCCAAGCTGTGGTGCTACGCCAAGGGATTCAACGTGGACGGGAAAGGTTTGCGGCAGGGCCGGGGCAGCCCGGAGCCCTGGAGGGGAGCGGAGCTGCGGTTCCAACCCCGCGGAGGAACCGGGAGCCCCGCGGCGCTGCGGAGCCGCCAGGACGGCAGCGCCAAACGGCGGCGCCTGGCCAGGGTCACCGAGAGGCAGCGCGGCCCCTCCAAAGCCAGGCCGCCAAAAACTCCCCGCAGGAATTCCAGGAAGGGAAACGCTCCCTGCAAGGCCAGCCCGCCTCGGAATTCCTTCAGCCTGATGGGCAACTTCCCCTGCACGCCCTCGCTGGTGGTGGGCGAGGACGGGGACCTGTGCCCGGCCTCGTCGCTGGGCGGCAAAAACTCCTGGGCGCTGTCCAAGACGCACCCGCTGTGGCGGTGGCACCTGGGCGGCAGCGCCATCCCCGTGCCCCCCAGCCTCAAATTCCGCGGCTGCGCCAGCCTGGAGGATCCCTGAGCAGCGCAGGACAAATCCCAGGAGCGCGGGAGGTGCCCGGGATGGGAGCGGGGCCGCCCCAGCCCCGCGTGGGGAAGGGGCTGCCCGGAGGAGCCGCGCGGGGATTTGGGGCTGATTTGGGGCCATTTGGAGCTGATTTTGGCTCGATTTGGGTCTGATTTGGGGCCTATTTGGAGCTGATTTGGGTCCGATTTGGAGCTGACATGGGGCTGGTTTGGGTCCGACTTGGGGCTCATTTGGGGCTGATTTTGGCCTGATTTCGGGACGATTTGGGTCCGATTTGAGGCTAATTTGGAGCTGGTTTGGGTCGATTTGGGGCCGCGGGCGCTGCGGGATGTTGGGTTTGGGAGGAGTTTTAGGGTGAGGTTAAAGCGCGCGAAGGAACACAAATAATTTCCCAAAAACTCCGCGGGCCGCTGGAAACGAGGGAGGCGATTCCCAGGAAAGGGATTTAGGGATGAGGCGGCTGCTGGGAACGAGCTGGGAATGAGCTGGGAATGAAGGAGCTGGGAATGAGCTGGGAATGAAGGAGCTCCCGCCGCCCTGACCTCCCGACCCTACTCCAAAAAACCAAACAAGTCCCAAACCCCAGACCTCGTTTCTCCTTTTTCCTCCATAAAAATTGGATCAAAACAATAAAAATCCCACGCAGGAAAGGGAAAACTCCCGTTCCTTTCAGGGCCGAGTGGATCCCGGGGAAAATGTGGAAAATCCGGAAAATCCCGGTTTTCCAGCGGGGTGTTCTTGGTGGAGGGGCAGGGAGGAAACGCCAACTTAAAAAAAATCGGGAATTTCGGGAGGTTGGGAGAGAGCACGAGAGGTGGAGAGGGAGTGACTTGAAGCTGCTCCATGGAAATCTAAAGAATCTTTTTAAAAAGTGGTGGAAAAGGGGGAAAAAGTGAGGAATTTGTGGGATAATCATCCCTGGAAAAGGTTTGAATCCCGGGAAGAAAATCCGGGAAAATCGGGAATGAAAGGATTTGATCCTCGCTGGAATTTCCCTCCCTCCCCTGCTTGAACTTTTCCAAACCTTTGGAAATTCCCGATGGGATTTCCAGCCCATCAAGGCCCCCAAATCTCTGCTTTGGGAACTTAAAAAACCCAAAAAATCAAAGCTATTTTGGGGCTCTTTGTTGTTTGTTGTTTGTTTTGGGTTTGTTTTTTTTTTTTTTTTAATTTCCTGAGCTAATTTTTTTTTTCCAGGAGAAAAAAAAATTCCCGGCTCTCTCCGGGGGTCCCGCTTGGAAAATTCTTACTTTTCTCTGCAAAATTTAGGCCCGAAAACAAAAAAAACAAAACAAAACAAAATTTCAAAATTAAAAATCGCTGCGCGGGAAAAGGGAATGATTGAAAGGAATATCTTCGCACGCGGCCTGCTTGATTTATTCCTATTTTAAATTTCATTTTTAAATTCCATCAGCGCCTTAAAAAATAAGGAAAAGAAAGGGCCGGGGGGAGGGAAAGGGATTTTAAAGGCCGGGAATGTTTGGGATCTGCTGGGCGCCGTTTTCTCTGGAAGTGGCGAATTGGTGCTAAAAGCGGTGTTTGTTTAATTTGGGTTTTTAGCGGTTTTTTTTTTTGTTAAATCGGGTTTTTTTTGTTGTTTATTTCGCCCCCTCCCGCTGAGCAGAGTAGCGGGAAAATTCCCTCGGCAAAATATTGGGATTTTCGAGCAGTTATTCCCCAAAAAAATCCCCCAAACAACACGAAAACGTGGTGAGAAAAGCGGATTTTAGGGGAGGTTTTCCATGGAATCGCCATGGAATTTCGGGTGGGGTTAAAAATGTATATTCTATTAAAAAAAATAAAGGATTTTAAAATAATTTGAGGGTGGGGTTGGAAAAAAAAATCCCGGGATGCACGCTGGGAATGAATATTTATATTTATATTTATAATCCTATAAAAATAATAGAAATATATATTACAAATCATATAAATATATTAAGAATCCTATATGAGTATAAATATAAATATATAAATATAAATATTTAAATCCAGCAACCTCCAGGCCCCTCAGCTCCCCCCCAGAAAAACTCAGGAATATTTTTCCAAGGGATAAAATCACCTCGGGAATTGCGGGGGGAGTGGCCCAGATTTTTATCCCGGTGTAAATACGGCTAAAAATCACTTTTTCTATTAAAAATTCACATTTTGGGCAGAGATTTTCTTCATTTCTCTGCTCGTGCATGGGGTTGGGATGTAAATAATTGTGAGTATTTGTAAATATTCTGTAAATCTCAATAAATTTTCTGTAAATGTTCTGTAAATATTTGGGGGCCTAAAAAAAAATTCAAAATACCTCAAAATTTTCATTAAAAAGGCACCTGGAGCAGCAGAATTGCCCAACAATAATCATGAAAATAAGAATTATCATCCTGATGTTAATTATGATAATTCTTGCTTTGGTTTTGAGGTGTTTAAGGGGATTTAAGCTACCAAAGAATAAAAAAAAAAACAAAAACCTTTAAATAAGAGATAGAGTGAGGGGGATGGAGTGGCAGTGGAAATAAACATAATAAAAGAAATATAAATTTAAAAATAAAAGAAAATACAATTTTTGGCCTGGAATCGCTTGGTTTGGGGTGAAAATCAGCAAATCTGGGGTGGTTTGGGGGTAAAATTTCACTTCCAGGAGAGCCAAAGGGAGGGGAATTTTCATTAAGTGGGAGAAAGGAGCAAAAGATTGGATTTTTTTGGTCATAAAGTCCATTCTTGTGTTCATTTTTGGTTGGGGTTGGAGGAAAGCAAAACAAAGATGGGAAAAATAATGGAAAACCCCAACTTTGCTCCTCTGGAGTGGAAATTCCCATTCCTTTGGGGTAAAAAAATCTCATTCCTTTGGATTAAAAATTCCCATTTCTTTGAGTTTAAAATTCCCATGTTTGAATTAAAAATTCCCATTGCTCTTTTTTTTTTTTTTTTTTTTTTTTTTTTTTTTAATTAAAAATTCCCCTTTTTTCGAGGGAACTCCCAGCTCCAGTCTGGGATGCAGGGAGGGAGGGATCGGGATGAGCTGTGGGAATGGGGATCTGGGATGAGCTGCGGGATGGTGATCCCAAAGGCAGGAGCTGCAGGATCCCATTGGGGTGAGCTCCAGGATGGGAATCCCAATGGGATGTGGTGAGGAATGGGGATCCGGGATGAGCTGTGGGATGATGATCCCAAAGGGATGAGGTGCAGGGAGTGATGATCCTCATGGGATGAGCTGCAGGATGGGAATCCCAATGGGATGTGGTGAGGAATGGGGATCCTGGATGAGCTGGGGAATGATGATCCCAAAGGGATGAACGGCAGGATCCCAGTGGGATCAGCTGTGGGACCAGGATCCCAGTGGGATCAGCTCCAGGATGAGTGTCCCGCTGGGATGAGCTCCAGGACCAGGATCCCAGTGGGATGAGCTCCAGGACCAGGATCCCATTGGGATGAGCTCCAGGACCAGGATCCCAGTGGGATCAGCTCCAGGACCAGGATCCCGCTGGGATGAGCTCCAGGACCAGGGTCCCACTGGGATGAGCTCCAGGACCAGGATCCCGCTGGGATGAGCTGTAGGGGCAGCTCGGTCTCCCGGGTTATTCCCAGGTCTGGGAGGTTCCTCCCTTCCCCTGCGGACCCGGGGACCGGACGCTCTCCCGGTGCCCCGGGGGCTGTGGGCACACCCGAGCCGCTGCCGCCCTCCGCAGGGCGCCCTCCCACCGCCCGCCCAGACGCGATTTTGGGGGAAAAAAGGGCATTTTTAAGCTTCTCCCAGCAGAGGTCCCCAGCTGCCTGCCCAGCGGCGCTCCCTGGATTCCGGGGGAATCCTCCGGCCCGAAGGGCTGGAATGGAATTCCCGGGGGAATTTCTAATTCCCGATAAATTAGAATTTATCCTATTTATCTTGTTCCCAAGAAAAAGAGGAATGCGGCCAGGAAACTGCTCCTGGGTTTTGTTCTGGGTCCAAGGCAAGGGGAGTTTCCTGGGATATCCCAAGGGTGACACAGATTTTGGGATCTGCAAGGTGCAATCCCAAAGAAAAATTTTCCCAATATTTCAGAATTATTCCACTTCACTCATTCCCTGAAGGTGTAATCCCACAAATAAATATTCAAAATATTTCAGGATAATTTCTCTCTACTCCTTTCCTGTAGGTGCAGCCCCATAAATAAACATTCCCTGTCCCAGGATTCAGGGATATGCCACTTCACATCCTTTATTTGGGAAGGAAATGAAATAAATAAATTTATTTGTTTTAAAATTTGGCGAAGACACCTGAGGTTCCCGAAGTGACAGAAGCCTCCTGGGGGAAACACCCCCACCCCAACACCACAACTCAGCAGCAGAAAAGGAGAAAACGCCCCCAGAACCCCCAAATCCATCCCGGCAGAGCGGACCCTGGACAGATCCCTTTAAGCCGAGCTTTGGTGCCGCTAATCTCGGTTTCAGTTTCAGGTCCCGCCGCTATTTTGGTGTCACCGCTGCCACCAAGGCAGGGCGGAGCGGAGGAAGGGGAGAGCGGGGAGGGTTTGTCTAAATTAGGAAATCACCCCAAAAATCTGCAGAGCAGGGCCACAACTGCTCCACACCCTGCTCGGGACCGATGGTTTCAATTTATCCACTCATTAAATTAATGTGAAGCTTAATTAGTGCTGGTTTTAGCTCCTCTGGGGAATCCTCAAACCCATCCCAAACCCCTTCACACCCATTTTGGGCAGTTTCATCAAAATTTCCCATTCCTGGGACTTGCAAAGCTCCAAAATATATTTCAGCCTCGGGACAGATGTGAGTCAGGGCTGAGCTGATTGGTGTCACTCATTAATTACTCATTAATGACTCATTAGTTTGTTCTGATCCATGCTGGAGCAGTGCCGGTGACTTCTTCCACATAATTTTGGGGGGAAACCTCAAAGGTGCCAGAATTTGGCTGCTTTTTGTCTGCCAAGGGCCTAGTCGTGATTAATTAATTAATTAATTAATCAATTAATCACTCAGCAGTGATTAATTCCCGGGTCACAGGCCCAAAACTCCTAAAGAGCAACTGGGGGGGGGTGGGAAATTCCAACTCATGGGAAACCTGTCCCACCTTGTCCCCAGCCTGTCCCCTCCTGCTGGTCCCTCAGGGCTTTCGGCGGGCTCCGAGTTGAGAATTTTCTGGATCTGAGGAACTGAGGGATCCTGGATGGTTTGGGTGGGACGGGACCTGAAATTCCCTCCAGTGCCACCCCCGCCACGGCAGGGCCACCTCCCCATGCCCCAGGATGGCCCAAACCCTGTCACACCTGGCCGGGGACACATCCAGGGATGGAGCAGCCACAGCTGCTCTGGGAATTCCATCCCAGCCAGGAACTCCTGCCCCAAATCCCGTCCACCTCTGCCCTGCCGCAGTGGAAGCCATTCCCTGTGTCCTGTCCCTCCATCCCTGTCTCCTGTCCCCTCTCCAGCTCTCCCGGAGCTCCTTGAGGCCCTGGAAAGGCTCCAGGGTGTCCCTGGAGCTTCTCCTTGCCAGGCTGCAGAATCCCGAATCTCCAACTTGTCCTGAGAGAGGAGGGATGGAATCCATGGATGGATGGATGGACGGATGGAGGGATGGAGGGATGGAGGGATGGAATCCATGGATGGACGGATGGAGGGATGGAGGGATGGAGGGATGGAATCCATGGATGGATGGATGGATGGACGGATGGAGGGATGGAATCCATGGATGGATGGATGGATGGATGGACGGATGGAGGGATGGAGGGATGGAATCCATGGATGGATGGATGGATGGATGGACGGATGGAGGGATGGAGGGTGAGGGTCCAGATGTGCCCCTTGGAGGTTCCCCTGTGTCCCTCCACTGCCCGGGGCCGCTCCTCTCTCCCCTCTCCCCTCTCCCCCCCGCCCTCCCTCCCTCCCCCACTCCCCCCTCTCCCCGTTCCCCTTCCCGTTTCCTGCGCCCCCGCAGCCCCGGGCCGGATGCGGCTCCGAGCCCGAGGGGCCGCGGGCGCTTCCTGCCCGCCCCCGCCGCCGCCCCGGGCCCGCCCCGTGCACAGCAGGCACCGGGCACCGGGAAACGGGCACCGGGCACAGGGCAATGGGCACCGGGCACCGGGAAACGGGCACCGGGCACAGGGCAATGGGCACAGGGCACCGGGAAACGGGCACCGGGCACAGGGCAATGGGCACAGGGCACCGGGAAACGGGCACCGGGCACCGGGAAACGGGCACCGGGCACAGGGCAATGGGCACAGGGCACCGGGAAACGGGCACAGGGCACCGGGCACCGGGAAACGGGCACCGGGCACAGGGCAATGGGCACAGGGCACCGGGAAACGGGCACAGGGCACCGGGCACCGGGCAGTGGGCACAGGGCACAGGGCAATGGGCACAGCAGGCACCGGGCACCGGGCAGTGGGCACAGGGCACCGGGCAATGGGCACAGGGCAGTGGGCAGTGGGCACAGGGCAATGGGCACAGGGCAGTGGGCAGTGGGGACTGGACACCAGGCAGGAGGGGTTGGGCACCAGGTACTGGGTACTGGCCACAGCACGGTGGGCAGAGTGGTCACTGGGCATTGGGCACTGGGCAAGAGGCAGCAGACATGGGAATTTAATGGGAATTTAATGGGAATTTAATGGGAATTTAATGGGAATTATAATCCTTTCAAAGTTCAAGTCCGAGGATCTCCGTGGGCAAGGGAAGGGAGGAAATCCCGAATCTGATCCTGGGACAATTCCAAGTCTCCAGGATACAAAGGCCAGAATTCCTTAAACACAAAAGATAAAAGGAAAAGGGGGGGAAAAAAAGGGGGGAAAATACAGGGAGAATCCTTGGAAAAAAGGGAGTTCAGGCTGAGTGAATTCCCGCCCCTGCAGGGATTTTCAGGGATTGGGATAAAGGGAAAATCGTGGGTGGAATGCTTGAGGGGTTCTCAAAAAGGGTAAAAAAACCCCAGAATTTTGGGGTTTGGGTTGAAAGAAATCCCAGGATGGGCCAGGCCAAGATTCCAGAGGTTTTTGGGATGAGGAAAAGGAGGCTCAGGATGTTATTTAGGTTGAAAATGGTAACATTATGGATTATTCAGAGCAGGAAGGATGATCAGAATGGTGGGAAAACCCTAAAAATCCTCAGGAATTGTGGCTGATTTGGGATTGGAGTGTTTGGGTAGAATGTTGTGCCAGGAAATCCATCCCAAAACTCTCCAGGAGTACAAGGGGTGGGGGGAATAAAAGAGCCCAGAAAATAAATATTCCAAATATTTAGGATCTTTTCACTCATTCCCAGCAGGTGTAATCCCCTAAATAAATATTCCCAATATTTCAGGAAAATTTTTCTCTACTCCTTTCATACAGGTGCAATCCCATAAATAAATATTCCCAATATTTCAAGATCCTTTCTCTTCACATTCCCTGCTCATACAATCCCATAAATAAATATTCCCGATATTCCAGGATCATTTCCCTGTTTTCCCGCTGATTCCCACCACTCTTCCTGCCGCGCGCAAACCCCCGAGGGGGGAAGGAACATTTATCCTCTTTCCCAAGGTGCCAAGGGGTTAAATCCCTTTTCCAGAGGAGTCTCGGGCCAGGACAGCCGGTGGCGCTGGCGGAGCCGGGATCCGGGAATTTCGGGATAATGGGATTTACGGAGCGCTGTCGGCTCATCTCTGCGGAGCGCTCCATCGGGAACGAACCCGCAGCGCGATGCCAGCCGGGCACAGGGGGCTGGAGGGGGAAAAACCCCAAAATCCTCATCCCAAAGCGTTGGGGAAGGGTCAAAAAACCCCCCAAAAAGCCAAAATATCACCCGCGCGCAAACCCGCCCGCCCGGCCGCGCCGAGATCCGTGAACCGCAAATTTTACCGGAGCGTGCGGGCGGCGCCGCCATGATTGTACCGGGAGGGGGGGACGGGGACACGGGGACAAACTGGGGGGGACTGGGACAAACTGGGAGGGATGGGGACGAACCGGGGGGGACGGGGACAGGCGGGGGGACCGGGATAAACGGGGGGGACGGCAATAAACGGGGGGGACGAGCAGAAAGCGGGGGGGACAGATAGAAAGGGGGGGGGGGGACCTGCGTGGCGCGGAGCCACATCCGCCAACCCCCGCTGTCCCCGCGCTGTCCCCGCGCTGTCCCCCGGTCCCTTCATCAGCGCCTCGCCCCGCCCGCTCTTGTGGCTTCTCGCTGTCCCCGCCGTCTCCCCCGGCGGTCCCCCCGGGAGAGGCGGGGAGGGGGCAGCACGGAGGAGGAGGAGGAGGAGGAGGAGGAGGAGGAGGAGGAGCGCGCAGAGGGAGGCGGGGGGGCAGGAAACCCTCCTGGAAGTATGAAGGAGATGGTGGGAGGCTGCTGTGTGTGTTCCGACGAGCGCGGCTGGGCGGAGAACCCGCTCGTCTACTGCGACGGCCACGGCTGCAATGTGGCCGTGCACCAAGGTGAGCCCGGCACGGCCCCCCCGAGCCCCTCCCCGAGCCCCCCGAAACCCCCCGGGGACGGGGCGGGGTGAGGATGGGGGCGGCGGCGGCGGCGGGGGGGGCGCGCTTTGTTTTAGCGCTATTGTTCCAAATAACGGTGTCGCCGCCGAGGTGGCGCGGCCGCGGAGGGGGGGACACGGCGGGGACACGGCGGGGTCGAGTTGGGGCAGCCGCGGAGCCCCCCGGGGGTGGCGAGCGGGGCGATTTCTCCGGTGCCCCCCCGGTTTAGCGGGGAGGGGAAGGGAGGGAGGAGGCGCTGCCGCCCCCGGCCCGGCCCGGGGGTGTCGGGGGGGCCGCGGGGAAGCTCCGGAGGGGGCGCGGGGCCCGGAGCTGCCTCCTGCGAGGGTAGGGAGGGAGGAAGGCAGCCCTCCTCCTCCTCCTCCTCCGCCTCCTCCTCCTCCGCCTCCTCCGCCCGCTGCTCCCGGTGACACGGGCGATTTGCATTTTAAATGACTCCGAGCCCGCCCCCAGCTCACGGTAGCGGGCCCGGAAAGTTTGTCCTCGGCTCGGTGAACAAAACAAATCCGGATTAAAATCGGTATTCGAGGCAGCGGAGGAGTGGCGATCCCTGCTCGGTTTGGTTGGAATGCGCCCAGGATTCCGGGCTGCCGGGGCCGCACTGTTTTCCCGCTGATGTTATCCCGTTACTGTCCCGGTTGTTGTTTCAGCCTGTCAGTTTCCCAGTTGTTGTTTTATCCCATCAATTTCCCGGTTGTTGTTTGCCCATCCCTGTCCCGGTTGTTGTTTTTATCCCATTCCTGTCCCGGTGCATCTCCAGCTCCTCCTGCTCGCTCTCGTCCGTTCCCTGTGCTTGCTTCTGGTTCTGGCTCTGTCTGTGGGTCCAGCCCTGTCTGTGATCCTGTGTCCAGCACAGCTCCAGAGGGTCAGGAACAGTTTTTAAGGGTCAGGAACAGTTTGAGAGAGGCAAGAGCTATTCCAGAGTCTCAGGAAGAGTTTTGGATTTTCCAAACCAGATCCAGAGGGGCAGGAACAGGTTCAGATTTTCAATAACAGTTCCAGAGCATCAGGAACAGTTTTGGATTCTCAGGAAGAGTTTTAGAAGCACAGAAGAAGTTCCAGAGGGTCAGGAACAATTTTTATGGGTCAGGAGCAGTTTCAGATTTTCAAGAACTGTTCTAGAGCATCAGGAAGAGGTTGGGATTTTCAAAACCAGATCAAGAGGGTCAAGAAGAGTTTTGGATTTTCAAGAAGAGTTCCAGAGGCACAGGAGGAATTTCAGGGGGTCAGGAACAGTTTTTAGGGATCAGGAGCAGTTCCAGAGGGTTGGGTTGAGTTCCAAATATTCAATAACAGCTTTTAAAGGTCAGGAACAGTATCAGATTTTCAAAAACAGTTTCAGAACATCAGGAAGAGTTTCAGATTTTCAGGAAAAGTTTCAGATTTTCAAGAAGAGTTTCAGAAGTGCAGGAGCAGCTCCAGAGGGTCAGGAAAAGTCTCCGAGCCTGGCCTGAGCCTCGGTCTGTGCCTGTGGGAAGCTCAAGGAGTTTATTTGGGGTTTTTGGGGGCCCTGCAGGATGTGGTGATTCCCCTTTTGGAGCTCGGCCCAGCCCCTGTGGCTTTGGGGAGGTTTTTACTCCCCAAATAACTCAAACCCCAAAAAGGAACCCTGGAGGCTCATCCTGCATGGGCAAAAAAAAAAAAAAAAAAAAAAAAGGAAATAAACAGGGAAAGCAGGGAGAAAAATTGGGAGAAATAAAGGAAAATCCCAGGGAAAACAGGGAAAAAAAGCAGGAAGTAAACAGGGAAACACAGAGAAAAACAGGGAAGAAAACAGGAAATAAACAGGGAGAAAATAGAGGAGGAAATGGAAAAAACAGGGGAAAATGGGGAAAAACAGGGAAAAATGGGGAAAAACAGGGGGAAAGCAGGGGAAAATGGGGTAAACCAGGGTAAAAAAGTGGGAAGTAAACAGGCAGAGTGAAATTCCCGGGAAGCCCCGGGTCCATCTTTAGCCCGGGCTGAGCGCCAAGAACGAGCTCAGCTGGAGCCAGTGGGGGCTGCCAGGGGAAAACAGGGAAAAACAAGGAAAAAATGCAGAATATGAGCTGAAAATAGAAATTATTAATGGCCTTAACTCCTTTATAGAGCTCTTGTTTCCCATCAGATAGTTCTGTGAATATCCTGAATTTTTAATGAAAAATTGTGTCCCAAAGAGGAGAAAACCCCCAAAACAAGGGGGAAAAAGTAAAAAATTAGCAGAAAATACAATTTATAAATGCTCTTAACCCTTTTTGGAGGCCTCCATTTACCACTCATGGTTTCCTCCATATTTTACATTTTTATTTTATTTTATTTAGTTTAGTTTACTTTTTTTTCCATGATTTCTTGGTGCTGATCCTGTTTTTCTCCCTGATTTTCCTCCTGTTTCTTTCCAGCCTGCTCCAAACATTTTTAAACCCCTGAGAAATCAGAAATAAATGGATTTCAAAGGGTTTTATTTGGGGTTTTTTTGCCTTTTTCCCCAGCTTGTTATGGAATTGTCCAGGTTCCCACTGGCCCCTGGTTCTGCCGGAAATGTGAATCCCAGGAAAGAGCCGCCCGGGTGGTGAGTAGGGAAAAATCATGGATGGAGCTCTCCAAGATTTTTGGGGTTTTCCAAGATTTTTGGGTTTGGGGCCTTTTTAAAAATTCAAAAACCCCCAAAAAGAAATCACGGGGGAGATTTTCCTACACCAGATTTTGGGGCACCCCAAAAACAACCCCACACCCTCTCAGTCGGGATTTGGGGTGAACCAAACCCAACCACGACCAAAACTTCTCCTGAAAACTGGAGGAAAAACCCTCACGAGAGGCGGAAGTAAGGAGCAGAGAGAGATAAAAACTCAATTTCTTTTTTACTCTGAGTCGCCGCTTTCGGTTTTACTCCTCAACCACAGCCCCTAAAACCAGCCCTAAAAAAGCCCCAAAAGCAAAACTTTGCCCCAGGCATTTAAATACATTTTTAGGGCTTTTTTGAGGCATTTTTTCCCCAAAACCTCCTCAGTCCTCATTCCCACAGCCCTGTTCTGGCAGCAGCTCCTTTTTGGGGCAGAAATGGGGATTTTCTGGTCCTAAACCTGGAATTAAATGGATGAAATTTGAATTTTATTGATTAATTTTTATTAAATTTGAATTTTATTGATTTTGGATTGAAATTCAAATTTTCTTGATTAAGTTTCAATTTTATCCATGAAATTTGAATTTTATTGATGAAATTTCAATGTCATCAATTAAACTTAATTAAAGCTGACGGAATCTGAATTTTATAGCTGAAATCTGACAAATTTTATTTATTAAATTTTAATTTTATCAATTACAGCTGATGAAATTTGAATTTTATCAATGAAATTGGGTGAATTTTAGTGTTTTTTCTCCCTTCCAGAGGTGCGAGCTGTGTCCCCACAAGGATGGAGCCCTGAAGCGCACGGACAATGGGGGTGAGCCATGGAATTCCCACCTGGAAAATCCCAAAATCCACCCTCCTCCTTTTGCCTGCAAAACCACATGGGGTTTTTGGGGACAGAAGATTTTTTTGGCATGGAAATTTTTTTTTTTTCGGGGGGGTTTCCCGGACTGAATTCCCATTTTCCCTTCCTTTTCCAGGCTGGGCGCACGTGGTGTGTGCCCTGTACATCCCCGAGGTGCAGTTTGCCAACGTGCTCACCATGGAGCCCATCGTGCTCCAGTACGTCCCCCACGACCGCTTCAACAAGGTAAAATCCGGGATTTCGGGATTTCGGGGTCATCCCATCTCCCCATGGCTCCTTCCCGGATTATCCCGACCCCACAGCTGCTCGGATTCTGTTAAAAACCAAGGAAATCCCTGGATTTGCCAAGAAATTTTTGGTCTTCCCCATCTATCTTCCCCAATTTGAGGAATTTCTTTGTGGAACGATGAGAAGCAGTTGGATCCATGGAATTCTCTGTCGGATCCTCCATATTTTTGGGGAGAAAACGGGAATTTCAGGAATTTATTGGTGGGACGACTTGAGCCAACTGAATCTATGGAATTCTGTGTTGGATCCTCCATATTTGGATGGGTTTTGGGGGAGAAAATGGGAATTTGAGGAATTTCATGGTGGAACAACTGGAACCAAAGGAATCCATGGAATTCCATGTTGGTTCCAATGGGACAGTTGGGATTTTGGGGAAAAAGGAGAAGTTTTGTGTGTCCCACCGGGGAGTATCCTGGAATTTTCATAGAAATCCCTCAAAATTTCCTCGATTCCCCAGAAATTCCTTCACAGGGGTGGAAGGTGGGAAAGGCTGGAACTCACCAAGCTCCAAAACCCCTCCTGACCCAACACATCCCATGAGGTTTGGGAATCCCTGGAGGCTTTTCCTCTTGGAAAATGTGGGTTTTTTTCCCTGTTTTTTCCCCCCTTCCCAGACCTGCTACATCTGCGAGGAGCAAGGGCGGGAGAGCAAGGCGGCCTCGGGGGCCTGCATGGCCTGCAACCGGCACGGCTGCCGCCAGGCCTTCCACGTCACCTGGTGAGATTCCCGGGAATTCGCCTCTGGAACGTGCCCCCAGCTGCTCCCTCCCTGCCCTGGCTCTGGGGCTCAGTCCCTCAGGGCTCTGGGGTTTGGCCTTGATCCCCCCCATGGGGTTATTTAGGACCGGAATTGCCCCTTCCTCCTCCTCACCCAGGAGGTTTTTCCAGGTTTTTCCGGGAAGTTCCCAAAGTTCGGGAATTCCGTTGGAACCTGTGGAATCTGATGGATTTTCCTGGGGTTTTTTTTTTGTTTGTTTTCCTGCTGATTTTTCATTTTTCTCCTCCATTTTCCTGCTGATTTTCTCGGGTTTCCCCTGTTTTCCTACCAATGTTGCCATTTTTTCCCTGCTTTCCTGCTGATTTTCCTGGATTTTCCCTGTTTTTCCTGGGATCAGTGCACAGATGGCTGGGCTCCTGTGCGAGGAGGAGGTGCTGGAGGTCGACAATGTCAAATACTGCGGCTACTGCAAATACCACTTCAACAAAATGGTGAGATCCAGGAATTCCAGGGATTCTGGGACTTCCCAATTATTTAGAGAACTTTTATTTATTCAGGGAATTTCATTTCTTTCGGGAATTTCATTTATTGAGGGCATTTTTAATTTATTTAGAGAATTTTTAATTTATTTTGGAAATTTTCGTGTATTTCAGGAATTTTTATTTCATTTGGTGGGTTTGGTTTATTTAGGGAATTTGATTTATTTAGGGAGCTTTCATTTATTTAGGAAATTTTAATTTATTTTTCTTGCCCTTTTCTCTCTTCTCCTTTTTCCATCTTTTTTCATCCTTTTCCATCTTCTTCCCCCTTTCCCTCTTTTCTTTCCCCTTTTCCCCTCTTTTTTCCCTTTTTCCTCTTTTTTCCCATTTTTCCGTCTTTTCTTTCCCCTCTTTCTTCCCTTTTTCCTCATTTTCCTCCTTTTCCCTCTGTTTTTTTCCCTTTTCCCCTCTTTCCTTTCCCCTTTTCCCTCTGTTTTTTTTTTCCTGTTTTCCCCCCTTTTTCCCCATTTCCCTCCTGTTTTCCCCCAGAAGACCTCGCGCCATTCCGGGAGCAGCTCCTTCCTCCCGGGCAGGAGGAGCCGCTCGGCGTCCCCGGCCCAGGAGAAGCACCTGTCCCACCACGAGAGGCCAAAAAAGGTGAGAAAATCCCCAAAACTCACAGAATCCCCCGAATTCCCCAAATTCACAGGATTTGTTTATGGGATCAGGTGCTGGAAAACAATGGGATTCCTTTATGGGATCTGCCACTGCAAAACAATGGGAATATGGATTTATTTGGACTTCCTTGTGGGATCTGCCACTGGAGTACTGTGGGAATTTATCTGGATTTTTTTAATGGGATCTGTGCTGGAAAACAATGGGAATAGGGATTTGTTTATGGGATCTGTTCCTGGAAAACTGCTGGAATGGGGATTTATTAAAATTTCTTTATGGGATCTGGTGCTGCCCTTCCCAGTGTTGGGAATTCCAGCATTCCAGAGGTTCCTGTTTTTTTTTCCAGAGCCGCAAGGACAAGGAGAGGCCGAAGCAGAAGCACAAAAAGCGGCCGGAGTCCCCCAGCAGCCTCCCCCCAGCACCTGTGGCCGTGGCTGCCGAGAAGGTACTGGGGAAAATCCACCAGAAAACTGGGAAAAGGGCAGGAAAATCCACCCAGAAAACAGGGGAAAGGGCAGGAAAATTCACCCAGAAAGTCCAGCCAAAAAACTGGGAAAAGGAGCAAGAAAATCCACCCAAATCCAGCCAAAAAAACAGGGGAAAGGAACTGGAAAATCCATATAGGAAAATAGGGAAGGCCAGGAAAATGCACCCAAAAACCCAGGGAAAAGGGGCAGGAAAGTCCACCTAGAAAACTGGGAAAAGGGCAGGAAAATCCACCCAGAAAACTGGGAAAAGGGCATTCTCACCAGGCCATTCACACCCGAGGCCCCTCTCCCCTTCCCTTCCCGAGGAAAAATCAGGACGATTTCTCCTGCTGAGCCCATAAATCCAGGAGGGTTTAACTCCCACATCTGGGGCTGGCAGGAGAAAATCCCAGTTCTCTCTCCCCGGAATTCCCCCGTTCCCATCCCTTCAAATTCCGGGTACATCTGGCGCCTGCAGCTGTCGAGGGATTAAATCCAGGGATGGACTTGGATCCCAGGATTTATCCCAAAGAGGGCTCGGTCAGGGTCAGGGATGTCAGGAAGGTCCCACATTTTGGGCCATCCCATAATTACAGGAATATTTTTAATTTTGGTTGTAATGTTACCTAAAACAGGTGAATTTGGAGCCCTTGGCTCTGGATTTGAAGGGAATTGGGATTTGAGGGATCTGGGTTTGGGTTCATCCCTCTTTCCCCCTGGCTGAATTCCCATAATTCTCCCTCTCTTCCCAAAATTCTGGATTTCCTGGCATCTGCCCACGTTCTTCACCCTCCTGTCTCCCCTGGCTCCTGCAGCTCAGCTGGAATTTGGGAACATCTGGTGTTGCTCCAACCCCTGGGAATATTCCCAGCCGGAGCTTTGGGATGGCTGCAGGGATCCCAGGGAATCTCCTGTCCCATCCCGAGGATGAGGAAATTCATAGGAAATTTCCCCAGGGAAATTCTAGTCCCATCCCAAGGATGAGGAAATTCCCTCAGGGAATCTCTGATCCCACCCCATTCCCAAGGAAATCCCCCAGGTGGGATGGGAGTGGTGCAAGCAGCACACCTGAGGCAGGAATCTGAAATCCTGGATGGAACTGGGAGATTTCCAAAATCCAGAGGTTTTTGGAGCTGGAGACT
The DNA here is from genome assembly GCF_051311805.1 of Agelaius phoeniceus. Lineage (NCBI taxonomy): Eukaryota > Metazoa > Chordata > Aves > Passeriformes > Icteridae > Agelaius > Agelaius phoeniceus. Next base: position 107,230 of record NC_135290.1, on the reverse strand, counting down.
CCGCTCCCTTCCCCCTTTAATCCCCTGCGGTTCCCTGGGATGAGCCCAATCCCTGGGGTGGAATTCCCAGTGCCACCGAGCAGCAGGAGATGTCCCAAAGTCCCTCTTGTGCCAGGAGTGACCCGAGCTGAGCAGCCCTGGGTGGGCAGAGAGGGCAATTCCCACTGCAGAGGGAGGAAATTGTGAAAATTGGGAAATTCAGGAAAAATGGGAAAATCAGGAAAATGGGGGAAAAAAGAGCCCCGGCTGCAGCCAGCTCTGGTCCCTGGGGTCACCCCAGTGTCTGTCCCCTCCCAGGCCTCCAGTGGCCACCACGAGGCCACCAAGGAGAGCTCAGAGGTGGCCAGGGCAGAGGCCAAGGGCAGGAAATCCTCGAGCCACGGCAGCAGCCACAAGGGGAAGAAGACGGGAAGTGGGAAAAGCTCCGGAGGCTTCGGATCTGCCCCAGCCGGGGGAACCTTCCAGACGGCCGGTGAGGGGCAGGAGGAGGAGGAGAGGGAGGGAGAGGGAGGAAGGAGGAAGGAGGGGGATGGAGGAGGAGGAAGAGGAGAAGGAGGAGGGAGAGGAAGGAGAAGAAAGGAGAGAGAGGGGAGGGAGGAAGAGGGGAGGGATGAAGGACAAAGGGAGAAGGATGGAGGAGGAAAAGGAGAGGGATGAAGGAGGAGGAAGAGGAGAGTGATGAAGTAGAGGAGACACGGGATGAAGGAGAAAAGCAGAGGGATGAGGGAGGAGGAGGAGGAGGAGGAGAGCGATGAAGCACCAGGACCCCTCCCCTGCCCCTCGGGCTGACCCCCACGTGTCCCCAGGCTCCTCCTGCGGCCTGCCTGGCTCCCAGGACTTCGCGCCCTTCCCCAAGCTGGAGCAGGAGGACGAGAAGTTCCGCAAGGCCACCAGCTCCAGCTCCTCCTCGCACTGCTCACCGCTCTCCGAGGGCCCCAAGGCTGACGTCTTTGAGCAGAAGGTCATCTTCTCCGGCTTTGGCTCCATCATGCGCTTCTCCACCTCGGCTGTGGGCCAGCCGCGAGCCCGCGACGCCTCCCCCGTGGACTACAAAGCCTCCAGCACCCTTGGTGGCCCCGCGGGTGGCACGGGTGGCACGGCTGGTGCCACCGGGAGCGGCCACAAGCGGATGCCGTCGCTGGGCGCCGAGGAGGGAGAGGTGCTCAAGGAGAAGAAGCACAAGGGCAGCAAGAAGAACAAGCACGGCCCCGGCAGGCCCAAGGCGGGCAAAGGCAAAGAGGTTTTGGGGGCCCAGCTGGCTGGGTCCACCTCCACCTCCTCCTCTCCCTTCTCCGGGGGATCCCTTGTCAGCTCCAGCGTCGGGAATTCTTCCCGGAGCTTCAGCCACCCCGGGAGTCTGCCCAGCCTCAGCATGGAGTCGCCGCTGCTGGGCTCAGGTGGGTCCCCCCTTGAGGGATTCAGGTGTGCTCAGATCCCTTTTCCAGCCTCTTCCAGAATTTTCCAGCACATTTAGCCATGTCCAGACCTGGCTGCACAGGGTTCTGTCTCCTGAATCCCTAAAAATCCACATCCCCTTCCTTCACCCTGGAATCTCCCCTGGATCAACTTCCCAAAAGTTGAGGAATCTCCTCTCCCTTGGTAGAGGTGGGATAAATTGGAATCTCTTCTCCCTTGGGAGAGGCCATATCAAAAGGAATCTCTTCTTGGGAGAGGCTGGATCAGAAGGAATTTCTCCCTGGGAAGAGATGGGATCAGAAGGAATCTCCTCTCCCTCGGGAGAAGCAGGATCAGGCAGGATCTCTCCCTGGGGATTAGCGGGATAAATTGGAATCTCTGTCCCGCAGGGATCTACACGAGCAACAAGGACCCGATCCCGCTGGGCGCGGCGCTGCGGGCGGTGTGCAGCACGCCGCTGCCCTCGGGGCTGCTCCCGCACCAGGGCGGCGCCGCCCTGCCCCAGCTCAGCCGCTCGCCCTTCGCCAGCTCCCTCCCCGCCTCCTCCTCCTCCGCCGGATCCACCACGCAGGTGAGGCCCGGGACGGGCCGGGGCTCGGGACTGGGGCACGCGGGAATGGGGACAGTCGGGACAGGGAATAATTGGGAATGGGGACAGTCGGGAATGGGGACAGTCGGGACAGGGAATAATTGGGAATGGAGACAGTCGGGAATGGGGACAGTCGGGACAGGGAACAGTCAGGATTGGGGACAGTCGGGATTGGGAACACTCAGGAATGGGAATAATTGGGACAGGGAACACTTGGGAATGGGGACAATTGGAATACTCAGGATTGGGAACACTTCCACTGGGAAGAGCAATTGGATCCACACCATTCCCAGGGCTCCTGGCTCCCAGCCAGCTCTGGGAATGTGCCAAGCCTGTCGCCAGACTTCCAGGAGATATTTTTAACGTGGGAGCTGGGAAGAGCTGCAATAACGAGGATATTTCCCTGCTTTCCGGGCAGGTGTTTTCCCTGGCGGGTTCCACCTTCAGCCTCCCTTCCTCGCACATTTTCGGGAGCCCTCTGACGTCCGGGCTGTCCCTGAACCCCCTCCTGAGCCAGCCGGAGAGCAGCCGGGCAGGTACGTGAGCTCCCAGGTATGTCCGGGTTGGCATTCCTCCCACCAGGACAGGACAGGACAGGTGGCCACCACTGCAGTCCCGGCTTTTCCAGCTGCTGTCCCTCGGGGTGACAGCCAGGGCTGCCACGGGGGGACAGGGATGGTGTCTTTGCCAGCAGCACCTCGGGAGTGTCCCTGGAGAATGGGTGTCCCTGGATGATAACAGCTGTCCCAGGATAATTGGATGCCCCTGGATAATGAGTGGCCCTGGATAATGATGGGTGGCCCTGGATAATGAGTGTCCCTAGATGATGATGCGTGTCCCAGGATAACTGGGTGGCCCAGGAGAATGGATATCCCTGGATAATTGGGTGTTCCAGGAGAATGAAGATCCCTGGATAACGACTGACCCTGGAAAATGAATGTCCCGGGAGAATTGGGTGTTCCTGGGGAATGGGTGCCCGTGGTTTGGGTTGGAAGGGACTTAAAGATGGGCAGGGACACCTCCCATTACCCCAGGGTGCTCCAAGCTGTCCTGGGACACTTCCAGGGATGGATCAGCCACAGTTTCTCTGGGAATTCCATCCCAGCCCCTCCCCACCCTCACCGGGAGGAATTCCTTCACAAAACCCCATCTATCCCTGCCCTATCCCAGTTTAAACCCATTCCCTATGTCTTGTCCATCCCTCCCTTGTCCCAAACCCCTCTCCAGCTCTCCTGGAGCCAATTCCAGCACTGGAAGCTGCTCCAGGATCTTGCACTGGGAGATTCCAGCCACATCCAGGCATTATGGATATAACATGGGTTATTCCTGCCTGGAAGAGTGTCCCAGTAGGACATTCCCAAGGGGATGAGGGAGCCAGGATCCCCTGGCCCTGTCTGGAGGAGCTGCCCAGCCCCAGCTGGGTTTGCTCATTCCGAGCAGCAGCAGGAAATCCCTGTTCTGGGCATCCCGCTGGGAATCCTGGCATTCCCTGCAGGAGATTCCCGGGATTCCTGCACATGGGAATGTGTGGGGAAGGAGAGGAGGGGCAGGGAGACAGCTGAGGCTGGAGCCACCACATCTGACAGGGCCCAGGGCAAAGGGAGTGAGCGTTCCAGGGATGGGAAGATAAATATGGGATTTATCCTGGATTACCCTTGGAATGGCAGATATCCTGCACATGTGCACAGCAGCCCCATCCCAGATTTCCTGGGGCACAGGGATGGCCCTGGAGGAAGGTTCTGGATGCCAAAGCTGAGCTGGGCACTGCTGAGGGCACAGCTCAGATCCTGGGGGCAGTTTTGGGATCCTCCCAAAAAGGACATGGAGGGACTGGAGCGTGGCCAGGGAAGGGTTTGGAGTGCCAGGAGTGGCTGAGTGAGCTGGGAATGTTTATCCTGGAGAAAAGAAGGATCAGGAGAGACCTGCTGGATCTCCACAAGTCCCTGAGAGGAGGAGACAGCCAGGGGGGTTGGGCTCTGCTCCCAGGGAATGGGGACAGGAGGAGAGGGAATGGCCTCAGGCTGGGCCAGGGGAGGTTTGGGTTGGATATTGGGGAAATTTCCTCATGGAAAGGGGGGTCAGGCACAAGTCCCCATCCCTGGAAGTGTTCCAAACCGCATGGATGTGGCACTTGGGCACAGGCTGAGTGGGGATAGGGCTGGGCTGGGTTAATGATTGCCCTCCTGACCTTGGAGGGCTTTTCCAACCCGAACCATTCCATGATTCCCTTGAAGCTCCTCAGGGAGCACCTGGAAATCGACAGGAACCCGGGCCGGCTCTGGGGGAAGGATCCTCAATCCCGGCTGACCTTAAAGCTCTGCTCCAACCTGATTCTGTCACTCCCTGGAGAGTGACAGCCGATCCCCCGGGATTACCGGATCCAGCCGGGGCCGGGGGGCCGGGGACAGGGTCTGGCACGGGATTTGTCCCTCCCTCCCTGCGGCCCCATCCCCCGGCGGCTTCGGCAAAACCGGCTCCAGGCTTTGCAAAGCTCCGCCTGCCCGGGCGCCGAGCGGGGCCGAGGTGACCTTGCCGGGGCGACCGCCCCGGCCGTGCCGAGGTGCCAGGCGGTGCCAGCGGCTCCTCCCCGGGGGAGGCGCCGGCGGGGCCGCCTTGCGCAGCGCGGGGCCGGCGCTGCTCGGTGCGGCGCTGCCCGGGGCTGCTCGGTGAGGCTTGGTACCGGGGCTGCTCGGTGCGGTTCGGTGCGGTTCGGTGCGGTTCGGTACTTCCCGGGACTGCTGGGTTCTGGTGCCGCTCGGTACCGCCCGGTGCCCCCCAGCGGGCACTGACCGGGCACACACCGGGCACACACCGAGCATTCACCGGGCACCGGGCGCCGCTGACCCCGGGCCCTCTGTCCCTGTCCCCGCGCAGAGCCCGACCTGGAAGATTGCGGCTTCGGCTGCCGAGGGACGTCCCCGCAGGAGAGCCTGTCCTCCATGTGAGTGTCCCTGGGGACAGCGGGGACAGGGCACAGCCTGGGGGGGACTGAAACAGCTCCTGCCGCGCTCCTTGGGGTGTGGGATCGGATGGGATGCGATGGGAGGGCCCGGGGGGCTGCTGCCACTCGGGGCCAGGCAGAGGAGCCATGGGAGCAGGGAATGGAACAGGAATGGAGCGGAAATGCAATAGGAATGGAGCAGGGATGGAGCCGGGAGTGGAGCAGGGCCCCCCTGACGCCCCCGCCCCCCCCAGGTCCCCCATCAGCAGCCTGCCGACCCTCTTCGACCAGACCGTGTCGTGCAGCAGCAGCGGGCAGCTGGACAATGTCCCACAGGCCACCCCCAACATCGAGCAGCTCCTGGAGAAGCAGGGCAACGGCGAGGCCGGGGTGAACAGTGAGTGCGGCCGGGGGGCGGCGGGGCAGCTCCCGGGGCTCTCGGGGTGGGAGCCGCTGGGATTTTGGGATTGTGCCCGCGGGCAGCGGAGCTGGGCGGCGACAAAGCCCCAGTGTGTGCCGGGGAGAGGAGCGGGGGCAGCGCTGTGGGGCCGGTCCCTCCCGCTCTGGGGTTTGATTGTGAATCCTGTGATCCCCTTTCCTCTTTCCTCCCTTTACCCCCCGCCATTTTTTCCTGCCCCCCCTCGGTCTCCTGCAGTTGTGGAGATGCTGAAGGCGCTGCACTCGCTGCAGAAGGAGAACCAGCGGCTGCAGGAGCAGATCATGACGCTGACGGCCAAGAAGGAGAGGCTGCAGCTGCTCAATGTCCAGCTGTCCGTCCCCTTCCCCGTGGTCACCAGCAGCAACGGCCCAGGCAGCCAGGCCCAGTACATCCTGCCTGCCAATGGTGAGGGCACCGGGGCTGAGGGAACCGGAGCTGAGGGCATCCAGGGACGTGTCCCTGTGCCCCGGGGGTGGCTGAAGGGTCACAGCGGACAGGATCTGTCCCACGGCCACCTCAGGGTCCAGCCCTGACTCTGCTGCCTCGCCCCTCTCCCCTCGCAGTCTGCAGCGGTGACTCCCTGAGCATCAGCAAGAGCCCCCCGTGCAAGAACAGCTTCGGCATCGAGAACTCGCTGTCCACGTCCTCTGAGGTACAGCGGCCCCTGCGGCCACCGGCGGCCGGGCAGGGCCTCGGGCAGGGGCAGCGCAGCAGCCCCAGGGCTCGGTAGCCAGCTGGTAAATCCTGCTAGCCCCGGCTCAGAGATCAGGCTCTCCCTGCAGCGCCCAGGGCTGGGTAGAGTAGCTGAGAGCTGGAGCGCCAGGTGGGAGCGCCTGCAGGTGATGCTGGACATCCAGCAGGGCTGGAGCCGAGCTCTGGGACCTCTCTGAGTTCTGGGACCCTTCACACTTGAGCCACCGGAGCTCCCCCCTTCCCACCCCGAGCTGCCCCCAGGCAGCCGCCCCAGCCCGATGCTCTGTGTCCGTTTCTCCCCCAGGACCCTCACTCGGGCTGTCCCAGCAGGAGCAGCTCCTCCCTGTCCTTCCACAGCACCCCCCCGCCCCTGCCCATGCTGCAGCCCAGCCCCGCCTCGCTGCCCCTGCCCGGGGCGCAGCAGGTGAACGGCCTGGCCAGGGCGGCGGGCGGGGGGCTGGCCGGAGCCTCGGGGGGCAGCCACGGCCTCTCGGCGGTGCCCATGGTGGACGGCCTGCTGGGCAGCCTGGCCGGAGCCCAGCAGATGCCGCTCAACGGGATCCTGGGGAGCCTGAACGGAGCGCAGCCCGCCCCGCCTCCGAGCGCGGCCCCGGCCCTGCAGCTCTCCACCAGCCTGAGCAGGTGAGGATGGGCGGCGCTGCCCTCTGCAGCCCAGCTCAGCTCCGGGGAGTGAGGGAGGGAGCGGTTCTGGCCACGCTGACTGCTCTGGAGAGCTGTCCCCAAGCCTGGCTTGGGGGAGCCTGGCTTAGTGTGCCCAGTGTTCCCAGGTGATCCCAGGCATTGTGTCCACAGGGAGGGGACCAGCAGGAATTTTAGCAGCCACTAAATTGGACCCCTGGTCCTTCACAAGCTGTGGAATTATCCGTGTATCCCTGGTGAATTTACCTGCAGCGTGTTCCCGCAGAGAGCTGGAGAGCTCAGCCAAGGCGTTTCCCACCTCCTGCCAAATGTGCTTCTCACAAATACGTTCCTCCCTCACTCCTGCACCTGGGATGCTGCTGGGCATGGAAGGAAATCTTTTCAGCTGCTGTGTCTCTCTGTGTTCCCACAGCGTGGCCAGCCTGAGCCCCCTGACGGAGCAGCAGCGGCACGTCCTGCAGCAGCACGAGCAGCAGCTGCAGCAGCTGCAGCAGCTCCTGACTTCCCAGCCGCTTAACCCGGTAAGGGACAGAGGGGAGGGGAAGCTGCTGGTGCTGGGAAAAGCTCAGAGCAGAGAGGAAAATCTGAAATTAAAACCGGAGGTTCCCTCCTGTCCCCGAATCCTCTGAGCCTTTTGAGTCTGAAACCACTGTGGGCTGGGTGAGGGAATTCAGAGCTGGTTTTGGAATTTGGGATGAGGGAGCATCCCAAATCCCGAGGATCAAAGCTCCAGGCAGGGTGTGGCAGCTCCCAGGGAGGGGAGGTGGGATTTGGACTCTTTTTGTACCAAAGGAAAGAAGTTTAATTGAGTTTAGTCTGAGTTTGCCACATCCTGAGGGGGTGAGAAGGCGGGAGCTCCGGGAAGTCGGGAAGGGGGAATTGGGAGGAGCCGTTCCCTCCTGGAGTCATCCCAGGATGCAAATCCTGCTGGATCCCAGACTGGCCCCGGTGTCCTGGTGTCCCAGGTGTCCTGGGCCCACAGGAGAGGCAGAACGTGCCAAGGACCCTGCTGGGGGTTAGAGAGAGATAAAACCTGAGTTGTTTCAATCCTAGGCAGCTCAGCCGCATCTGGGCACGTCCACACAGAGAGCTGGAGGTGCCCAGGGGGCTCCGCAGCTGGCTCAGGGTTTTGGGGTCACCGAAAGGCCCCCAAAAGGTGGCTGCTCTGGGGTTCTTGGCTCCCTGCCTGCACCCCCTGTCCCAGGAATGGGGATGGAGGGGTGGCAACAGGCCCCTGAAGTGGCAAACAGGTCCTGAGGTGGTAAACAAGTCCCTGAGGTGGCAATCAGGTCCCTGAGGTGACAAACCCCAGCCCCTGGCCTTGCAGAGACCTCGGCGCTGTCCCCACCCTGCCTGGGGGGACACGGGAGTGCCACCAGCGCTGTCACCAGGGCTGGGCTGTGCCCGTTCCACCCAGGAGCCCAGCCCGCTGCTCTGGATGCATTTCTGGGTCAGACTATTTTTAAATCCCGGAAAAAGCCAATTTCCGAGGGCAGCTGATGTCACCGTGTCACCCGCGGGGACAGGACAATAGCAGCTCCGGCTGCCTCGAGGGTCGGTGGTTGCCATAGCAATTCCTTCGGTTTTCCCAGATTTCAGGGAGGTTTTCCTGGATTCCAGGGCGTACCTTGGGATGCAGGTGAGCCCTGAGCCTGCTTTGCTTCCCCCGGGGCCTGCTCACCTGGAATTCAGGAAGGAATTCAGAGCCAGTTTGGGATTTCAGGATGGTGAATTTCACAGATTTGAAATTGCTGCATTGATGGGTTGGAACTGTGGGGGATTTGTGCCAGAGTGCTCTGTCCCCACTCTATCCCCGCTCTGTCCCCGCTCTATCCCCACTCTGTCCCCACTCTGAGCTGTGTCCCGGCCATTCCCGCAGGAGCAGCAGGCACTGGTGTTCCAGATGATGCAGCAGATCCAGCAGAAGCGGGAGCTGCAGCGGCTGCAGATGTCGGGCTCGTCCCAGCTGTCCCTGCTGGCCGCCACCTCGGCCCCACTGCACCCCAGCCCCAGCGCGCTGCTGACCTCGGCCGCGCCCAGCGGGGGCTCCCTGCTGGCCTCCCTGTCCCCGCAGCAGCTGAACCCCGGCGGGGCCCTGCTGGCCCCCCAGGCCACCCCCCCGCTGGGCTCGGGGCCGGCCATGGCCCCCAACCCCTTCCTGAGCCTGCAGCCCGACGGCAGCACCCCAAAAGGAACGGTGGGTACGGGGCTGGCACGGGCCGGGGCTGGGGACAGGCTGGGACAGGGCGGGGACAGGGCGGGGACAGCGTGGGGATAGTCTGGGGACAGCCCCGGGGACAGCCTGGGAACAGCTGGGGAAAGATGCAATTCCTTCCTCCTCCAGTCCCTGACCCTCAACCCCTGTCCCTCAATCCCTGTCCCCCAATCCCTGTCCCCTTGCCCTGATCCCTGTCCCTGCAATTCCTTCCTCCCCCAGTCCCCGTCCCTCCAGCCCGTGTCCCCCCTGATCCAGCCGTGTCCCCGTTTGTCCCCACAGCCCCTGGGTGACAAGGGCGCTCCCCTGGCGCAGGACAAGGGCTAGGAGCCCCCCGGCCCCGAGCCCGCAGCCAATCCTCTCCCAGGGACCGCGGCTTCCCCGCGGCACCGGCGGAGCCTGGCGCTCCCAGGAGCGGCCCAGGAGGAGCCTCGGGAGCCACAGTGGCTGTCACCGCTCTGGTGCCACCAGGAGTGAAGGTGGGGTCACCTGTCCCCTGCTCCATGTGCCGGAGGGAGCTCCAGCGGAGCGTGGGGAGCCCCCGTGGCACCAGAGACCCCCCAAATCCTTGGGGAAGGACGTGGTGGCACCTGGAGGTGTCCAAGGACGTGACTCTCAATGTGGCACTGCTGGAGAAAGGACACGGTGGCACCTGGCAGTGTCCCAAGAGCCAGCACTGGATGTGGCACTGCTGGGCAAGGATGTGATGTCACCTGGAGGTGTCCAAGGATGTGACCCTGGATGTGGCACTGCCAGGGGAGGATGTGGTGGCTGTGCCCAGGTGGGGACATCCAGAAGAATTCCCAAGCTGAGGTTTCCCTGCTTTTCCCACTGGGCTTTGCTCCATCTGGAGGCTGATCCAGCCTGGAAGGACAGGTGGATGAGGATGGATGGAGGTGGGCAGGAGGTGGCACCACCTGGGAGGACGTTGTCACCTGTGCCAGCTGCCAGAGGGGCAGGGCTGTCCTTCCCTCCTGGAATTCCCAAAGGCCAACGTCTCAGCTGGGGCCACAGGCGGAATTGTCCAAGGTCAGGAGCTCCTGGACCTGGGAGAGGATTCCTGGACCAGAGTTTGGAGATGAAAATCTTTGCAGGGAGGAGAATCCTAAATGTGGTCCCTGCGTTTTCCCGCCCACCGCAAATCATTCCCACAAAACCACGTTCTTCCACTGGTCCTGGAAAGAGGGATCTCCAAGGAATGGGACAGTGACTTCAGTCCTGAGCCTGGGATGGCAGAACTTCCGTTGTTCTCCACCTTTTGACCTCGATTCCATCTCCAGGCTGGAATATCCACCGGGAATTGGCTTCCTCTGAACTGGGAAGGCAGGAAGGCAGGAAGGAAGGAAGGAAGGAAGGAAGGAAGGAAGGACAGTCAGAGCAGCTCTGGGAAGGGGAACACCAACACCAAACACACCAATGCCCCTCCTTCTCTCATCCGTGGGTAAATCCAGAGCTCCTGGGAATACTCCAGCTGACGGAAACTCCTTTGGGAGAGCCCCAAATCTCAAATTTTGGGACCGTTGTGCACGTTCAGCCCATCCCCACTGCCCTTCCTGCTTTGCACTATTCCCTATCAGCTATCAGCAGTGGGGCTGCGCTGATCGTGCTGGCAAAGCTCGGCCCAGGCGAAATCCTCCGCTGAATTTCCTTTTTTAAATGTTTATTTTATTTTATTTTGGTTTTTTTTTTTTCCCTAAGATTCACACTACAAGGGTTGTCTTAAAAACAAAACAAAACAAACAAACAAAAAACAGAGAAAAAAATAATACCAAACCCTTTCTGCTTCCAGCTTGGAGCTCTGAACTGGACAGAGCCGCTGGCTGCTCAGAAATAGAAATATATATTAAATATATAATGGGATTTATCTATCCAGAGGTTATAATGAGCTTAAGAAGCTGTTGGGGAGCCCCATCCTTTGGGATCCCCGTCCCCAAACCCGCTCCAGCACAATTCCCTTCTTGCACTTTGAAATTCCTTTGGATTTTTCTCTTTTCCCCCCCACCCCAAGCTGGGTCATTCCCCCTCCCTGGCCCCCCTGGAGGTGCCACCCAAAATCCTCCTGGCATGGGGACCCCCTGGCAAGGGGACACCCCTGGCACGGGGACCCCATGTCCCCCCCACCTCCCTCTGAAGAGCCTCGGGCTTGGCAGTGATGGTGAAAGCAAATTTAGTCCCAAACTGGGGCTAAAATGTGGAATTTTGGGGCTGTCTCTCAGGCTGTTATGGTGTGAGGTGGCTATGCCTGCCATCACGCAGATCCTCGGGATTTTGGAACAGCCAAATCTCAGCTTTGGGCCAGCAGGAGGATGGGCAGGGGGCTCTGCCGGCTGGGTGTGGCCAGGAGTTGGGGTTTATTTTATTTTATTTTATTTTATTTTATTTTTTGCTTTTTATCACAAATCCCAAATCCCCACATTGCTCTGGGATCCCAAATCCCTGCAGTGCTGCCTGTGGCCTCCAGCCCCATTTACAACCCCAAAGACCCCAAAGTTGTGCCCAAATGTCCCAATTCTTCCAAAATCCAACCCCGGGGGATCCAGAAGATGTGAGGAGCATGGAGGGAGGGCTGGGAAGGGAATTGATCCCCCAGGGCACCCAAAATCTGAGTTGGGATTGCCCCCAATTTGGGGTCCATGCCCAAATCCCCAGACAAGCCCAGGGCACCAAAGGGGTCAGCGAGAGGCACTTAGGGGTGAATCCAGAGGCTGGAAATGCTGGAATTGGCTCCTGCGGGAATGCTGGGGAGCCCAGGCTTTGGAAGAGGAAGGAAATCCGGGAATTTGGGGTTTTTTAGGCAGGATCACAACCAGGGGAACCTGATCCCTTTGGTTCTCCAGGAATTCCCAGAGCTGGATCCCTCCGGCTCCCCGGAATTCCGAGATTTGGGGATCAGAGACAGAAAGCACTTACACCTCTCCCTGTGACCAACCTTCCAAAGGCTCCCAAACCCCAGTAATTGTCACCTCCAGCCACCCCAAATGTCCCTTGGGCAGAGGAAGGAGGGGGAGCTGGGAAATTCCAGGTGAATCCCTGTGGAAAAAGAAAAACAAAAACGGGAGAGCAGGGGGAAGGGAAAGGACAAAAGGAAAAGCTAAAGATGGTCTGTGTTTCAGTTGCACTGGGGTACATTTCTTTACCCATTTTGATGCTCTCATTTAGGATCGTTGCATGTGTCCTTTTGTGTTTTTTCTTTATTTTATTCATTTTTAGGTTGTTTGTTTGTTTGTTTTTAATATTAAATGAAAGAGAAAAATGTGTATATTTTTGGCAATTTAAGGTAATGTAGCTAAGATATATTTTTTTCACGCTGCTTGACTGGTCTTTATTATAATAAATAATATTAATATTAATTGCGAGTTGGTTTTTAATAAGGATAAAGGGGGCAAATTTAAATTGGAATGGGAATTCCCTGCCTGGTGCTGGGAATGTGTGAAGGAATCCCAAGTCAGGGATAGTCCCCAGGTAGGAATGAGTGGGAAAAAGGGGAGTTTTCCCAAAAAAACCTCAATGATGGCCCCCATTAAATCCAAATCCTCTTGCTGTGCTGGTGAGCAGCTCCTGAATCCTCCTTTTTTCCAAGCATTTATTCCTTGGAAGCCCCAAATCCACAGGCTCATGCTGCCCCTGCTTTGGCCCCTTTCCTGCCAAAATCGGGTCTGGAGCGTGGGATAAGACACTCCCATGTCAGGATTCTGGGAATTTCCGCTGGAAAAGCCACTCTCCTCCAGAATTCTGGGAATTCCCATTGAAAAAGCCCTCCCACCCAGGATTCCTGGAATTCCCACTGCAAAAGCCCTTCCAGCCAGGATTCCGGGAATTCCCAGGGCCGAGGCTGAAGGCCCGGGGGGCACCGGGGGCAAACTGAGGCACAGAGAGGGAGGGATGTGCTCCTGAGCCAGGTGTTCTGCCTGGGAAAGGGAGCGGCACCGGGATCAGGGCAGATTGGGATGTGGGGCAGTGGGAGTGGGCACCGGGAATGGGAACTGGGACCCTGCACTGGGATCGAGACCTGGACTGGGGCCCTGGGAGCGGGTAACAGGATCGGGCACGGGGACCGGGCACCCGGACCGTGCAGTGGGATCGGGAATCGTGACTGGGACCGGGATCGGGAACCGGGATCGGCACTGGGATGGAGCACCGGGACCGGGACCAGTGCTGGGAACGGGAACCAGGATCGCTTACTGGGAGCGAGTACCGGAGTGGGATGGGGCACCGTGACTGAGAGCGGGAACCGCGACCGGCACTGGGACCTGGCACTGAGATGGAGCAGCGGGACCGGCACCGGCACCGGAGGCGGGTGACGGCGGCGGCGGCGGTACCGAGCCCCGGGACCACTCGCCAGGAGCGGCAATGGACCCTGTCCCGGCTCGGAACGGCCCCGCACGGCGCAGCCGCGCTCCCGCCGAGCCCGCCCGGCTCTTCCGGCGGCGCCGGGAGGAGGAGGAGGAGCCGCGCGGGGAAGGTCACCGGGAGCGACACCGGGAGCGGCACCGGGACCATGCTGCGGCCCAGGGCGGCCGCGCTCGTTTCGCTGATGAGGGCGGCGGGGGACGGCCGCCGGTACCCGGACGTCTCGGGGGGGGCGCGGGTCCCGTCGCTCTGCTCCGCGCCCCCTCCGCAGCCGGTGATCGCCGCCAAGGAGCCGTTCCCGGTGGAGCTGCAGGAGGGGAAAACCTACGGCTGGTGCGCCTGCGGGCACAGCAAGCGCCAGGTCGGGCCGGGGGGGCCGGGAGAACCGGGGCGTCCAGGAGAACCGGGGTGGGGGGCGGGAGAACCGGGATCCCGGGAGGTTCCGGGGCTTCCCGGGTCGGGGACTCCGCGGTGGCTCCCAGGGGGCTCCGGGGGATCTGGGACTGGGAATCCCCGGGGGGCTCTGGAGGGTCCGGGGGCTCCGGGGATGGGATGGGATGGGATGGGATGGGATGGGATGGGATGGGATGGGATGGGATGGGATGGGATGGGATGGGATGGGATGGGATGCTCACGGTAGCCCCGGAGGAGCATCCGGCCACCCCCAAACCCCTCCTTGACGCCGTCCCCGTTTGTCCGCAGCCCTTCTGTGACGGTTCCCACAAGAAGGAGGCCCCGGGGCTGTCCTCGCTGCGCTTCACCCCCACCCGAACCGGCCCCGCGCTGCTCTGCGGCTGCAAACGCACCCGGAGCCCCCCGTACTGCGACGGCTCCCACCGGGAGGACGCGGTGCAGGCGGCGCCGCTGCACCCCCGCGCCTGAGCGGGGCTCGGCAGCACCGGCAGCACCGGGATCCCCATCCCGACCCCGGCACGGCCGCACGGCGGGAGGAGAGGCTCCAAACTCCAATGAAATCCTAATTCTGGAGCGCCGGGAGCTGCCCCGGCTGCAGGGATTCACCTCCCGACCCCAAATCAGCCTCTGGACAGTGGGATTGGAGGGAGGGACCCCAAATCAGCCTTTGGACCGTGGGATTGTCAGGAGGAACCTGGAGGTGTGAGAGCCCTGGGGTGCGGCACCTGTGCGGTTTGGAATGGGGGAACCTGTGGGATTTGGGATGCAGAGGCCAATGGGATTTGGGCAGGAGGGGTCTGTGGGGTTTGAGATGAAGGGACCTGCAGGATGTGGGGTTTGGCAGGAGGCTCTGTGGGATTTGGGCTCTGTGGGATCTCTCAAGAGGCTCTGTGGGATTTGGAATGGAGACACCAATGGGATTTGGTGGGAGGCTCTGTGGAATTTGGCAGGAGACTCTGTGGGCTCTGTGGGATCTCTCAGGAGGCTCTGGGCAGCTGCCCCTGTGGTGTTTGTTCATTTCCAAAGCCGGACCTGAGGTTTGCAAAGGTTGAACCGAGGACAAGCCCTGGAGAACGGGATTATTCCCAGGGACTGGGATCGTTCCCAGAAAATTGGGATCATTCCCAGGACAATAAACGTGATCTGAACACACTGAGCAGTCTGGGATGTACTGAGAGGGAAACCCAACACCAAAACACCCCCAAACCCAAATCATGGCCCTGCCCAGCCCGGGCAGTGTCCCCAGGCCAGGCAGTGCAATGGCTGAATTCCACACAGGAATTGTTTAATTTCACAGAAGAATTACTGAATTCCATGCAAGAATTATTGGATTCCACAGAGGAATTGTTGAATTCCCTGCAGGAATTGTTGAACTAGACACAGGAATTGTTGAATTCCGTGGAGAAATTGTTTAATTCCATGCAGGAATCGCTTCATTCCCTGCAGGAATTTGCTCCCTTCCCACGCTTGCCCCTCTCCGGAGCCTCCTGGCCAAAGGCGCCAAAATCTGATTTTAATTTTTATTTTCTTTTATTACAAACGCACCATGAGGGCAGGAGGAGAGGCTGGAAAGGGTGATACACAAAAAAAACCCAAACCAAACCAAACCAAACCAAACCAAAACAAAACAAAAAATTGGGATCATGGGAAACGGGGAGCAGCAGCAGCTCCATCCCAACCTTTGGGTGCCCCCAAATTTTCCTGGAGCTGTCAGGACTTTGGGAAGAGAAAATAATCCAGGGGATTTGTGCTGCCACCTCCAAGCTGGAGGAAAATACCCCCAAAATCCCCGAATTTACTGTGCAGAAGGGCAGAGCCCACAGGGAAAGAAAAGAAATCCCCCAAAAATGCTCAGGATGAGATCTGGGAAGAGCTGGAGCTGCTGGAGCTGGCAGCTATGAGGTGGAGTGTGAAACCCTGGAAAAAAACACAAAAAAACCCAAAAATGGGAAATAGAATCCTGCAGCAGAGCCCGGGGAGGCTGGGGGGGTGGTTGGGAGTTTTGGGGCTTTTGGGGTTTTGGGTTCTGTGCTTGGCCCTCACCTGTGCAACCACGGCCCGGCGGGGAGGAGGAGGAGGAGGAGGAGGAGAAGAAGACTTGAAGACTTCTGGGAAAAGCGGGAATGTGGGAATGGAGGAAAATGGAAATGTGGGAATTTGGGAATGCGGGTATTTGGGAACATGGGAATGCTGGAATTTGGGAATGTGGGAATTTGGGGGTGTGGCAGCTCCCAGCTCCGGGGGTGGGATGAGGGAGGGGCCTGCATCTTCCACAAGTCAAACTCAAACCTCAAAGCCCCCCAAAAAAACCACAAAACCAAACAAAAAGCAAACAAAAAAACCAAACAAAACCAACCCAAAGCACATTTAAAAATATCCGCCGCCATTTCTGCATCTTCTCCGCGTTTTTAAATTAGAAAATAATTCCGTAGAACTCTGCTCTGTCCCTATGTACACACCCACTTTTATAGAGGTCTGCAGGGGGTTTCAGGAATCCCTGGAGGGGTTTTAGGAATCCCAGGAGGATTTTTAGGAATCCCTGGGGGTTCTTAGCAGTCCCTGGAGGGTCTGCAGGAGTTCCAGGAGGATTTTTAGCAGCCCCTGCAGGGTTTTTTGGAGTCCCTGGAGGATTTCCAGAGTCCAGGAGGGTTTTCAGAGTCTCAGAAAGATTTTCCGGAGTCCCAGGAGGATTTTTCGGAATCCCAGGAGGATTTTTTTGAGTCTCAGGAGGATTTTTTGGAGTCCCAGGAGGGGTTTCTGGAGTCCCAGGAGAATTTTTCGGAGTCCCAGGAGGTTTTTAGCTCAGGGCCGAGCCCGCGCTGCCGTTCAGGGCGGTTTTGCGGCCGCGGGCGGGTGGCACCGGGTGGCAGCTGGGTGGCAGCGGGTGACAGTTCGAGGCGGAGCCGTTCAGGGCATGCCCGGGGGGGCCGGGCAGAGTGGGGGGCGATGCCAGCCCTGGGGGCGGTGCCAGCCCGGGGCTCTGCGCTTTGTCGCTGCCCGACTCGCACTCAGAGGCGCCGCTGGTGTTGGTACCGTCGGATGGCAGCGCCGGGCACAGCTTGAGCCGCTTGCAGGAGGGCTGGACGCGGTACTTGAGTGCCAGGGGACCGCTCTGGGGACACGGGGCACGGCTGGCAGTGCGCAGGGACACCGCGGGGACACCGGCACTGCCACACCCCTCACCCCCCCACCAATCCCCCGCTCTGGGATTTGTTATGGGAAAAGCTCCCCCATGACCAATTTTCCCACTTTTCCCCAAGGACAGATTTTTTCCAGGACTGGTTCCCTGTTTTATCCCCCCAAACCATATTTTTCCAGTTTTCCCAGTCTAGATATTCCCAGTTTCCCCAGTACAGGTTTTCCCAGTATTCCCAGCACAGCTTTTCCCGGTTTTCCCAGTTTCCCCATTTCCTCACCCTCCTCCAGGGGTAGATGTAGGCAATGTCCATCAGGGTGTAATATTCCTTCAGGGGCTCATCCTCGTAGAGCACCTCCACCTGGAGATGGGAAAGGATGGATCCAAACCCCAGGAAAAACTCCAAGTAAGGATGGATCCAGACCCCGGGAAAGGAGGGATCCAAACCCCCAGAAATTAGGGATCCAAACCCAGGGAAAGGAAAGATCCAGACTCGGGGAAAGGATGGATCCAGCCATGGGAAAAAGAAGGCTCTAGCCCCAGGGAAGGGACAGCCCAGAAGGAATATTTGGGACAAGCAGGGATCAGCAGTGGATGCAACACTGAGGGGACAAAACGGCCCCTCCGAGCTGAGCTGAGCGTGGCAGAATCCCGGCAGTGCCCCCCGAGCATTCCCAAACATTCCCAAACATTCAGAAGCACTCCCAAACATTCCTGACCATTCCTGAATGTTCCTGACCATTCCTGACCATTCCTGAATGTTCCTGACCATTCCCAAACATTCTGGAATGTTCCCGACTGTTCCCGACCATTCCCAAACAGACGGTCCAGAACGTTCCTGAGCATTCCCGAGCATTCCCAACTATTCCAGAAGGTTCCCAACTATTCCAGAAGCCCAGCTGCTCACCCGGTACTTGCTGGGCACGTCCATCTTGTTGCGCAGGAACTTGGCCAGGTGCAGCACGGTCATGGCCGCGGGGCAGCGCAGGAACCGCAGCCCGGGGCTGGGTGGGCACGGCGGTGCCTGGGGAGGGACAGCTCTGGGGGACCGGGTCTGGGGGGACCCGGCTTGGGAGACCTGGGCTTGGGGTGTCCCCCTGTACCCCAGAGGACCCCCCCCAAGGCAGCTGGGCACTGAGGACTCTGTGCCTCCACGGTGCCACCACAGTGCCACCCCTTGCTCACCTTGTCCTTGTCCAGGTCCCCGTTCTCCACAGCACCTTTCTGGTCCTCCCTGGGGAGGGACACGGGACAGAGTTTGGGGAAAGGTGGATCAGGGATGGCACTGCTGTGATCTGGGATCACACTGGGATCAGGGATGGCACTGCTGGGGTTCCAGATGGGGACAGGGAGCTGTAGGTGGTTCCAGGGCCCCGGGCAGTACCGGGAGCCCAGGTGGTACCGGAGCCCAGCCATATCGGAGCCCTGGGTGGTACCGGAGCCGGCCGTACCTGCAGTCCCGGTGGAACTCGATGGACAGACTGACGATCTCATCCTCGGGCCCCGTGCCCTGGTCCTGCTCAGCCACCTCGCCACGCTCCTCCTGTGAGCCCAGGGGAACTGCGGGACAGGGACACGGGCTGGGATACTGGGACACTGCAGCACTGGGACACTGACAGTGTGACACTGACCCTGTAACACTGACACTGACACTGTGACACTGACACTGACATTGTGAGATTGACACTCACACTTGTCATTGTGACACTGTGACCCTGTGACATGTGACACTCACCCTCGGCCACTGGGTACGCAGAGTAGAAGTCGCGTCTCCTCTTCATCTCATCTGTGGGAACAGGGACAGGGACAGGGATGGGGACAGGGACATGAGTGGGGACAGCACCACAGCTGGGGCGGGGTTAACAACAAGGGGCACAGGGGACATCCCAGAATGCCCAGGGAATTCCCGTGGGAGCTCCAGCAGGAGCCATCCCATAAACCCCAGAGTGGCACCCAATCCTGAGGGATTTTGGGTCCCCACACCCCAAATCCTGAACTTTTCCCCATTCCTGAGGCACTCAGAGCAAATCCACAGCTCCTGCTCCCAGACTGTCCCAAAGTTTGGGATGGGTGCCGTGTGCATGTGTCCTGCTGTCCCTGTGGGAATGGGAAATCCCTGGGAAGATCCTGGGAATTCAGGGGGATGGGAGTGAGTTTCAAACACCCCAAATTCCCAAATTCCTAAATTCCCAAATTCTCCCCATCCTTGGCTGTACCTTTGAAAAGCCCTGGGACCAGCTTGTACACGATGTCCTGGAGGGTTTTGTCCGACCTGGGGGAAACAGGAAAAGTGGGAGAAATCAGTGGGATTCAAGAGCAGTTTGTGCCCTGCACCTCCAGGCACAAACTTCCGCCAGCTCCCCTCTGGGTTTCCCATCCCAAACCCCAAATACTCAATTCCCCATCCCAAATCCCTCAAACCCCCAGTTCCCCATCCCAAAGCCTCAGATCTCCAATCCTCCATCCCAAAACCCCCAAACCCCAGTTCCCCATCCCAAATCCCCACTTCCTCATCCCAAGGCCTCAAATCTCCAAGTTTTTCCAGGTGTTCCCCAGTTTTCCCCCATGGTTTTCCCAGTTTTCCCACTTTTTCCCAGTTTTCCCCAATTTTTCCCACATTTTTCCCCACCTTGGCACCACATGGAGGTGCCACCACCCCCCAGGGCTCGGGGACAGTGGCGGCTCCGTCCCTGCAGGCAGAGACAGAGACTCTGGAGGAGTCATGGGAGTGTAAATATTATAGCAAGCCAGAAAAAATGGGGAAAAAAGGGAAGAAAGGGATGGATGGATGGATGGATGGATGGATGGATGGATGGATGGATGGATGGATGGACGGACCGATGGGGTCCAGGGTCTGTGGGAAAGGACACAGGGCACCCATCCCGCCATCTTTCTGCTGCCACACACATGTCACCAAGTGCTCTTCCCTCCGTGGTGGCATCTCCCCCTGTCCCTACTCCCCTCCCACCTGGAGAGCTCCTCAAACCCCCTCTGCTGCAGGATTTAGGGTCAGGAACAGAGCTGGGCAATGCAGGGGTGGGGACAGCAGTGGGACTGGGATGGAGGTGCCACAGGGATGGGGACACCAGTGGGACCAGAATGGAGCTGCTCCTGGGCTGGCAGCAGAGCCCCAGGGTCCCCCTGCTCCAGGTGCTTGGGGCTGTCCCCTGGAGCAGGGACAGGGCGTGAGGGGCCCCGCGAGTCCTCTGAGTCCCCTGAGCCCCCCGAGCCTCCTGAGCTCCCCAAGCCCCCCCAGAGGAGCCCCCCGGGCTCACCGGATGCTGAGCAGGGGCCGCGTTTTGTGCACCTGCACGTCGCACATGGGGCAGTACTTGTTGGTCTCCAGGTAACGAACAATGCAGGTTTTACAGACTGTGGGGACAGAGGGGCCCTCTGTGAGCAGGGGGACAAGGGGACAGAGCCCCTGGGACCCCCACACCAGCGTGGGGACAGGATCCCTGCCCAGTGCAGCCCCCCGCAGCTCCACGGGGCCTGGCACAGGGTGGGCACTGTGGGACGGGTCACTGTGGGGTTTCGGGGCACCCAGGGGACCCTTGGGGACACGCGGGACACTCACAGGAGTGCAGGCACTCCACGATGGTGGTGGCGTCGATGAAGTAGCCGCCGCAGAGGGCGCACATCAGGTGCGGGTTCAGCTCCGTGATCTTTATCCGGGTGGTCCTGTGCATCTTGGAGCAGCCCCAGGGCGGATCCTCCGTGCGGGAAACCCCCGCGGTCCCTTCGGATGGGACCTGCAGGGACCGCTGGAGGGGACACGGTGTCACTTGTCATTCCCAGCACTGCAGCCACCCCCGGCTCCAGGAGCTGCCGAGCCCCCTCTTCCTCAGCCCTGGCTGTCCCTGGGTGTCCCCAAGTGGGTCCCCAACACGCTGGGACACCTCCGAGCAGTGACAAATCCTCTCTGCCAGCAAACCCTCACCTGTGGCTGTGCGTACACAGCCCCCAAAAAAGTGCATTTTGGGTTGGCTCCATGGAAAAGGCATTTCCAGCAAAAATTCCATGGGTTTTCCTACAGAAAATCCCCAAGCCCGGTGTCGGGCACCTCCCCCGGGCAGGGACACCCAGCGGTGCCCGGTGGGCGCCGGTGACACCGGGAGCCGCCGGCGCTTCCCCCGGTTCCAGCGGGAGCCGCCGGAGCGCGGGATCGCCGCAGTTTCGGTGTTTCCATGGCAACCCCGACACTTGGAGAGCAGCCGGGATATTGTCACTGCCACCCGAGGCCAGGCGACAGGCGGCGAGGAGATGAGCGGGGCACGGCGGCGGCAGGGCCGGGGCACCGGCGGTGGCACCGCACGGCTGCAGGGACAGGCGTGTGACACACGGGGACACAGAGAGGGACACACGGTGACACACATGTGACACACAGGGACATGCGTGTGACACACAAGGACACACAGAGGGACACACAGGGACACACATGTGACACGCAGGGACACGTATGGGCAACAGTACACATGCATTAGGACACCAGCACCAGGGATGGGGACACTGCTGGGATTGGGATGGGGGTGCCACAGGGATGGGGACACTGTTGGGATATTTCAGGGACAGGATGTCACTGGGACTGGGATTGGGGTCCCACAGGGAGGGCACACCATTGGCACTGGGATGGAGGTGTTGCAGGAGTGGGGACACCACAGGGACACCATTGGGACTGGGATGGAGGTGCCACAGGGAGGGGGACACCATTGGGACTGGGATGGGGACACCACAGGGATGGGCACACTGCTGGGACTGGGATGCTGCAGAGATGGGGACACCACTGGGAGCGGGATGGGGACACTACCGTGCTGGAGGGGCAGCAGCCAAGGGGGGTTCAGGAACCCCGGGGAGGTTGGGGGCCCCCAGAACCCCCTCCCAGCCCAGCCCCACTCCCCCGGGTCTGCCCCCAGCCCCAGGGGATGGAGGGGGGGCCCGACCAGCCCCTCCCCGTGTCGGGGGTCCCGCGGTGCCCTGTCCCCGTCACCCCCGCACGGGACCGGGCAGCCCCGCCAGACACCGGAGAGCCACGGCTGCATTTTGGAGGGGATTTCGCCGCTTTCGGTGCTCGCAGCCGTCAATGGCGGCCCCGGGGCTCGGCGGGAGGGGGGAGCCCGAGCCACCGGCGCGAACCGGTTCTAATAACCCGGCCGATAACGGCCGCGCTTTCCCGTGCTGGGGAGAGGGGGAACAAAGCCCCGGCCGCAGTCCCCGGGACCGTCCCGTCCCGCCGGTGGCTCCCGCACCCCCGGCAGCGACTTTCAGGCTCTTTTGTCTCCGTGGGTGGTGGCCCGGCGCGGTGCTCCCCCCTCCCCGAAGCCCCCGGGCCGGGCACGGGCGGGGAAGGGCGTTTCAAAGTCACCGCCAACTCGGGCCCCCACCCCCGGGACCCCCGGCGGCGGCGGCGGCGGCGGCGGCGGCGGGCGTGGGGCTCGGGAAATGCCCCGGGACGGCTCCCCCGGCACGGCCCGGGCCTCGCACGTCACCCACGGGGCCCGGAGCGCCGGGAACGCGAGGGGACAGACCCGGGAACGCGAGGGGACAGCCCCGGAGCGCGGCCCCGCCACCCCCGGCAGCGCCCGCCGGGACCCCCCCACCATTCCCGGCGTGCGGGACGCGGCACCGGAGCTGCGGGAATGGGGAGGAAGCCCCGCTGGACACGAGTGACCACAGAGCGTGTGGGGACAAGGACACGCTACACGGCACCGGGAGCGGCGGCGGGACGGGACCGCGGGGCGTGACACCCGGGGGACACGGATACCGGGGGGGACACGGACACCGGGGGGGACACGGACACCGGGGGGGACACGGATACCCGGGGGTGGGCACTGACAGACGGGGGACACGGAGACACGGGGTGGCCTCGGCCACGCGTGCCCCGCGCTGTGCCCGGGGGGTGCCCGGCCGCGCCCCCGGCAGCTCCCGCCGCCTCCGGGGCCGCACGGCCCGGTGGGGCCGGGGGTGGGGCGGCCCCGGTGGCCCCGGGGCGTCCCCTTTGTACTCGGGGCCGGCTGTCAGCGCGGCCCGGCCCCTCCGCCCGCCCCGGGGGGGTCCCGCCGCGCCCCCCCGGCCCCGGAGCGGTCCCGGCGCGCCGGGCGCGGTGCGGGGGCGGCGCGGCCCCCCCCCCCCGGGGCTGTCGGGGCTCCGCAGCCGCCGCCGGTGCGGCCGGGGGGGTCCCGGGGCACAAAGCGGGGGCGGCGGCGGCCATCGCCATCTTTGGGGCCGGCGGGGCGGGGGGACCGCGGCCGGGCCCGGGCCGGAGGGGGGCACCGGGGCCGGTCCCTACCTGGTGGCGGCGGCAGCGGCGGCCCCGCGGCCGCCCCTCCGCTCCCGCGACTCGGCTCGGCTCGGCTCGGGCGGCGCTGCGGCCGCGGCCCTTTTATATTTTTTTTTTCCCTCCACTCTCCCTCTCCTTTTCTTTTTTTTTTTTTCCTTCTTTTTTTTTTTTTTCCTCCTTCCTCCTCCTTTTTTAAAATATTTTCCTCTTTTTTTAATTTTTTTTTTATTTTTTCCCACCTCCAGCCGCCGCCAGGCCCCGCCCGCCTCACGTGACCTCATTCCTTTGGGGGGCTGCGGAGGAGGGAGCGAGGGGCCGAGATTGGGGGGACCCCCCCGGAACCCCCCAGCCCCAGTGATGGCGGAGATCCCCGGGGGGGAAACGAGAAAGCCCCCAAAACCGCTGGAACGGCCCCAAAACGCGGTGCCCGGTGGAAGCTCCGGGCGCGGTGTCCCCCCACCGGGGACCCCGTTTTGGCCACAAATTGTGACTCGGGACGAGCGGGATCCTCTGCGGGACCCTCGGGAGAAGGAAAGGGAAGAGGGGAAAAAAGAAAGAAAAAAAACCCCAGAAATAAAAGGAATTTCAAGAGGGAAAATGGAAAATTGGAGGAGTGGGATGGAAAAAAAAGGGGAGAAAATAGGAAAAAATAGGGGCCAAATGAAAGAAAGAAAAGGAAATGGGAAAATGAGAGGGGGGAAAGGGAGGAAATAAAAGAAAAGGAAGAAAAATAGAGGGAAATTAGAGAAAAGGAAAAAAATGGAAAAGAAGGAAGGAAAAAGAAGAAAAACAGGGAAATTAGAAAAAAGGGGGAAATGGACAAGAAGAGGGGAAAGAGAGGTGAAAAAACTAAGGAAAATAAAAATTAGGGAAAGAAAGGGAGAACGGGAAAATCGGGGAGAAAGGAATGGAAAAAAGGAAGGTAAGAAAAAATGGAGGGAAATTAGAGAAAGATGGAAAACGATAGGGAGAAGGAAGGGAAGAAAACCGGGAAAATGAGAGGGGGGAAAAAAGGGAAAAGGAAGAAAAAAGAACAGGAGAAAAGGAAAGGAGAAAAGAGGGAAGAACAGTAAGGAGGGAGAGAAAAAAGGCAGGAAAAGAGAAGAAGAGTGAAAAAAAAAAATAGAAAAGCCGGGAAGGAAATAAAGGAGGGGAAAGAGGCAGGAGGAGGAGCGGGAGGCGCTGAGCGAACGCGGCTCTCACATGCCCGGGATTACCGGCGGCTCCCCGCCCCGCCCGCTGCCGGCGCTCGCAGCCCGGCCCCGTCCCGGTGGCCCCGTGCCCGGGGGTTCCCAGTGAGCCTCTGTCCGTGCCGCTGTCTCGGTTCCCGGGATCGCGGGGTCGGTGCCTGCTGGAGCTGTTACCAGTGCCGGTCTCAGTGCTCGGTTGCCCCGGTTCCGGCGTCCCGGTGCTGGTTCCAGTAGGGCCGTGGCCGGTGTCGAGTGTCCTGTGCTTGGGGCCAGTGTCTGGTGTCCTGTTCCCGGTGTCCGTTGCCGGTGCCTGTCCCCGTTCCCCATTCCCGCTGTCCTGTTCCCGGTATCCTGTCCCCGTATCCCGTTCCCGGTGTCCCGATTGCATTACCGGTGTCCCGTTCCCGTTCCCAATGTCCCATTCCCGGTATCTCGTTCCCAATCCCGGTATCCCGTTCCCGCTCCCGTTCTCGGTGTCCCGGTCCCATTGCCGGTGTTCCGGTATTCCGGGTGTCTCGTTCCCTTTGCCGGTATTCCCGGTGTCTCGCTCCCGTTGCCGGTGTCCCGTTCCTTGTGTCCCGGTATTCCCGCTGTCCCGTTCTCGTCCCCGGTATTCCGTTTCCATTCCCGGTGTCCCGTTCCTTGTGTCCCATTCCCGGTGTCCCGTTCCCAGTGTCCCGTTGTCTCGGTCTCGTTCCTGGTGTCCCGTTTCCATTCCCGGTATCCCGTTCCTGGTGTCCCGTTTCCATTCCCGGTATCCCGTTCCTGGTGTCCCGTTTCCATTCCCGGTATCCCGTGTCCCGTTTCTATTCCCGGTATCCCGTCCTCGTTCCCGGTATCCCGTTTCCATTCCCGGTGTCCCGGTATTCCCAGTATTCCGTTTTTATTCCCAGTTTTTGTTCCGGTTTCCGCAGTGAGGGCCATGAGCGCGAGCAGCTGCCAGCGCGGTCTCTGTGGCGCAATCGGTTAGCGCGTTCGGCTGTTAACCGAAAGGTTGGTGGTTCGAGCCCACCCAGGGACGGGCCGCTCCTTTTCCTTTTCCCGGGAGGGACGGAACCGGACACGGAGAGCGTTCGCTTGCCGGGCATCCGCTCGCAGTGGTCCCTCCGACGTGGAGAAGCAGCTCCCGGTGCCCCCAAACCGTCCCCGCTGTGCTCCCACGAGGACCTTTTGGGACATTAAAATCGCACCTGTTCCTGTTTCCGTCCAAATCCCGTATTTTGCCTCAAAATTAAACTGAAGGGGGTCCCAAGGGTGCCAGACCGAGCTTCCCCTCTCTGAAAACTCCAGTAAATTCCATTTTTCTGCCCTGAGACGATGGAATTCCCGAACTGCCGGAATTCCTCTTCAACCCCGGGCACGAGGCCACGCTGGGATCGATTCCGGGTATTCTCCCCTGGCTCTGCCCGGGGCTGCTCCCACAGCCGGAACGCGGGCTCCGGCTCCCGCCAGGTACTTTTTGTGACGGAAAACCCCTCAAAAACGCACTTTAAAAATAGGATTTAAAAATAAGATTTAAAAATGGGATTTAAAACCGCAGCGGGCACGGGCCGGGCTCTGCCTGCCCATCGGGGCCGGGATGTGCCGTGACCCCAGAGTGACCCCAACCTCCCCCACCCCGTGCCGGCGCTTCCCGAGGAGATTTTTGGGAGAATCCCCTTTGGATCGGCGAGCTCGGGGCTGTGTCCCCACCCTTGGAGATGCGGCTGTTCTCCTGATGGATCCAGCTGTGCCCCGATTATCCAGCTGTTCCCCAATCCAGCTGTGCACCCACTGATCCATTTGCTCCCCATTGCTCCAGCTGTTCCCCCCACTGATCCAGATGTGCCTTCATTTATTCAGCCCTGCCCCGATCCATCTGTTTCCCCATTTTCCAGCTGTTCCCATTTATCCAGACATTCCCATTTTTTCCAGTTTTCCCCCATTTTTCCAGCTGTTTCCCCATTTTCCAGCTGTTTCTCCCTTTTTCCAGATGACACCCCTCCCGCACTCCCGTCATGCCTCGCGCGCTCACTGTGACTCGTCACTTTCCCGCCCCGCCACCCTCCCCTGCCTCAGCCAATCACCTGCGCGCGCCCCAGCCGCTCCCGCCAATCCCCAGCAGCCTCCGGCTCCAGGCGGCGGCGGCGGCCAATGGCGAGCGTGGAAGGCGAAACTACTGGCGGCGGCCACCAATGGAAAGCGTTGGCGTGAGAGCGGCGGTGGCAGTGACCAATGGAAAGCGGTGAGGGCGGGACCAGCGGGGCCGACAGCCAATGGGAAGTGGTGAGGGCGGGAGCGGCGGCGGCGCGGCCGGGCCGGAGCGGGGCCTGGGCAGAGACCGAGCCGGGAGCGGAGCGGGGGCGGTGCAGGGACACGGCGGTGACACAGCAGTGACAGAGCGGTGACAGAACGGTGACCGAGGGGTGATTGAACAGCCGCAGCCATGGTGAGATCCGGCACGGCACCTCCGGGGCCCGGCACAGTGCGGGGGAGGCCGCTCCGTGAGGGGAGGCCCGTGGGCAGCGGGGCAAGGAGCGGCCGGGGCTGAACCCCAGCTCGGAGTGGCGGTACCGGGGGGGCCGCGGGGGCCGCTTCGTGAGGGGAGGCCCGGCAAGGAGCGGTGGGGGCTGAACCCCAGCTCGGGGTGGCGGTACCGGGACACCCCGGAGGCCGCTCCGGTGCCCTGAGCCACCTCTCCGTGCAGTCGATCATGTCGTACAACGGCGGGGCCGTGATGGCCATGCGGGGCCGGGGCTGCGTGGCCATCGCCGCGGACCGGCGCTTCGGCGTGCAGGCGCAGACCGTGACCACCGACTTCCAGAAGATTTTCCCCATGGGCCAGAGGCTCTACATCGGCCTGGCCGGGCTGGCCACGGACGTGCAGACCGTGTAAGTGAGGGCCCGGCAGGGCTGGGGATTTGGGTTAATGGGAATTAACGGTGCCGATGCTGCTGTGCCTGGTTCTGCTGCTGGGAGAGGTTTGGAAATAAAGCAGCCTGATTGGGATCACATCACTGCTGGAGTTGGGATTTCACTGGTGGAGTTGGGATTTCACTGCTAGAGTTGGGACTTCACTGCTGGAGTTGGGATTTCACTGCTAAAATTCAACTTGCACTGCCAATATTGAACTTTTACTGCTAAAACAGAACCTTCACTACTAAAATTTAACTTTAACTCCTAAAATTCACCTTTCACTGCTAAAATTCAATTTTAACTCCTAAAGTTGAACTCTCACTGCTAAAATTCCACTTTCACCCCTGAAATTCATCTTTTCCTCTCACAGTTCCAGCTCAGCTGCAGCAGCAGCTGTGTGTGCAGCCCTCGGTGCTGGTGTCTGTCAGCAGCAGAAGCAGCCAGGCCTGGCTGAGGGGAAGCAGCAGGACCCTGCTTTGCTTTAAGCCCAGCTCTGATCTCTTGCAGGGCCCAGAGGCTGAAGTTTAGGCTGAACCTCTATGAGCTGAAGGAAGGGAGGCAGATCAAGCCCCAGACCTTCATGAGCATGGTGTCCAACCTGCTCTACGAGAGGAGGTAAAACTGAAAAGCTGCAATTTCTGTGTGGTGCCAGAGAGGGCTGAGGGTGCTGGAATGGCCAAAGGAGCCTCGATCATTTCCTGCTGCCACCACCCCCTCTCTGAGCAGGTTTTTGTTCTCTTGGGGTGACATTTCCTCCCCAAATTCAAACAGAATCAGTTGTCAAAGCAGAACGAACTCCTTCTGCTTCAGGATGGTCTGCTATGCCAAAACCATGGCAGGGCTCTCCCTGAAAGCAGCTGTGGGATGGTTTCTGTGCCAGGAAAACATTTCTGAGGATGTGGGACTGCACCAGGGCTTGGAATGGGGACAGCTCTGGGCACTGGAGGGAATGGCTGGGTTGGAAATTCAGGGAAGGGAGGGTGAGCTCTGTGAATGGGGATCCTAAAGCTGCCAGAGCTCCAGGAGCGTTCGGACACTGCTGCTGGGCACAGGTTGGGATTCTGGGAATTGTCCTGTGCTGAGATGATCCCTGTGGTCCCAGAAGAGCAGGGTGATCCTTGTGGTCCCTCCTGGCTGTCCCTGTCCCTAGGGCTGTCCTGAGCCCAGCTGGGCTGGGAATGGTCATGATCCCAAAGCTGCCAGAACTCCAGGAGCATTCGGACACCGCTCCTGGGCAAGGCTGGGATTTTGGGGAATTGTCCCATGCCAAGATGATCCTTGTGGTCTCAGAAGAGCAGGGTGATTCCTGTGGTCCCTCCGGGACTGTCCCTGTGCCCAGGGCTGTCCTGAGCCCAGCTGTGTCCCCAGGTTTGGTCCCTACTACACGGAGCCGGTGATCGCGGGGCTGGACCCGCTCAGCCACGAACCCTTCATCTGCTCTCTGGACCTCATCGGCTGCCCCATGGTCACTGACGACTTCGTCGTCAGCGGCACCTGCTCCGAGCAGATGTACGGGATGTGCGAGTCCCTGTGGGAACCCGACATGGTCAGTGGGGCTGGGGTCATCTGGGATAGCCTGGGGTCACCTGGGATAGTCTGGGGTCACCTAGGGTCCCCTACCTGGCATCTCCTGGGGTCACGTGGGATAGCCTGCGGTCACCTGGGATCTCCTGTGGTCTGTGGATTCAGGAGTTCTCCCTTCTGTGCTCACTGGAGACACTGAGCTGGGGAGAGGCTTCATTCCAAGTGTGCCTTGTGCAGCCTGAGAGAGAAAGCTTGCAGGGTTTTGGGGGGTTTGGGTGAAATTTCTGGGAGGATGTGCAGCCCAGGTGAAGCCCTGTGCTCCCTCTGTACCCCAGGAGCCCGAGCACCTCTTCGAGACCATCTCGCAGGCCATGCTCAACGCTGTGGACAGAGATGCCATCTCCGGGATGGGCGTGGTGGTGCACGTCATGTGAGTGCTGGGGCTCCCGGGGACTGGGCAGTGCCTTCTCTTCCCTTCCTTCCCTCAGGGATCCCCAAATCCAGGGGTTGGGCACTGCCTTCCCTTCCCTCAGGGATCCCCAAACCCTTCCCTTCCCTCAAGGATCCCCCAAATCCTGCCCCTCCTCAGCCAGGCTCTGTTCCTTCCCAGGGTTTGATTTTGCTGGTGCAGTTCCTTGCTGGAGCCAAGAAATGACTCCTGGAGTTTGAGTCCCTCTGCTCAATTCCCTGTCTGCATTCCCATGGGATTGAGGATGGAATCCTGGAATTTTGAGTCCTGCTGCTCAGGGATTCTGTGGTTGCATTCCCATGGGAATGAGGAGCTCTGCCCCTCATGGATGCAGCATTAACTCCCAGAATTCTCATGGGATTGAGGAGCTCTGCCCCCGCCATGGATGCAGCATTAACTCTCACCTCTGTCACCAGCTGCCTTTGGAAAATCCCATTTTGCCCCTGCAGCACCCCAACCCTGGGAGCTCCCCACAATGAAGGGTTTATTGATTGTTGTCACAACCACCTGAGCTCCTGCCTGTGCACCTGGGACTTACCAAGGCAGAACAAGCTCTAGGAAGGGTTTAAACCTGTGTTTAGCAGTAAATAATCTCATCTTTTTCCCTTTCCAGAGAGAAAGACAAGATCACCACCAGGACCCTGAAAGCTCGCATGGATTAGCCCAGCCCAGCTGCTCTGTGCCACTCGGGACTTTTTAAAATAAAACTCTGCCCTGAACTTCCCTTTTGGTGCCTTTGAGCAGGGTCAGGATGTCACCCTGGCTGCCAGGACACAGAGGTGGCTCCAGGAGTGTCACCCTTCATCCAGTCCATCCCTTCAGCACCTCCCAGATTGGGATGGAAATACAAATTATCCCAAGCAAGCAGAGGGAAAACCTAACCCTGTCCAGTGACAGGGACACCTTGACTGTCCCAGGGGGCTCCAGCCTGGTCTGGGACATTTCCAGAGATGGATCAGCCACAGCTGCTCTGGGAATTCCATCCCAGCCCCTCCCAGGAGGGGAATTCCTTCCCAAAATTCCATTTAAACCCTGCCCCTCTCCCAGTTTTCCCCCATCCTGCCCCCCCCAGGACTCCCCATGCTGGAGGAGCAGCTCAGGGTGACCCCGCAAAGAGCACAGCAGGGAGGATCCAGATGTACACAAAGTTTTAATTTTATTTCTTTTTTTTTTTTCTCTGGTTGGAGACTCATCTTGTAACATGCATGCATTTCAAAACAGTAACAGTGTCTCAAACTGCTCCTAGCAAACAGACAAGCACAGAGGACTTCAAATTCCTATTTAAAAAACAGCAGTGAAAAAACCTAGAATGTTCTTTTTTTTACTTTTTAATTTTTTTTAAGTTTTTTTAAGGTTTTTATTTTGTTTAGTTTTTAGATTAAACTTAATTTATTCACATTTTTTCTTTTCAATTCAGTTGCACTGATTAGCCCTGCCCACCCTCATGACCTGTGTGTGGAATCTGCTCTCTCCACTCCCGTCCAGCTGCTTGGGCAGCCCCAGAGCAGCAGAAATTTTGAGTGGTTTCCACTAAAAACGATGTGTCCACAGCTCTGCCATCCCAGTTATCCATGGGATCCATACCACAGAGCCAGGACAAGGAGCAGGGGCTGAGGGGGACACTGGGAGTGGCTCTGCAGGAAGGGGACATTTGGGAATTCGGGGCTGTGGCCATGCTGGGGACACCCCCCTGGTTTTGGGGGAAAATCCTTCAGCTGGGGGTGAAATTCCAGGTGCAGCTGGAAGGGAGGCCTGGGAAAGGACTGCATAGTAGTCATGGATTGGGAATATCCACCACCACAACCTCCTCACCTCCCTGAGCCTGGCCTGGCTGGGAAAGCAGGGATTTCCACCCAAAATACCAATAACAATAACAAAAAACAAACAAAAACCCATCCAAACAAACAAAAAACTCAAAAAAAAACCCCCAAAAACAACCCAAACAAACAAACAAACCCCCAAAAAACAAAAAAAGGAAATAAGACTCAAAAGTGGTTCCGATTTCCTTGCTGATTGTGCTGATCCAGATTCCAAGCTGGGACTGTGGGAGTGTGGCCGCCCCCTGCTGCCCCACGGGGTGAACTCTGTCCTCAGTGGGGTGAATTCCATGCCCATGGGATAAATTCCATCCCAGCAGGATGAATTCCACCCCCATAGGATGAATTCTTTCCCCACGGGATTAATTCCATCCCCACAGAAGGAATTCCAACCACACATGGTGAATTCTGTCCCCATGGGGGTAAATTTTGTCCCCACAGGATGAACTCCATCCCCATGGAATTCACTCCCTGTGAATTCCCAATTAATTCCATGGGGTAAATTCCCCATTTATTCCATGATTGTGGCTCAGGATGGAGCCTGGGCCAGGCAGGGGTGAGGAGGGACCAAGGGAAGGCTCCCACGGCTCCTGGGGCTGTTCCCCAAATCCCAGCCCTGGGGAACCCCCAGTTCCCAGCCCAGCTCCCAGCCCAGCAGCTCTGCAGTGCATTTATTGCACTCCTGGAGCACAGCTGGCTCTGCCTCCCCTCTCCCACTCTGATTTCGGGGCTGTCCCAACAGGGAAGGTGGGAATTCCCAGCTCAAAGCAGATTTTGGGGGTTTTAAATCCTTCAGGAATGTGGGCCCTGCAGCTCCTCCTGTCTCAGGCACTGCAGAGGGGGAGATGCTGCTCATTGATTATTTGGAGCTCCACTGGACCAAATTTTGCTTTTTTTTTGGCCAAAAAAAAATCCTGAATTCTGCTGCAAATTCTGTCAGTTAAATGTGTTCTGCAGGGTTCATGCTAAGGACAGGGATATCTACATTCAGCAAAAGCTAGAATTAAATCCACACCAAAACCAGACAACAAACTAGCACAAGCAGTTGTAAAACCAGAATTGAAAGGGCTGGGTTTTCCTTTTTTTTTTTTTTTTTGTTTTTTAAATACTTAAGTTAAAAAGTGACCTAAAACAAGATTTAAAAGAAAAAGAAAAACCCTACAAAACAAAACAAAGCAAAGCAAAAAGAAAAGAAAACAAACAGAAAGAAAAAGTCCCTTTTAAAAACAAATCAAAATATTTGCAGCTTCACTTCTTGTTCTGATAATAAAAAATACTGTCTAGAAACAAAATTTAGCATTTTTAAGGTAATGCTACTTCTGCAAATGTAAACAATATACAAAAATGCTTCTGTTAAACAAAGTTACATACCTGGGTAATACATCATTAGGTGAGAAAATTGCATTTAACCACTTCAATACACAATATGGCAACTGGACAGAAGGGGCAGAATCTTTGTGGGACCTCCCCAGATTCACCTGGAACAGCCAAATTTAATCCCAGCAGGAGTTTGGAATAAGAAAATATTTCCTGTTCTCAATTTTTGTCAGAACTCTGTAAGGATTTCTGCAGGAATTCTCTGGTTTTTGATTGGATTCCTTATTCATTATTCTGGAATTCAATAAAGGAGATTTTTTTGCCATCTTCACTCCCCTTTCTCTGGGTTTGCTCTATGGTGTTCACCCACCTCCTGCTCTCTTCCTCTTCCCTTTTTCTCCTCTTTATTTATTTATGTTTGGTTTTTTTTTAATAGATGATTTAAAGATAAAACAACTTCCAAGCTACTTTCCCCAAAAGGAGAAGGGTAAACTTACCAGGTCAAAGTTGCAGATTCAATGCAATTTTTTGTTTTTTTAACTGTCAGGAATAAAAAGTGATTGGTGTTTAATTCCTAATTAGCAGTAAACTTAAGTGCTTACTAAGAGAGAAGCAACCAATATAATGCCCACAAAATGAAGCTGATGATGCCCTCTAAATCCTCCTTTTTTTTTTCTTTTAAAGTATTTTTTAGCTGCATTTGGGTCGTGGCTTTTCCAGCTCCACAGCTTAAAATCCCTCCAGCCTCCCACACCAAAGGGGCAGCAGAAATTTGTGCCACGCCAAAGGGAAGGACCAAAAATCCTCAAATCCCATCAGGACCCCTAATTTTTAATTTCTCCAAAATTCTATTTACAGTGCACCCTCAGGGGCTTCAATTTCAGCCCCTGCCAAGGTGAGACCTGTGGGGGGGATTCACATCAGGGAGGGGAAATGGGGAGGGGGTGAAGAGGAAATAAAACCAAAAAAATCCCCCAAACCCCACATTCAGAATCCAGCCAGAGGCAGGGTTAATTTAGGGGAATTACTAGGGTGTGATGAGCACCAGTTATGTCTCAAAAAGGACCAAAATTCCACACAGCAAGAACTGTTACAGCACAGGACAGACACTCCCAACAGCTTATTCCCCAAACAAAGGCATGTGTGAAAAACAGTTCCAAGGCAGATTAAGCAACATGTTTCAACTGCAAAGAGGTTTGTTCAAGACTCTAAATCCTGCTTAAAAAGAGAAAGGAAATTAAAATTAAAAAAAAAAACAAACAACAAATCCCAAAACAAAGAACCAAAAGTTCTGTTGTGCAGCAGAGCTTACGAAACCCACAGCAAGGCTGCCGAGCTTGGCTGTGAAAGGGTTAAAGGAGACAAAACAGGACGATTTCAGTCACTCCAATCAGTCCCAAAATCCTTCAGGGGGGGCTGCAAAAGAAATCTGGTGTGAGAGTTCAACCATTTCCACTCCTGGAGGGTCGCTCAGGGGGTTGGGAGCAGGATGAGCCCAGCTCCCAGCACTCCCCCCTGGCAGCCAGGCCAATTCCTTCTGTGCAAGTCACATTTTTTAAAAATAAAACACAAAAAAACCAACCCAGCAACCTCTGTCAGGACACAGATTCAAGTACCTGTTGCAGGTGAGGTGGGGAAGGAAGACTGAATAATTAATTAGCTAATTAACACTGGCAGGATTGTGATGGTGACCTCAGAGCCATTCCTGGCTGAGGAAGTGGCCCAAAATCTTAGCCTGGATCTACAGGTACAAAAATGCCTTTTTAAAAATCTTTTTTTTTTTTTTTTTCTCTTCTTTTAAGGAAATCTTCAGAGCTGGCCAATTAAAATCGCCCCAGGTCCAAGCACATAATGAGCTGAGGTTGGTCAATGCCTCTCTCAGTTCTCTGCTTGTTTTTAGCTTTTAGGAGTTACACCTTTTTTTTTTTTCCAGACATCATCTTTGGTAGATGTTCATTTCCCTCATCTTTCTTGTAAATCAAGTGCAGTTACTAAAAAGTGGTTTGTTTTTTTTTTCCTTTTCTTTTTTGTTACTTAAATTAACCGAAAAAATATAAAGTGTCCCAGTCTGAATTTACCTAAAGTTCAGCGACTCCTCCTTTTTATCAGAGTTATATTTTCCATCCTTGAAATGGTGAGCTATTTTCCTTCCAATTCCTACCGAGAGGGAAATAAAGGTTGTTTTTTTTTTTTTTCTTTTTCTGGCCAAGCCAGTCCAATAAAACAACAACAACAACAACACAAAAAACAAGGAGTGGTTTGTGAGTCAGGCACTGCTGAATGTGACCCCTCGGGGACAGTGCCACACATGTCCCAGCCCCTCAGCAGAGAGGAGAAAATGTCACTGGGCAGAAAGAGCAGTGCTGGAACAATGCACTTGGCTTGTTTGGAAAAGCCCTCAAATCTGAGATCTGGGCACTTCTGGAACGCCAAACCCAGAGGTGCAGCAGGCGCAGCGAGGATGAGGATGGGTTTTGTCACACGGTGCCACACGTGCCCCACACGGTGCCACAGGTGTGCTCCGGTGCTGCTGCATGTCTGTGCTGTCCCAGGCTGCAGGAGCAGCCCCCAGGCCTGCCTGCAGCCCTGCAGCAGGATGTGCCCCTATGTCAGGATGCTGGAGATGAACTCATTGAAGCGCTTCGAGTACTGCTCGGGGTTCACCGTGGAGATCTCAGCCCCGGCCTGTGGAGAGACAGCGGGTCAGGGGGCAGGGAGGGGGGTCAAGGAGGGGTCAGGAAAGGGTCAGAGGGGCAGGGAGGGAGCAGGGGCACAGCCCCTCTGTTGGGGAGGATCCACGGCTAAGGGAAAACCCAGCAGGTCTGGAGAGATCCCCAAGGAACATGACTTCAACTCCAGCTGCATGTCCAGTCAGGGCACTGTGAACCTTCGTGGCTCACAGAGTTAGGAGCACAAGAGCTCCCAGAGCTGAGTCAGGGAGGGTGAGGATGGATTTCAGGGAAAGGTTTTTCAGACAGAGGGGGTCTGAGCACTGGAACAGCTCCCCAGGGAATGGTCAGGCCCCAGGGCTGCCAGGGTGGGATTTGGGGTCTGTGATGGGTCCCCTCCACGCCAGCATATCCCAGGATTCCACACTAACTCCCCGAGGTGCTGGCTGCGCTGGACTCCACCCTAAAGGTAATTCCAACCTCAGCAATGCCCTGATTCC
Organism: Agelaius phoeniceus; assembly: GCF_051311805.1. Lineage (NCBI taxonomy): Eukaryota > Metazoa > Chordata > Aves > Passeriformes > Icteridae > Agelaius > Agelaius phoeniceus. The sequence continues at coordinate 71,719 of NC_135290.1, read as the reverse complement.
ATGTCCTGCTAGGCTGGGCTTTCCCAAGCCCTGCTGGGAGCTCAGGGGGACTGCCAGGACACAGAGGTGACCCAGGGGTGTCACCCTTCATGCAGTCCATCCCTCCAGCACCTCCTAAATTGGAATGAAAATACAAATTACCCCAAGCAAGCAGAGGGAAAACCTAACCCTGAGGTGACATGGAGGGAAGTGCTGAGCACAGGGGCTGGAGAATTCCCACCCTGGCAGGAAGATCAGTGCTGGGGACACCTTCCACCCCAGGAGATGCTGTAGAGCAGAAGCCCCAGACCCAGGAGCCCCCCTGGGCCAGGCTCACCCCATGTTTCACTGTCTTGGCAGCGTGTGCAGCTTTCTTCTTGGTGTCGTAGGGTGTGAGGATGTCGATGATGGCCATGAAATAAACCTCCTTCCTGGGGGCACCTGGGGGCATGGCAGGGGCTCAGTCCCCTGGGAACAGCCAACTGCACCCCCTCCTCCAAAAAAAACCCCTGGCACACCCAGCTTCATCCCTCTCCTCCAAAGACACCCCCTTCCAGCCAACACAAGGGACTGCCCAGCAAAGCAGGGACAGCCCTCCTGTCTCCTGGACTCCACCTTAAAGGTCTTTTCCAACCTCAGCAATGAGCTGATTCCTTGTCCTGCTAGGCTGGGCTTTTCCCAAGCCCGGCTGGAAAGCTCAGGGTGGCTGCCAGGACACAGGAATGGCCTCAGGGGTGTCACCCTGGCTGCCAGGACTGAACCACCTTACTGAGCCTGGGACACCTCCCCTTTCCCTGCCCTCCATCCTTCCTCCACAGTTCCCTCACACCCTCCCTGCCCTCCATCCTTCCTCCACAGTTCACTCAGACCCCCTCTACCCTCCACAGCTCCCTCACACCTTCCCTGTCCTCCCCAGCTCCCCACACTCACTGTCGTGGCTCTTCATGGCGTACACATCCACGGAGGGGTCGAACTCCCCGGGCCCAAAGAACCGGGGGTAGTTGAGGAGGTTGCCGGGGCTGTCAGGGGGGGTCCCGTAGGAGGAGATGGGGTTCCCCCCCAGCCCATCATTCTCACACTCCTCATCCTCTGCCCGCTCCTCCACTTCCATCTCCTCCTGCTCGGCCCGGTCCACGTCGTGGATGCCCACCAGCAGGCTGTAATCCATGATCTTCAGCTGGGCTAAAAACTGGGAGAGAGGCAGCAGTGAGAGCTGGCACCCATACGGGGTGGGGGAGGCTCAGCCCTACCCTGCAGTGCCTCCCTAGGTCTGGCATTGAGAGCTAAACCCTCCTGACACTCCAGAGGAGCTGCACAGGCCCCCTGCCCTCAGCAGGACATGGCTGGTGCAGGAGGAGTTGTTCTGCAGCCCTGAGCCAGCAGTGAGGATGCATGTGGCAGCAGCTCTCTGGCCACAGAGATCAACAGACAACTTACCCAGGCCTTTCTGGGGAAAGGCTCTGAGAAGATTAGAGAAAAGAATGGTAAATAATTCTTTCACTTGTTCACCTGTTGCTGTGTACTGTCGGCTGGGGGTCTGTACAAATCACAAATGGGATGGAACTGCTGTGGAACACCTCTCAAACTCTCAGCATCAGTCTCATTACATGGTTATGAAAATGGGAAGATGCCAGCAGGTCACATTTTTGGTAGTAGACAAAGAACTCAATGTAACAACTTACTTTAAAAATTTTTTGACCAATCACACAAAGCAAAAGCATATTGACAGTAGTTCCATCCAACCACTATAAGCACACGTACCTTTGGTTAAATAATGCCTGCTTATTTTGAACACAATACCTGCTTGTAAGCCTTCAAACACAATGCACAGAGCTCCATTATTAAACTCAGAACATCCTAACATCTTGCTAGATAGACTTTTCTGTAGCTCAGGGAGTGAGGGGATGCAGTGAGGGGAGACAGAGCAGAGCTGTCCCCCAGGAAATTACCTCCACATCCCGCTTCAGCTTCTCAAGGAAGTTCTTTTTACTCTCTTCTCCAACATGCAGCTTCTGACCCTCATTCAAGAAGTCATTGTCCTTGAAGGTTGGGAGATCCTTGGCCTGCAACAAAAAGCCTGAGGTGAAATTCCCCAGCCTGCTGCCAGGGGAGGGCTGGCACACGGGTGTGGCTGCAAAAGCCCCTGCTCAGTCTGGGCTTTTGGGGTGCTCAAAGTCCACTGAGGATGGAAAGGGCATCAGGCAGAGCACAGAAAGTGTCAGGGAATCCGTGGGCTCAGCTGGACCTACAGGGAAGCTCGAGGGAGACGTGGAGCAAGTCAGCTTTAAAAACTGCACAACTGGGCCAGGGATGCTCCAAGCAACTCCCAGAATTGAAATGAAATTAATAAAATAAATTAATTTTCTTGGTTTCTGACTGCAGGGGGGAAAGGGGTGAAGGCTTGGGGAAAAACAAACAAACAAACAAATCTTCTCTTCCTAAAGATTTGAGGAAAACATTCAAGCCATGGCTTTTTGAGGGATCTGCCTGCAGCAGGCCCTGAGGATTCTGGGCATGTGGGAGAACTTGGAGCCCCTTTGTGCTTCAGGGTTTCAATTCTTTAGTGACACAGGAAGGTGGGGTGGCTCTGTGAGCTCACATGAACCTCCCAGCTGCACGGGCCAAGGAGTTACCAGGGGATTCAGGGCAAATGGGAGTTCCTTGGCTGCTGGCTGGGATCTTTTAGGGCAGGGTGGAGCAGACTCCAACCCTGAAAATCCTATGTGCAGAACATGGACCAGCACGAGGCACTGCTGGGATTTCCACAGGGATTTCAAAGCAGCAGCACAGAAGTCCTGCAGGGGAAGGAAGCTCAGCCCTAAATTCCCCCACTCAAGCCAGTTTTAGGAATGTGCCAAGGATCTGGTTTATAAATCTTCTGGTGGAATATCTACCCCTGACCTGCCTGGGGTTGGTAGTTAGGGTGCTGTGAGGAAACCCTTCCTTAGGGACAGCACTGCCCTCAAGGTGGGGTTTGGTTCTGCTGGGACTGTCCTCCAGCCCTGGCAGTGCCACCACAACACAGCAGGGCAGGCAGAGCCAACTCCCTCCCAGCCTGAAAGGGGAGACAGAGAAAGGGGGAACTCAGGGCCTGTGGAACCTCCCCTTCTCAAAACTCCGGTGAAAAAGGGAATGGAAAGGAAAAGAAAATGGAAAAGGGAACTCAGTTGGATCTGTCTGCTTCCAAGCACCAGGAGAAAGGAAAGGCTGACCAGGGATGGCTCCATACCTTCTCTTTGTCACTTGCTTCCCTGGATACTGTTGAGCCCTAATAAAGAAAAAAAAAAAAAAAAGAAAATATAACTACTGCACTCTGGGTCACACTCCCAATGGACCAACATTGAACCTCCATGCACAGCCCCCTAAAACCTGATCCCCTGAGCAAATCCCAAAGCCCAGAACCCTGCCAAGGGGGGTTCCAGGTCCAACCCCCAGAGTTATGATGCCTTTTAGTTTTTGTATTTTTCAGATTCTGTTATGCTCTAGTGTGTGGGTCTGCGCTCCATATTATGGGATGGTAAGCTCTCTTCACAGAGCAAGGAGACAAAAGAATTCCTTCTCCATTCTGTAATTCTGCCTGGCCTCTGCTCTAGGTCAGGCTGGATAAGGCCTCACCCCAGCCCCCCAGGGCCTCACCTTCAGGTCGTACTTCCTGTGCACGGTCAGCCTGTGGCTGAAGACATTTCTGGTGACCACCATGTAGGTCTCCACGCCGTCCACGGTGAGCCGGTACATGCCCAGGAACTGGGGCAGGAGCGTGTTCCCATGGCACTCCACGATGAACTGGGGGACAGCAGGGAGGGACAGAGCTCTGTCACACAAACCCCAGCTCTGACAGGACACAAACTGTGCTGCAGCCAAGGCACCCATGGGAAAGGAAAGGAGGATTGGAACAGCTCCTGGGGTCTCCAGGAAAGGAGTGAGGATGTGAGAATCCCATTCCCTGAGCAAGCTGGTCCAGGGAGTGCCAGCCTGCCCATGGCAGGGAGCTGGGACATCTCCAAGGTTCTTCTCAGTCCTGGGATTCTGTGACTCTGTGTATGGAGCAGGAAGATCTCCAAGGCTCCTCCCAATCCTGGGATCCTGTGACCCTGTGTGTGTCCAGCCTGCTGTGACAGGCCAGGTGTGCACTGGCACTGCCCAGCTTCACTTCTCGTGGTTACCTTGCTGTGCCTGGAACTGAGGGCCTGTTAAACACCCCCTGCTCAGAACCCCTGCAGAGCAGATGGGCTGGAACCAGCACCTGGACCAGGACATTTCCAGCTCTCCCCCTATGACCCCACTTCCCATCTTCCCTCCAGCCCCTCTGGAAGGTCTGAGGCAACAAATGAGGAGCCTGTTTGCAGCTCTGATCTACCAGGGATCCATAATTTATTGACACAAGGGCCAGGATGAGCTGGGAAGAGGCTCAGCACCACAAACAGCTGCTGGGTTGTCCCTCAGACATTCATCCCTCAGATTTTTGTCCCTCAGATTCTAAAGACCATTTCTCCCACAAAACCTGCGTTCAAGCTCTGCCAGCTGTGAATCCAAGCTCCAGACCCCCAGCAGATCCCCAGGTGTGCATGGGGGGCTCCAGACTCACCATACCTGGTGGTACTTCTTGAGGATGTTGTGCATCTCTGCCACGTCCTCGCTGGACACGGCCTTGATGACGAACCTCCTGTCGTAGGTGGTGAGGAAGCGCGCGCCGCAGCGGCCCTGGCTGTCGCTGTTCACCGGGGCACTGCGTGTCACCGAGTTCTGGGGGACAGACACGGCGTGGGGATGGTGCCAGGAGCTGTCACCTCCCTCAGCAGCAGGGCCAGCCCCACAGGACCAGCTCAACCACCCACTCTGGCTGTGAACTCCAGATTTGGTGCTGCTGAGGGTAAAATCCAATTGTTTAAAAGTCTGGACGTGTTTTTAGGGCTTCCAGCTGGCCCCATGACTTGACGGCAGGTTTTACTCCAACACCTGGGGTGTGTTTTTGGAAGATGTTTTTTACTGAAGGTTTTTTACAGGTGTAGGATACACAGGCCAAGAGCTCTCAGCATTTCCTCTCAGGGATTTAAGAACAGTTAGGACATTCCTAAGGCTTAAGGAAAACCAGACCAAAACAAATTGAAATTCCCCTCAAAAAGCAGTTTAGTCTGGCCAAAACCTCAGTGTTTGGGGATTCTTCACAGGTCATCCTGCACCAAAAGCCACCCTCAGGCTCTGCTATTCTTACTCCTGGACGTACAAGATGAGTATAAATAGCTTGGTTGTTCTTCTGACAACCAGCAGCATCTGCCTTTAGATCCCTGTCTCCACCCTTAGCAACCAGACAGTGCAGCAGGGCTGGAAAATCCCAGGAAAACTGCAGAGCAGGGATCAATTCCCAGAGCCACAACACCAGCTCTTTGTTCTGCTGCCTCTCCCCAGGTAGCAGGGCCTGCTGCGAGCTCCTCCCTCAGCCCCAGTCACTGCTGCTCACACCTCAAGCTGTCACCTGTCCCCTGTCTGTCCCCTCCACCTGCCCACAAGTAATTTTATCAACCAGCAACCTCTCACCAGCATTTCCTGGTGGGGAGTGCTATGAAACACAGCAGCACCAAGAGTGGTCCTTAAGTTTTCCAGCATTTCTGGGCTGGACATTGTGTTTCAGGCTGGACTATTTGGTTTTTTTAGGTGGCAGTGGCACTGCTGTGTCCCCCTCGCTCAGCTCTGGCAGCAGAGGGAGACTGCAGCAGAGCCTGCTCTGAGAGAGAGATTTACCACGTCATGCTGCAAGTAAGCCCAGAGGTTTCCTTTCAGAATGAAGCATTTAAAGCTTTTAAAACTTTAATGAAGCAGGGGAAAAACTCTGCTGCTGCCAACGGCTTTAGAGAGCATCAGGAAAATAAAGGCAAAGAGAAAATTCCCCTTTGCTGCTCGCTGACATTTGCAAAGGGGTCTGTGCCAGGCAGTTTAATCAGCCCTCACCTCAAAACCACAGAGCTTTTCTTCTGGAGCTGGGAAGCAGAAATCGTGACCACACAGAGCATTACCAAACTCACAGCCCTCAGCTCCCTTCCTGTCACTCCCACCTCTCCCACAGTTGGGGTGTTAAATTCAGCCTCCTGGCTCCGTTCCCACTCGAGCCATCACACTTTACCCACCTGAATTTAGCTCAATTAATGTTTTCTGTTCCAGCTGAACAGAAAACACTTTTAAAAAAGCCAAAGCAGCCCGGAGATGGGGGAAGCAATCCCTCAGAACAAGAGGGGGAGTGTAAATGATGAACTACAGAGTGTGGGTCACACCTGGGGAGGGTGTCATCACAAAGGGCTATGCCACGGGCATAGGGGGAGGCAGTGTGGGACCAGCCCTGCTCCAGCTGCTCTCCCCACCAGGCAGGGAGCACGTGGAGGGAACAGGGAGGCTGCAGCACTCCCCCACGTGCCTCTGCAGTCAGAGTATTCCAGGGGATGCCCCTGGCACTGTGCCCGCTCTGTCACCACGTGCTGGGGACACTCCAGCTCCCTGACATCCGGCGTGCTCTGCCCCGCTGGCCCTGCTCCGTGTGATCTCCCAGCCCTGAGCTGCTTCTGCTCAGCTCCTTGTGCTCAGGGCTCGGAGCCGGCTGAGGAAGGGTGGCCCTGCTGCAGCAGCTGGAGCTGTGACATCTCCCTGTCCCCAGAGCTGAGCCCAGCAGTGTTAACAGCAGACTCCTCTCCAAGAAAATCAGCCCCTCTGGCATTAGGGGATGGATCCCAAAGCAGGAGCCACCTTGATACACCCAATTCAAAAACACACACTTGACTGAGAGCAGCAGATTCACCTGAATCTGTACAAACACCACAAACTCATTTTCCTTTCAGATATTCCATGCCGAATCATTGTTATCCTCCAGCTCCTGCCTGTCCACAGCCACCTGTGCCCCAGTTTCCTGCCTTGGGAGCAGGGGTCACCTTCTCCTCCTACTGTCCTGTGCTTGGCACAGCAAGATCCACTGCACTGCTGTGGTTCTGGTGGAACCACTCAAATACCAATTATAAACCAGAAAAGCTGCTGGCAGCAACGTTTGCAGCATGGTTTCTCTGCCAGGATGGCTGCTCTGTCCTAGAAGAGAAGAAAGGGTACCTGGTAGTCCTGGTCATCGATCCCAAATCTCTCCCGGAGGTTCCGGAACACCAGGGGACAATACTCCTTGAATTTGAAGCGGCTGGGCAGGTTCTCCCTAGGGCAGGGCAGAGATGTCAGCAGTGCCACCCAATGCCACGCTGGCTCCCCCTCCCTGCCAGCCTCCCAGGACACCCCAGCCCTGCTGTGCCCTTGGCAGGGCAGCTCCTTGCTTGGGATGCCCACAAAACCCATCTCTCCCAGGGAACTCTGCAGGATCCTGGCTAACAGGGATGGGATGGGAGCGTGGAGCTTGTGTGGCTGCCAGGGCAACCCTGCCACAGGCCACTCTGAGGGAGCCATCCTGCTTGTGCCCTCCTCGGTGGCTTTGGCACACTGGCACACAACTGTCCCCCCACATGCAGCCACACAGCTGTCCCTGCACACGCTGTCACCACTGTCACCGCACACACTGTCCCTGCACACCAGGCAGAGCTGCAGGAGCAGAGGGCTGGGCTCTGGCTTCAGCTCCCATCACAGCACCAGAAGGGTCAAGGCCCCACAGACCAGCTCAGCCACAGCACCCAGGAGAGGGGGGATCAGCTCCAGCCTGGCTCTGCTGCCCCCAGGCACAGGACAGGGGACAATGACAGCATTCCCTGTCACTGAGGGAGCTGCATCTGCTCTTCCCACAGCCCTGAACCTGCCCAGGGAGAGAAGCAGAGGTTGGTCCTGCTTGGACACAGTGGGAGAATTTGGCAGCTCCTTCTCAATGAGAAATCCAGGCAGTGACAGGTGGGGAGCTCAGATCTTCTCTGGAGGAGAAGGGGGAGAGCAGATCCTGCATGGTGGACGTGCCAGGAGAGACAAACTTCCCAATCACCTCCCACTCTGCAAAGCTGATCCCTGTGAAGCTTGGGGAAAACAAAGGATTAATCAGGGAGCACTGCAGCCCTGCAGAGCCGGGATGGAGAACACAGCTCTGAGCACCAGCCATAACCATGACTTCAAAACAGCTTCCAAAAGTGGATTTTTTGGGAAAAGGAGACAGGGACAACTCCAGAGAGACTCCATGAGCACAGCACAGCTGCAGAGCTGCCTCCTGTGAACAGTTTAATCCCTCAAAGGATGGAAACCAACCACCACAGAGTATCTCAGTGACAGACTGACCACACCATGACCTGTCCAGGGTCTGTGCTGGGCACAGGGCATGGACCCTCCTGGCAGTACAGCTGGGAACAACCCAGAAGACCTCCCCCAGGCCAGTTTGCCTCACAGCACAGAGCCCTGACCACAGAGAGGTTGGGAAGCTCCTACTTACTTGTTGAATAGATGATTGTCCACCTTAATCTTACTGTAGGCTTTAAAGTCATCGGGCATTAACATGACGGGGACGGGAACATTGCTGAGCTCATTGATCTGCAAGAGAGAGGAAAGGGAGACTCAAACCCAGGTCCCACTGCCCTGGGGACCTGCAGGGATGTCCAACACCTCAGGGGATGGGTTTGGGGCACCATGACCCATCAGACAGAAGCAGCTGGGGAACACTGTGGTGACAGGCCACAGAAGCACCTCGTTCCACAATGTGGTCAATCCTCCTGAGACAACCTTTCCCCCTCCACTGACCATTCAAGACGCAGCTGAGAACCCAGACAAACCCACAGGCCAAGAACCAGCAGATTTTATGTTTTAACTTAACCACCTCACTGAGAAAATGTTCCAATGTTAATTATTCCTGCTACAAACCAGGATGACCAAAGCCTTTGCTGCAGCCCAGCACAGCTCCCTGTGGATGCTGTTTCCATGCTGGCTGTCTCCTGTTGCTCCCATCCCACCTTCTCTGGAGGGATGAGTCACTCACTAGATTGTTTTTGCTCCTTAGTCATGTGTGACAGCCACGGGAACACGGGGAAGCAGAAGAATGAATGTTCAGCTACTATTGTACAGGCGGGCTCATGCTGCAGCACCCAGTAGTGCCAGCATTAATAATAATAACAACATAATAATAATAAAGATCCACCTCTGAACTGTGTCTGGCTGCCCTGCTCCAGTCACTGCCAAGACTATGCCAGAATCAATAAGTTTCTGAGCTGCCTTTTCTGAGGACAGCCCTAGTGCCATCCCCCCCAGGTACTCCCCACCAGCCCCATCTCACTGAACTCCTGTTAACAGCCTGGATTCAGGAAGCAATTCCATTCCAGCTCCGTTCCCATGACTGCTGTGCCAAGCAAGTAGTGCAGGACAGGGAGGCAGACAACGCTGGCACTAGCGGGGGTTGGCTCCAAGTCAGCTCTGGGGGCTGTTCCCAGCACCAAAGCCTCCAGCAGGTCAAGTGACTCCCAGCACACTGGGAAAGCTGCTGGAAAACTTCCCTGCTGGCTGGGAGCAAGGGCGAGGCTCAGGAAAGGGATCTAGCTCTGGGATTCCCCGTTCCCTGCGTGCAGCAGGACACACAGCACTGCCCGCATCCCTGCTGGGCTCCCCAGGGTTCAGCCCCGGGGATGTGTCATGAGCCAATTCCATGCAGCCCATGTTTATCCCACCCTTTCTCCATCGTTACCACAAAAATCCAGACCAGATTTAACACACGTCAGACTGGGAAGAAAGACACATCCCAGTGCCAGGAGGGAAGGTGGCTATTTTCAGAGCCAGCCATCCCACACAACAGACAGAAGCGGGAAGCGAAGCGGCTGCGGCTCCTGGAGGGAGCGGAGCTGCAGCTCTGCAAAGCCCTGCTCTGCAAAGCCCTGCTCTGTAGCACCCAGCTGATGACTTAAGCTTTAGCTTTTGTATTTTTCAGATCCTATGCTGGATTAGGGTATAACTCTGAACTCCATACAGAGTGTTTGTAAGCTCTCATCACAGTTTGATCAGACAAAACAATCCTTCCAGGCCTGAGAACCAAAGTCACCATCACAGCCTCACGCCTGAAAAGTATGAGCAAAAATTAACGGGGAAGAGCAAACTGGGGGACTGTGACTTCATTACCTGAAGCTGTAATTGGACAATTAACCCCTGATATCCCGGAAAACTCGTGACTGTCATTCATCTCAGGTGTAGCCTCTGCACTGCCCAAGGTGTATCTGTTAAAGCCTTTAATAAATACCTACTTTATTCTCCAACTCTGTCTAGCCTCTGTTCTAGGTATCCAGCCCAAGGCATCACAGCGCTGCCACAAACCCTGTGGGATGTATGGAAAACGCTGCACAGATGAATGAATGAATGAATGAATATATAATGGCACACATTCCCCACCAGCAGCATCCCCGAGCAAGGAGAGGCCGATGCCCCCCCGGGTTTGGCTCCATCCCGCACGGAGCCAACCCCTGAGCCAGAGGGCAGGGAAAAGGGATCAGACTCCAGGTGAGGAAGGGATCTCCCAGCTCGCAGCCACTGCAGGGAGCTGCATCAGAGTCCCACGCAGAGATTTCCCCTCGGAGAGAGGAGAAAACAACTCATTCTGCAACGAGACAGAGGCGCTGCCTCCAGCCACTAATTATTGCTGTCTGCCAGGAGGGGAAGCCTGACAGCTCCTGCCACACGCCTGCTCCCATCCCAGCCTGCTCCCAGCCCTCTTCCCGCCGTGGGGAAGGCACAAACAAGCCATTATCAGCTCCTTGCCGAGCGGAGGAAGGGTGCTGACGGCTGAGAGGGAACAGCGATTCGGAGGCTGCCTCCTCGCTGGCAGCAATTCAGACACAAATGTTCTGAGGCCTCGCTGGGTGCCCTCGTTTCTGCCACGGCACAAACCTCAAAGCGAGTGTGGGACCTGTTGCGAGGCTCCTGAGTGGCAGAAATGGTGCACCAGGATAGCTCTGGATCGTTTCAGCAGTGCCATCACTCCTCACAAGATAAAAGAGCCAAAAAAAATCCTCCCGTGGAAGCCTTTCCCCCCTTCCAGCAGAGCTGGCTGGATGCTTTGGGATCCGGCTTTGGAGGAGACAGGGAAAAGGAAGGGGGGTGTGCTGGGCACCAGGATGTGGATGAAGGGCTGAATTTGGGATTCAAGCTCTGGAGGAGACAAGGAGAAGGAATGGGGTTGTGCTGGGCCCCAAGATGTGGATGAAGGGCTGGACTGGTCATTTTTAGACCCAGCACTGCCCACCTACCCTCCCCCAAGTTAGCTCTGGGCCAGTGGTCACTGGGCCTCTGCTCCTGTCACCAGTCTGGAAGAAAACACAGATTTATTTAGTTTAGTTTTGTTGCTACGTCAGGTTATTTAAATTTAAATTTTTTGTTGTTTCAGCACCGTGTGCTCCTGCAGCAACACCCATGCCTGACACTTTCCCAAGGGACAGGACCAAAAAGCCCCCCACACACCTCGGGAAAGGGATATCCCAACCCCTCCCTTCTCACAGCACAAGCCTCGGCATCCAGCCCCCTTCCCAATGATTATCCAGCCAAATCCTGAAACACCAGGAGTCCTTCCCAAAGGAAAGCCTCACCAGCAGCACCTATCACCTCTCCAGAGGGATCCTCGCCTCAGGCTCATCCTGGGGGAATCTGAGCAGCCTCCTGGAAGGAGCAACGTGACAAACGCCTGGCACATGTTTGCTCTCTCGCCTTCTCCCCGGGGAGAGGCGTGGAGCAGCAAATTAAATATAGCAGTGTGTGTGAGTGTGTGTCCCGGGGTATTTATGCTCCAGGAGGCAAGGTCACAGCAAGGTGCACGGCAGGGAGGTGCTCAGCTCCTGGGGAGCGCATTCCCAGGGATCTGTGCCCAAAAAGAGGAGGAACTCTGCCTGGGGCAAGATCTCTGGGGCTGTGGGTACCAGGGAGATGCTGGGTGTGGTTCTGGAGGAGGCAGGGACAGAGGGCAGAGGTGCAGCAGCACCACAAACACATCTGGACCCTGACGGGCTGTTTTGGGCATCACAGACACTGCAAGGCACAGGAGCAGCAGGCTGTGCCACACCTCTACCACATCAGAGGTCCCCAAAGTGTGGACAGAATGGGTCAGGGATTTGCAGCCACACCCAGAGCAATGCTGGGTTCCCTTAAGGTTTTTTAGCCCTGATCTGCTCTTAAACCCACTTCACTTTGTGGCCCAGCAGCACCACTCAGGACTCTAGGCTGAAGATTTCTCTTCGCCACCAAAGCCAATTCCTTTCCCAATAAAAGCCACATCAATATTCTGTGTCATTCAGGGACAGCTGTTGGGATGAACGGGCCAGGCATAATTTTGTTTCAAAACCTGACTGTAGCCTCAAAGTGGCAATTAGCATTAGTAAATTGATGGGAAAATGCAATTTGTTTACTAACAAGATGCAGCTGATGGAGTGTGTGAGCCCACTCTCAGGGATTCTCAGCAACAGGAATTTGCTCAGGAAAATAAAGATACTTTGTTCCCCTCAAAGCTTTCCAATCAGGCATCTCGGTAAGTATTAGTTAAACTTTATTATGCACTGGGGAAGGAGGTGAAAGACACATGGGAAAATCACTTTAGCATGGAGACAAACCCACAGCTGTGGCAAAACTTCACTGCTGCTTAGCACAGAGCAGCAACTGGGTGAGGGTTTGAGGGAAAAACCCTGTCTTCCATGAATTAGAGCATGATTAATCAGTATCCATGCTAACAACCCCCTGTGCAAAGTGAGGGAAGAGCGAATCTTGCAGTCAATAATTCCTCTGGGGACACCAGGATGCTTTAAGATGGGAAAAAAAAAAGCATCCCCTGGTGAGAGCAAACCCATGTATTCCTGAAAAAAGTACTTGGAAAGCTGCTGGAGAGGATTCCTGGCTGCATGACAGGGATCAGGCAGTGCCACTCTCCTGTCCCCAGTCCTGTCAGCCTCAGGGTCACTGGGAAGCATCCATGCTCCCAGTCCTCTCACAGGTGGGCAGAGCTGATGCATCCCTTGGTCCAAAAAAGCTGAGAAATGGGAAAATTCAACAACCAACCCATGGTCATGGCAGTCAGCAGAAATGAGCAGGGAAATGAGCCCTGTTCTCCTCACTGAACCACCCAGGAAAACCCTCCTTTGTCCCCCAAAAAGGAAAAGGGCTCCTGCAATGGGGATTGGAACAGGAAAGGGCTCCTGGATGAGCAGTTGGCAGCAAGGCCCTCAGTCATTCCAGGGGCTGGCACAGCCCTGGCCATATGCTGCTCTCTCCAGAGGTCAATTAGAGCTGGGCTGGGAAGGGACAGATCCAGGCTGTTCCCACTGTGCCAGGAGCAATTTCTGGGATCTGAGTGTTTGATATGTGGCAGATGCTGCTCTGGCAGCACGGAAGGCAAGGCTGCAGAGCAGGGAGCGCCGTGCTCCATTCCCAGCACTGCTGTTTCCCTGGAATACTAACGAGCTCTGCTCCTGCTGGCAGTGCTCCTGAGGGCCTGGGAGATGGCTGCCGCTCCAGCCAGGAACTGGAGCCTCTGGAGCTGCCTCGAGCAAGATCCATGCAGCCAACAGATCTCCCCGTTCCCACAAGAACGGGATGTTTGTGCCTTTCCCCTGCCAGCTGCCAGAGCCACTGGAATCTTTTCCAGCCGAGGAACTGGCAGCCCTACAGACACAGATCCAAATCACCTCCCTGGGATCCCAGAGCCTTCCATCAGCAGCACCTTACAACCATTTCCATGGTTCCCAGAGCATTACACAACACTCTGTTCATCTCTCTGGCTGGGAGGTGACTGCTCCCTTCCAGAACCGTCCCAACTTTCCCATCCTGTGCACGTGGATCCATCTGGGGCATGGAAAACACACCTGGAGCACCACACACAGACCCTACCCTCAGGAGCTGCAGCTCCTCTCGCAGTGCCATGACAACGGCAGGAGAAGCTTCCCCAGGAACCATCCCCACATCTGCTGGATTAAGGGTCTGACAGAAAACTCAGAAATCGACGCTGAGCCATGGTGGCTCCACTTTTACACAAGTTCTCCCCTCCCCTCCATGGTTTTCTGGTCCAAAATTCAAATTGTTTGAGTCATACCACCCCTGTCTGGCCCTGCTCACAGCAGCCCCACCCCAATCCCAATCCTACCCCTGGCTGGGACCACCAGGACCCGTTACTGAAACGCTCCACAGTGGTGTTCCTGAAGGCAGCTCCTGCTCTTGGGGTACTCCTGATGCTCTCCAGAGCCAGCACTGCCTGTGCTCAGCAGCCTCTTTAAGGCTGTTCCAGACTGGGAGAAGGGCCCATGGGGATTTCTGCAGCACACTGCACAAAATGGTCGTTTGATTTCTCTGTGAAAAAGTTCACCCCATACCCAAACAATTCTGACAGGATCCTCCTGGCACAGCCCCGGGCTTGTGCTGAGAGCTGTTTTCCACTCCTCCCACTGCAAGGATCCCAGGGCAGAACTCCATGGACACAGCCCAGAGCCTCCTCACTCACCCACCCCTCCTTGTCCAAAGCAGCCAAATATTAAACAAATTAAAGGATTTCCAACAAAGCCTAAAGGTATTCCTGAAAAGGTATTCCAAACCGCTTAGCTGGAGGCACCTAATTCCAATTCCCACCTAAGCAAGGCACTGGAATCATCTCCTATCCACAGCTGCCACCAAACCCTCACCCCAATGTGGCAGAGAGGTGGAGGGATTTACTGGGAAATCCTAAATGCCTCCCCAAAGGTCAGGAGGTCACAGCTGAACTTTTCTCACCCCCTTTCCCAGCCCCTCAGCTCCTTCCTGGCAGCAATTTCTTCCTAATACACATCCGATATAATCTCATTACCAGCTTAGTGTCAGCTTGCCTTCCTCCCTTTGCCCAAATATCTCACAGCCAAGTGCTCCCAAAGTTACTCTGTCCTCATCCAGGGCCTCAAATTCCTGCCAGGCTCCTACTGCCCAGACAGCTACAACGAAGAAAAACACAACTCCCCCCCCCCAAAAAAAGCCAACTGCCAGCAAGTAAACTGTCACTATGAGGCCACAAATGAAACTCGGAAAAATCAACAATTTCCATTTCTTCAGGGCTGCTAATGGCACCACTGATCAAAGGCCGATTAAAATCATTAACCTGCTTCCTGGGCAAGGCTGGGAGCACTCGGAACATCCTTTGCCTCAAAACCAGCACGATGCTGAACCACATTTGGAAGCTTTCGCTCCAGCCAGGCAGGCCAGGAGGAATTTATTTTTTTAAATTCTTGATGTGTTATTTGTTTTGGGAAAAAAATGAGCCTGATTCCTTTACACTCTCTAGGAAACATTCACTAATCCACTGGAGAAATAGGTGTGTCTGAGCCCTAAAAGTGGATTAATTGAGGAAGGGATGAGGCTTGGCTTCTTTGGCCAAGAACAGCACCCAGCAGCCACATCCAAGGATCAATCCTCGTGCCTGCAATCATAAACCTGGGAGAAGTTTCCAGAGAAAACACAGGGATGGTCTTAGGAATTCCCAAAGGAGGTGGATCAGAGCTGAGCCATCACAGACATTCCCAAGGGACCCTCTCACAACTCGGTCCCAGAGGAATTGAGGCCAAGAGGACACGCATGGCCCGAGTCCTGCAATGAAAGGGGACAAACCCGGGCGAAACCCCTCATTTTGGGGGATGCAGATTGGAGACACATTGTCCAATGTCCTCTGGGCTGTGACACAGGGGAATCCCTCACTGGGACAGTCCTGGTGGACACCCGGGGGTTGGCACAGGGGACAGGGCTGTGGGTGCCAAATTCGTGTCCCCCCCAGTGCCAGAGGGGAGATTGTGCCACAGCAACATCAGCCAATAAGGTATCAGTCCCCCTGCCCAGTCCGGGAAAATGGGTGTGGAAAAGGTGTCGGGGTGGGGACACAGGGACGTGCCTGGCAGGGACACCCCGACCTGGGGATCCCCAAACCACCTCGGGACACAGAGCTAGCAAAAAGGGACCACAGAGCCCAGGGAGGGCTGGATCAGGGCTGGGATGCAAAGGGAAGGAAGGCTGGGATTCAGAGGGGATGAGGGAAAAAAGCTGCTCTGGAGGGGAAGGAAAAGGCCCAGCCTGAGGGGGAGCGGAGAAGGGTCGGATGTGAGGGAGTCGGGCATTGCTGAGCGGGATGAGGGGGCTGAGGAGACGAGGCCCCGCTCCCGGGGTGCTCTGAGGGGCGGGGGTTTGGGGTGGGCTGGGGGGGCCGCGCCGCCCGCTCTCACCGTGTGGTTCGCCCCCCACATGAGGACGCTGAGCAGCGGCTCCGAAGCCCGGAACAGCTTCACCTTCTGGCACACGAAGTGTTTCTTCTTGGTCTTGGTCTTGCTGGCGCTCAGGGCCGAGCCCACGGCGGCCACGGCTCCCGCCGCCGTCCCCGCGGCCCCCGCGCAGTTCGCGGCCATGGCGGACCCGACCGACCCCCTCCCCGCGTCCCCCCTACCAGCGCCTCCGCATGGTTCCGCCCGGCCCGGCTCGCCCCCCCTCCCGCAGTGGTACCGCCCGGCCCCGTCAGCCCCGGCCCGTTAAGCTTTCCCCTCGCCGGCTCTGCCCCCGACCCCCCCCCGCCTCTGCCACGGTGGTTCAGTCCTTGCCTCCCCCCCCCGCCCGCCCCCGCGGTGGTTCGCTCCGCCGTGGCCGGCCGAGCCCGCTCCGGCCCCGCGCCTAGGAGGCGCCAAGATGGCGGCGGGCTGAGGGGGTGGGGAGAGGGAGGTGCCATGTCCCGCCCGAGCCGGGGGAACGGCGGGCGCTGGCGGCGAGAGAGCCGCGGCTCGGGCTCCGGCAGGAGCGGGGAGAGCCGCGGCACGCACTGGGCTGTGAGAGGGAACAACGGAGAGGGATAACGGAAGGAGAAGGAGACAGAGGGGAAAAAGCCCTATTCCCTCCTCCTGCTCCCGGAGATGGTCTCGCCCAGTCGGCGTGACGCGCCGGTCAGGGCCACGCCCCTCTGGGAACGGACCAATCAGCAGCGAGGCGGCTGGAATTATGAATGGGCTGTTACACACGTCACGCGCCTGCGTTTAAAGGGCCCGCGGCCGCTTGGGGACCCCGCCGGGACCTTCGGGGAGACAACGGGGACACCCCCGGCCCCGGGGTGCGGCCTGCGGGCTGGACACACCCGGGAAGGGGCTGCTGCGGCCTCCCGAACTCTCACCGACCCTTCCCTCCCACAGCCGATCCAGCCCTGCCCCTCCCATCCCCCCCAGACCACAAAGGACATTTAACAAACGACAGTGAAGTTTCTTAATTAAAAAGGTAAAATAAATCTACACTGCTGTACATATAGACATTACTTACATTACAAAATCCCAGAGAAATGTTTGCTGTGTCAGCTACGCTCTGCTCATTCCCTTTTTCCCCCTCAGAAACTGCTTATTTTGGTCAGAGATCAATGAAATAAATCTGTGAGCCACCAAATGCCAGCCACAGACACCCCACTGTGAGGTGTGGGTGCAAAGGGTGACAGTGTGGAACAGGGCTGGTGTAGTTCTGTCAAATTCCATGGGATTACCTCACACGTGCATCGGTTCTGTTCTGGATTTTAAGGATTAACAAAAGTAGATCTTCAGCTCTGGCACAGGAGGAAGCAGAGCTTGGTAATAATGTACAAAAATGACACCAGTCCGGATGGGGAGAGGAGGAGAAGCTCTAGCAATGGGTTAGAAATGGAACACAAAGGCCCCAAATGCAGAGGGCTCCAAGGGCTCAGCTCCGGGATCCTCTGAGGGAGCTGGAATTGTTCCTGGAGAGCTCTCACCTCTGGGAACAATCATCCACTGAGCTCCTGCCCAGGGTAGGGCCAGGACAGGCTTCACCTCTGCATAAAGTTCTTTTCCAGGGCAGCAGGAGTCCTCTGCAGGGAGTGGATGTTGCGCTTGACCCGATCCTCCAGGCTGGAGGTGGAGGCACTCTCCAGCTTCAAACGGCTGCAGGGAACAGGAGCAGAGACAGAAATCACAACCCTGTCTGAAGGAGAGCAGACAATTTCTACATTATTCTTAATAATTTATAAATATAATAATAAATATATTAAAATTAATATAATATAGAATTTATAAAATTATTTCTGAATTATTATCTGCATATAAAAAACTCCCAGAGTGGCAGAACATCAGCAATGCCCAGCTTGGGTCTGACTCCCAGTCAGCAAGAGCCATTTTTTGGCTCTCTTGCAAGAGCACTTTTTGGGCTGAGGGGAAAATTCGGGAACAGCAGCTCTGTCAGCCACAGGGGAGATATGCAATCCCATGATCTGAACACCGAGGGCCATCCCTCAGAAGCTGAATTCCCCTTGGATGAGGAGGGGGTAAAAGACTCACTGGAAGAATTTCCCATCCCTGGAGTCGAGTTTCTCCAGCTCCTTCTCCAGCTCCTCCTCCTTGCGGTGCTTCCTGAGGTTGTTGGCTCTCTCCTCTTCCCTCCACTTGGCATTTTCCATCATTTCCTGACGTTTTCGCTCCAGCTCCTCGGGAGAGATCTTTCTGTTTGGAGAGAGAGAGACAAATTCCATGAAAGAGAGACACACTTCATAAAACCATTTTCACAACGACCAGAGTTTGGCAGAGACAAAATTCTGCCAAGCTATAAATTGAAGAAAGGCACCTGCAGGAGTGAGTTTAATTAAAAAAGGAAAATCAGGGATTGTTTAGTTAGACTCTGAGAGGGAACAGAACCATCACATAGAGAATTTCCACCACCCTTGAATATCCTAATGAGAACCGGATTTATTTTGATGCAAATATCAAAATAAAAGTAATTGACAGTAGCTATAAGAGAGGTCAAAGGTTATAGGACATAATCTATACAGAAAAACACTTCTGGAGACATTTTTCTGTGAACCAGCAGCATGCCAGGCCCCTCATCTTCCTCACTTTGGGACAGTGGAATTGTTCAGGTTGGAAAAGGCTCAGATCAACCAAAGCTGGTTCACATTCCCCAGATGAGGGGGATTTAACACAGGTTTGTCTTTGGCAGCCAAGCTTGTGAGGACGTTTTTAAAATTTCCCTCCTTTTTAAAATATTCCACCTCCCCACATCCCAGCAGGAGGCTCTTTTCTCCCTCTTGAATTTAATCTCCCTCTTTAATTTAATTTTAATCCCTCTTGGATTTAATTGATCTCCTAATTGGTTTTAATTCCAAGATGATGCTGTCAGGATCCTTTTTTCGCCTGATGGAACAGAACCTCCTAATTACAGAATTCACAGAAACACTGGGTTGGAAGAGACCTTCGAGATCATTGAGTCCAACCCACGGCCAACATCTCAGTAAACCCTGGCACATCTAGGCTTTGTTAAACACACCCAGGGATGGTGACTCCACCAATTAACCAATTCTCATTTCTGCCCTGCTAGAGAAGCAGCACCACGAGCATTGCTGTGGGAAGGTGCCACCCACCAGCCAGCAGCACCTGTGTGTGATTTTCTGGGCATTTCACCTGTCCCACTCCAGCCACCAGAGGAAAATCTGGTGCCCAGGTGCCTCCCAGGGGTCTGTCCCCCAGCACAGGGACAGGGGACAGGACAGGGTGCCACTGACCTGGTGTAGCCCGGGGGGTGCTGGCGCCGGAAGCTCTTTTTGGGGGAAGGGCTCCTGGCTCTGCCCTTCTCCTCACGGCTGCTGTGCCTGCAACCCCAGAATCACCCTCATTAACACCAAAATCCACATTTGATTAGATCTTAATCACATTTATAAACATTTATAAACATTTATAAACATTCCTGGGGGTTTTAACACATCCTGAGGCTGAGGTGGCTCCCACAGCTGCAGGGCTGTTACCTGGCCACTCCAGGAACAATCCTAAACTGACAGACTCTGACTCCCAAGAGAGCACTGCATTTGACCTGAGGCTGTGAAGGCTTCTAAAACTGATAGATAGCACTGGCATTATGGGTGTGGAGTTGGTTAGAAGTGTGTAACATCACAGGGTGAAAAATTAAGAGTCTGGGGTTTTAGAATATATTAAGAAATATGAAGCAAGATGGTTGTTTTAGGGCAGAAGCAGGTTGTTCTTCACCTTCTTCTTTCTTCCTTCTTCATGGATTTGGGTGGTATTTTGTAATTGGACAGAAAAGTCCACACTGCGGGCTTCGAGTGACCAGTTATTGGGTTAGAAGTGAAAATAATCTAGGTCTAATTTCTTAATTGGATAGTTTGGCCTTAAAAGACCTTGTAACAAGAGATAGTTGGCCATTTTGTGCCTGGTTAATGAGAGACTGCAGAACTCCCTGCTGTGAGACTGTAACATTGATAATAAACAATAAACCCCTGAGTCTGAACGTGAACCATTGTCTCAAGTGCCTTCAATCCCGACTCCGACAGAGACAGAAAAAGGAAGCAGAGACCCCACAGGATTGCAGGGAACTCCCGTGCTTTCACCCACTCACTGTTTGCTGCGCCTGGAGGGGGACGCTGAGCTCCTCTGGGGGTTCCTCCTGCTGGAATGTCTCTGGGGAGAGCGGGACGGGCTCCGGGAGCGCTCCCGGGGGGCCCTGTCCTGGCCCGGGGAGCCCCGGGAGCGCAGCCCCGCCTCGGGGTCCCTCACCTGGAATCCAGAGGGAACACAGGGGTGGGAGCAGCCCCCACACAGGGCACAGGGGGTGAAGCTTGGGGCTGGCACAGCTGAGGGAGGGAATTCCTCCCTGGGGAGGGATTCCCAGACGAGCTGTGGCTGCTCCTGGATGCCTGGAAGTGGCCCGGGACAGGCTGGAGCAGCCTGGGACAGTGGGAACCCATGGGACAGGATGGGTTTTGATGTCCCTTCCCACCCATTCCATGGATAATGAGGAGCATCTGAACAACCTTATCCTGAATTCCTTATCCCAAATTCCAAGCAAAAGTCTGGCTGAGCTGGAATAATTTGAATTTCAAGGCTTAGATGGCCCCAAATTGAATTTAAAATTTATTCATTCCTGTTCCAGCTGCTGCAGCTATTCTCAAAACTCCTGGTTCTCCCCCCTCCCAGGGTGTACCTGTAAGCCATATCCCGGGATTTTGGAAGGAGCAGCCTTCCAGACGGAATTATCCACCCTCTTCTGAGACCTAGAAAGAAAATAAAGCCCTTTTGAAGCAAGCAAATGGCAAGAATAAATCAATTTTTACCACACGTTAATGATGCAAAACCAATGAAACAACAATTTAATGAAACACTTAATTAAAAGCATTAATTAGAAAGAAAAATCTGAGAGCAGGTGACAAACAAGCAGGAATGGAGACAGTTTTAGGAAAAAAAAAAAAAAAAAAGTAAAACTCACTTAATTCTGGGCCTCTCCTCCTCAGAGCTGGAGCTGGAGCTGCTGGAGCTGCGCCGCCGGTGCTTCTTGTGCTTTTTCTTCTTCTCCTTCTTCCTCTTCCTCTCCTTTTTATCCAAACTGTTCTGCAGCTGCAAAACCAAAAACTCCTTCAGGACCACACGGAAAACACCAGAATTCCACGTGGAAAAGCACAAAACCTGAAGCCAAACAAATCTCTAAAAATTATTTTTTAATTTAAAGACATTTGCATGATTTTTCTATTTAAAGGTGTAAAAATGTCTTTGCAGTGTTCACAAGAGAAATACCTTTATGAAAATGTAGAGATACTTACAAAAATTTACGGCCATTTATAAATTTCAAGCCAGAAAATCTCATTCAATGAGATTTATAAATGGGAATTTTTGATTATAAGAAAAGGGGAAACTCATCTTTATAGCCATTTATAAATTGCAATGTACGGATACATAAATCTAAATGTATGGATATGTAAATTTAAATTTATAAGCATATAAATCTTGTTAAACGAGATTTTCTCTCAGAATTGAGCAGTGTAAGGAGCAAACAGAGCTCGGCTCCTTGTCCTGGACAATAAAAATTCTAATTTTTGCACCTCCCCTGCCTCACACCTACCAAGGCTTTGATTTTCTTCATTTTCACCGGATTGTTTAAAACTTCTCTTTTCTTTTCCTCCTCCCTCTTCCTAAAGCAGGAAAAAGAAAATCAGTTTTTTCAATCATATTTGCACAAAAAGGATCCAGCAAGTGCAAGCTCTAAAAACAGAGAAAGCAGGAACAAAGAGAAATGCTGTGTATTTAGCAAAATTGAAGAGAAGTTCCCCCTTTTCTTATAATCAATCAAACTGCTTTTGATATATGGAATATATATTTATAGGATAATATACTTATAATCAATTGAACTGCTTTTGATATAGGATAATATATCTATTTATAGGATATATAGGAGATACATATATTAGAACATTTATAGCATATATATATATACTAAAGGATATATATATACAAGAGATGATATTTCTAATCAGTTAAACTGTTTTTGATACAGGATAGTATATATATTTATAGGACATATATATATATACAGGATAATATAATACTTATAATCAATTTAAGTGCTTTTGATACAGGCTAATTTGTAGTTTTTGAGTGCCCTTGTCTCTGCACACCTGATCATGAAGAGCGGGTCCTCACGGATCTTGGTGGCCATGTCCAGCACGGAGCTGGCCCCGGCCCTGGCGAAGATGGAGCCGGGCAGCAGCCCCGTGTCCCCAGCGCTGTCCTTGTCCCCAACCTTGTCCAGGATGAACTTGTCCACGGGGCGCCCCAGCAGGTACTCGTCCCTGTTCACCATCCCCCCGGGGCCCTGGTACATCCACTCCAGCTTCTCCTCACGCTTCCTGTGCCAAAAAACCCTTTATTCCTCCTGCTGCCTCCAGGGCTTGGCTGGAAGGTGAGCAGGGATGGTTTGGGGTTGGACTGTGGGACATGGCCCCAAGGATGGGATCAGAGGGATGGGATTGTTCAGCCTGGGAAAGTTTTGGGGTTGTTCAGTGCCTGACTGGGGCTCCAGGAGAACTGGAGAAGGATTTGGGACCAGGGGAATGGATTTGAATTGACAGAGGGCAGGGTGGGATGACATTTTGGGAAGGAATTCCTCCCTGGCAAGGAGGGGAGGGGATGGAACAGAAACCCCAGAGCAGCTGTGGCTGCCCCTGGATTCCTGGCAGTGCCCAAGGCCAGGTTGGACACTGGGGCTTGGAGCACTGGAACACTGGGATATGTCCCTGCCATGGCAGGGGAGGCACTGGAGGGGCTTTGTTGTCCCTTCCACCCCAACCTCTCCGTTGTCCTCGTGCTCTCCCCATGCTGTCCCTGTACTGTCCCCATGCAGTCCCTATGCTGTCCCCTGGCTCACTGCACGGTGCCCGTGTCCCTCCCTGTGCTGTCACACACAGTGCCCGTGTCCCCATGCCCATGTCCCTGTGCCAATGTCCCCGTGTCCCTGCTCACTGCACGGTGCCCGTGTTGCCGTGCCCTCACCACATGGTGGCCATGTCCCCGTGTCCCTGTGCTGTGACACATGGTGCCCATGTCCCTCTGCCTGTGTCCCCATGCTCTCACTACACAGTGCCTCTGTCCCCATGCCCTCACTGCACAGTGCCCCTGTCCCTGTGCCCATGTCCCTGCGCCCTCACCGCACGGTGCCCATGTCCTCGGCGTAGCGCTGCATCTCCTCCCGCGCCCGCTCCTCCTGTAGCTCCCGCTGCAGCTCCTCGATCTTCCTCCTCTCGGCCTCATGCTTCTGCTCCGCCTTCCACACCTTCTCCACATTGCGCAGCGTCTGCGGGTGCCAGCTCTTCTTCAGGTTCTGAGGAGAGGGGATTGGCACCGGGATTGGTACCAGGACCAGCACTGAGGGACCAGGGCAGCCCAGCAATGCCGGCAGCTGGGCCCGGAGAACGGACCCGCGGCTCCCACTGGCCCCGGGAGCGGCCTCAGTCCCGGGGCAGCCGCACATCCCGGCCCTGCAGCCCCTCCTTAGCCCCCCTCCGAACCACCCACTCTGACCCCTGCCACAGCCCCGGCCCCTTCAGCACTCACTGACCCCTCTCAGTCTCCCCCCCTCAGAAGCCCCACGCTCCCCTCCAAACCCCTCTCCCCTCCCCAGCTCCTCTCAGCCCTCCCAGGCCCTCTCCCTCCCGTCACCGCCCCAACCCCCTTCAGGCCCGCCCGCCCGCTCTCACCCCTCCTCCCCACCTCAGTTCCCCTCAGGCCACCCGAACCCTCTGAGCCCCCTCGGCCCCCCTCAGACTCCTCAGTGCCCTCTCACCGCCCACCCCCTGTCAGCCCTTCGACCCCCTTCACGCTCCCCCGGCCCCTGTGAACCCCCCCGGTTCCCTCATTCCCCCTCACCTCCCCCGGCCCCTCTCAGCCCCCCCCTCGTCTCCTCTCATTTTTCCCTTCTGCCCCCCCGGGTTCCGTCCGATCATCCCCGGTTCCCTGATTGCCCTCAGCCCTCCCCCGGTTCCCCTCACCAGGTCTCCCCCCCCCATCGCGCCCGCCGGCCGAACGCGTCCCCCGCCGCTACCGGGACAGGAAATGCGTCACCGCCGCGCGCCGCCGCTCGGGTTTCTGCGCCTCTTCCTCCACTGTGCGTCACGGGTGGAGGAGGAGGAAGAGAAAAGCGGTGGAGATGCCCCTCGGTGCCGAGCCTGGGGGGTGTTTTCATTCCGTTCATGGAATCCCGAATGGTTTGGGTGGGAAGGGACCCCAAAGCTCTCCATTTCCACCCCTGCCATAGTTAGGGACGGTAGACCTGCCACTGTCCCAGGTTGTCCCGTCCACCTGGCCTTGGACGCTGCCAGGGAATTCAGACAAGATCCGAGCCTGTTTCAAATGAGGCTGGTTACAGCAATACCAAAGAAACGCCTGGAAATGATGAAGTGAGTAATTTCAAAAGCACTCAAAGCCACGGGACGAGACTGTCCGGCTCTGCCCGTCACAGCGACGCGCGGAGCGGGTGGGCAGTGCGTCTGGCTCGGATCTTCAGGGCCGACGCGTTCCGGCCCCGAGTCCAATGACGCACAGCGTGCCCCGGGGCAGAGCCCGGCCTGTGCCGTCAACTCCGGTGGTGCCCGGCTGGGTCAGAACCTGGCATCTCCCAGTCCGTGGTCGGGCGGAAGGAAGGATTTCCTGTGTCGGGGCGAGTCAGAGCTGGCGATTTCCCGGGACAGAGCTGGCGAACCTCTCTAGATAGAGCAAATAATCCCCCAGGATACCGGCAGTAATCTCTCGGGATAACAGCTGTGATCTCCCAGTTTGGAGTTTGTGGTCTTCTGCGACAGAATCGCCATTTACCCTTCTGGTGCCAGGCGAGGTTTGAACCGGTAACCCCAAGGTTACTGGCCCAGAGCGCTGTCCCTGCGCCATCCTCGCGGCGCTCCCCCCGCCACGCCCCCGTTCCCGCGGCCGGGGCGTGGCTCAGGGGCAGCGCCGCCGCCTGTGGGGCTGTGGGTCAGAGGCTCGAGCCCCGAGGCTGCCTACACGGTGAGCTGTGGCACCGTAGCCACCCAACCGGCCTGGCCTGGAGTTCAGAGCCTGGAGGAAACAGCTCAGCGCGGCTGTGACTGCTAGTAACGCGTTATGCACATCATTCGCTGTGTAAATTAAGGGTAATTACTCCTACAGGAAAAACGGGAGATGCAGCTGTTGAGTTTGTGTGTTTCCTGCAGAACTCAGGAGAACAGAGTGGAAAAAATGGAAGTTCACGTTTGGCAAAACCCCGCCAAGTGATTTCCAGCACTTCAGAGGGGTAAGAAAAGCTGTCGGTGGTATGTGAATGAGGAATTTGTGGAGGAAAATGGGTGGAAAAGCAACAAAAGAGGAGGGGGCACCTGGAGTTGAACCAGGGACCTCTTGATCTGCAGTCAAATGCTCTACCACTGAGCTATACCCCCTGAGACAACCTCTGCACCTGGGAGACTGAAAAACATTTCTTGGGAAAGAAAAATCTTTTGCTCTCCAGGGATTAGGTTTCTTTCCTTGACAGCTCCCTGTGCAGCTCAGGGGGCGCCTGGTAAAGCTACAGGGAGTTGAATGTAATAAATGGTGGTAAAAATGAGACATTCAGGCCAATCTGATGCCTGCAGTGAATTTCAAACACAGAAAAGCTCACACAGGCAGGGAGTGGTCCTCACACAGGGCAGAACGTCCCTGCACATCCCCCAACACTCTGGCATTGCATTCTGGAGCTCGGAACCAATTCCGAGTGCACAGAGCCAGGTCACAGCTCCTGCTAGAGCTCTCCATGTGTTTTCTGGCAAAGGTTTGGGCAAAAGGGAGGTAAGAAAGAGGAGGGGGCACCTGGAGTTGAACCAGGGACCTCTTGATCTGCAGTCAAATGCTCTACCACTGAGCTATACCCCCTGGGAAACCAGCTGTGCCTGGGAGACTAAAAAACATTTCTTGGGAAAGAAAAATCTTTTGTTGTCCATGAATTGGATTTCTTTCCTTGACAGCTCCAGGGAGTGCCTGGTAAAGCTACATGGAGTTAAACGTGATAAATGATAGTAAAAATGAAATTTTACTTACAATTTAATAAATTAATTAAATAATTAAGAAATAAAATAAAATAATTTAATAAATAAGATAAAAGAGAAATTCTGTTGGTGATTACAGAGGATTAAGGACAGAGAAGAGCACACACAGACAGTGAGTGGTTAGAGCAGAACCCCACAACTTTCCCAGCTGAGCCTCTGTTCCTTGGATGCTGGAGCTCAGAACCAACACCCCACACACTCAGAGCTCTCCATGGATTTTTCCTGTGGCAAATTTTTGGCAAAAGGCAGGTGGAAGGAAGAAAAAAGAAGAGGGGGCACCTGGAGTTGAACCAGGGACCTCTTGATCTGCAGTCAAATGCTCTACCACTGAGCTATACCCCCTGTTCTTTACCTACCCATATAAAACATTTCAAGGATGTTTTTTCCCACATCCCTGAGTTTCCTGTGCCTGAGGATTTGGTTCTTGCTGCAGAACCTGTGGGGCAGCAGCAGCCATGGAGTCACTGCACTCCAGCATGGGTCCTTGGTCCAGTTCCTCCCTAGCTCTTTCCCTTCACTTCCTGGGAAAAAAAAATAAGAAATAATGAAAATTATAAGTGCAAAAATTATAAGAAGTGGAAAAAAGTGGAAAAATTAAAAGAAAAACGCCTCATAAAATCAGGTCTGCTCTGTTATGTTGTAATTTCTTCTAAAGAAAGCCTGCACCTTGCAGGTTCCCATGTCAAAGCAATCCTCTGTGAGCAGTTGGTTACCATAACAATCTATTCCTGGGTGAAAAAAAAACCTACACCTGCATAAACTGTTTTTACACTGTTAGAAAAAAGAAAATTATGTCTCACAAACAGCTTTTCCTGCCTGTACCCACTGGGGGTTTAAGTGACCAATCAATACAGAATAATCATTTGATACTAACCAATAATTGGCAAGAGAGCTGCTGATCAATTAGAGTCACACATGAGGTCTGTAAAACTGTATAAAAACAGTATTAAATGTATAAAATTGTATAAAAATGTACAAAATTTATAAAAACATAACTTTATTAGTTACGTGAATAAAGAATGGGCATTTTCCATCATGAAGAAAGTGGAGTCCTGAGTGGTTTATTTCCAGTTCCAGTCTGTCCCCTGAGTGCTCTGAACCTTGGAGTCCCTGATATTTTCCCCCAGCTTTCATCTCTGCCTGCAGCAGGGAAAAGAATGAGCAGGAGAAGATGCTGAGCTGCCATTCCAGTGACCACACTGCCAAAATCCCCAGAGAAAAGCAGCAAAAGAGGAGGGGGCACCTGGAGTTGAACCAGGGACCTCTTGATCTGCAGTCAAATGCTCTACCACTGAGCTATACCCCCTGAGACAACCTCTGCACCTGGGAGACTGAAAAACATTTCTTGGGAAAGAAAAATCTTTTGTTGTCCATGAATTGGATTTCTTTCCTTGACACCCCCCTGTGCACCTTAATGTACCTAACAAAGGCTGTACATGGAGTTAAATGTGATAAATGGTGTTAAAAATGAGAAATTCTGGTAGATCTGATGTCTACAGAGAATTAAGGACAGGCAAAGCTCACACAGACAGTGAGTGGTCACTCAGACAAAGAAAAACCCCTGCACTTTCCCAACACTCGGGGCCTCCTTCCTTACATGCTGGAGCTCAGAACCAACTTGGAGTGCACAGCACAAGCTCAGAGCTCTCCATGGATTTTTCCTGTGGCAAATTTTTGGCAAAAGGCAGGTGGAAGGAAGAAAAAAGAAGAGGGGGCACCTGGAGTTGAACCAGGGACCTCTTGATCTGCAGTCAAATGCTCTACCACTGAGCTATACCCCCTGTTCTTTACCTACCCATATAAAACATTTCAAGGATGTTTTTTCCCACATCCCTGAGTTTCCTGTGCCTGAGGATTTGGTTCTTGCTGCAGAACCTGTGGGGCAGCAGCAGCCATGGAGTCACTGCACTCCAGCATGGGTCCTTGGTCCAGTTCCTCCCTAGCTCTTTCCCTTCACTTCCTGGGAAAAAAAAATAAGAAATAATGAAAATTATAAGTGCAAAAATTATAAGAAGTGGAAAAAAGTGGAAAAATTAAAAGAAAAACGCCTCATAAAATCAGGTCTGCTCTGTTATGTTGTAATTTCTTCTAAAGAAAGCCTGCACCTTGCAGGTTCCCATGTCAAAGCAATCCTCTGTGAGCAGTTGGTTACCATAACAATCTATTCCTGGGTGAAAAAAAAACCTACACCTGCATAAACTGTTTTTACACTGTTAGAAAAAAGAAAATTATGTCTCACAAACAGCTTTTCCTGCCTGTACCCACTGGGGGTTTAAGTGACCAATCAATACAGAATAATCATTTGATACTAACCAATAATTGGCAAGAGAGCTGCTGATCAATTAGAGTCACACATGAGGTCTGTAAAACTGTATAAAAACAGTATTAAATGTATAAAATTGTATAAAAATGTACAAAATTTATAAAAACATAACTTTATTAGTTACGTGAATAAAGAATGGGCATTTTCCATCATGAAGAAAGTGGAGTCCTGAGTGGTTTATTTCCAGTTCCAGTCTGTCCCCTGAGTGCTCTGAACCTTGGAGTCCCTGATATTTTCCCCCAGCTTTCATCTCTGCCTGCAGCAGGGAAAAGAATGAGCAGGAGAAGATGCTGAGCTGCCATTCCAGTGACCACACTGCCAAAATCCCCAGAGAAAAGCAGCAAAAGAGGAGGGGGCACCTGGAGTTGAACCAGGGACCTCTTGATCTGCAGTCAAATGCTCTACCACTGAGCTATACCCCCTGAGACAACCTCTGCACCTGGGAGACTGAAAAACATTTCTTGGGAAAGAAAAATCTTTTGTTGTCCATGAATTGGATTTCTTTCCTTGACACCCCCCTGTGCACCTTAATGTACCTAACAAAGGCTGTACATGGAGTTAAATGTGATAAATGGTGTTAAAAATGAGAAATTCTGGTAGATCTGATGTCTACAGAGAATTAAGGACAGGCAAAGCTCACACAGACAGTGAGTGGTCACTCAGACAAAGAAAAACCCCTGCACTTTCCCAACACTCGGGGCCTCCTTCCTTACATGCTGGAGCTCAGAACCAACTTGGAGTGCACAGCACAAGCTCAGAGCTCTCCATGGATTTTTCCTGTGGCAAATTTTTGGCAAAAGGCAGGTGGAAGGAAGAAAAAAGAAGAGGGGGCACCTGGAGTTGAACCAGGGACCTCTTGATCTGCAGTCAAATGCTCTACCACTGAGCTATACCCCCTGCTAAGGGACATAATCAGGGAGATTGAAAAACATTTTCTGAGAAAGAGAGAAAGTTTTTCCCTCTGTGGGTTGGATCCCTGTCCTTGACAGCTCCTGTGCAGCCCAATGTCCCTGGTGACGGTACAGGGTGTTAAATGGGATAAAAGTTGGCAAGTGTGTTTCCTTTCATTCCATTTCCCATTCCTGATCCAGTCCAGGATTTCCCCCATTCCATGTCCTGGCTGGATCCAGTCCAGGTTTCCTCCCATTCTGTATACTGGCTATTATCCAGTCCGGGTTTTCCTCCCAACTATATCCCACCCCAATCCAATCCAGGTTTTCACCCATTCCATCTATCGGCTCTAATCCAGTCCAGGTTTTCTCCAAAAATCCATTTTCCAGCCATGATCCAGTGCAGGTTTTCCAGCTCTCTGCCCTGATCCGGTCTGGGTTTTCTTCCATTCCTATCACATCCAAATCCTGTCCAGGTGTTCCTCTCTTCCATTTCCTGACCCCGATCCAGTCTGGGTTTTGGGATTTTGCTCCATTCCGTATCCTGCCTCTAATCCAGTCCCGGTTATTCCCCATTCTGGATTCCAGCCCAGATCCAGTAGAGTATTTTTAGGGTTTTGGGGGGAATTTTTAGGTTTTTCTAGGATCTTATCAGGGCATTTTAAGGATTTTTGGGGTACTTTTAGAGCTCCTTTAAGACTATTCAGGGTATTTTTAGGAACTTTTTAAAGGTTCTTTGGGGATTTTTCAGGATATTCAGGTTTTTTTTAATAGCTAGGGTATTTTTAGTGTATTTTAAGGGTATTCTGAGGCTATTTTTAGGGTCAGGATGAGTTACAGGTAGGGGTTGAACAGTTTTTTAGGGTTTTTTTAGTTTTTTTCAGGGATTTTAAAGGATTTTTTTTGTGTGTTTGGTTTTTTTTTGTTTGTTTGGTTTTTTTTTTCCAGGAGATTTTTAGGAATTCTCTGGGAATGTTTAGGATTCCTTTAGGGCTTTTTCAGAAACGTGGTGTATTTATGATCACTTCTCTCACCAGACCTGGTTGCAATCAGCACTGGATCCCAAAACTGAAGGAAAAGCCTTGTGTGGACAATTCCTCCTTCAAGGCTCAGCTCCAGTACCATGCTCAAGACCTGGCATGCACATGCATTTGGCAGGGAGTAGCAAATCAAGTGAAAGAACATTTCAGGGTTTTTTTTCAGCTGATTATTTAGGAATTTACTTGGAATAAGCTTCCTCCCCAAGAGGGATTTCAATTCTACACATGCACAAAGAGGAGAAAACATTAATGCAGCGTTGAGACAGCTCCTTGCTGAGAGCAGTGGTTTTAAGGTTAAGGCCCTTGTATATCTGGGAGGGTGAAACCTCTGTGTTCAACCCTCTGGGATCATCACTTGGGCTTCCTGTGCTTCTCAAGCTCTCAAAGTAAAATTGGCCCACCAAACTCATCTTTGTCTCAATCCTAATCCCTGCATCATCCTTCAGGTGTATTTCCTCACAATGAAATTGGAGTAGAAAATGCTTTAGGAAATGCTTTGCAGCCCCTTCTTCCCCAAAGGCCCAATCTGCTTTAATTAGGAATGCTCTTCAAGCACAAGGTTTGGATGCAGCCAGTGAGACTCACATTTCAGAAGGACCATCAATGGTCTGATAAAGACACAGCACTTTCAAGCAGGCTGTTGGGACTGAGGAGGATATTTGAAATCTGTTGACATGCAGTTCTAGCAGAAGTGCAAAATATAATGCAATGTAGTAGAACTGGAAAATGAAATGCTGTTAGACAAGGCTGTTCCCCAAATTGGCTCTGCCTGGATCCACCTGCCCTGCAGCACAGCCTTCTCCCTTTCTCCTCACTGCCTTCTGCTCAGCACCGACCCAAACCTGGGCTATTTCAATTCCTGTGAGACACAGAGCAGCTGATGGGCAGCAAATGCAGCCTTCCCAAAGTGGCTGCCCATGACCTGGCCCGCAGGGCAGAGCTCAGGGAGGAGGTGGCAGCTTCCTCAGTGGCTTTTCATGTCCTCTCTCTGCCATGCAGACACTGGCATGCATAACACGGCTCTGTTTTGGCAGCCAGTCCCTTGGCAGGGCTGTGTGAGCACAGGCTGAGCACAGGATGAACTCTCTCCTCCTTGCTGTGACATCTGGGCTGGCAGGGATGACACAGTGACATCAGCCAGCCGATGCTGCCTGTGCCATCACCTGGCACTGACATGTTTGATGAAAATCATTTCTCTGGGATTTTTCTCCTGAGAAGCCTCAGAACAGAAATGGAACCAATAACAATCTGCTGGCTGTGGAGTGTGGGCTGGAGATGGTTTAGCAACAGGGGCATCTTGGATTGGTCTCCTGTGCATTGTTTCTACCTGATGACCAGTCATGGTTCAGCTGTGTCAGGGCTGTGAGCAGTCCCAGGTTTTTATTATTCATTCCTTTCCAGCTTTCTGATGTCTCCTTGCCCTTTTAGTATAGTTCTAATATCTAATTTTCTTTTAATATAATAGAGATCATAAAATAATATCTAATTTTCTTTTAATATAATAGAGATCATAGAATAATATTTCAGCCTTCTGAAAGGTGGAGTCAAGATTCTCATCTCTTCCCTCGTCCTGGGGACCCTCAAACACCACCAGAATCACTGGCTTGAGTGGGTCTGGGCAGCACAAAATTAAATTAAATAAAAAGCTTTAAAAATAGAAAAATTAAAACCCAAAAATTAAATAAAAAAATTAAAAAAAGCTTTAAAAATAAAAAATTAAAAATAAAATTCAAATAAAAAATAAAATTAAAAAATAAAACAAAAAGCTTTAAAAATAGAAAAATTAAAAATATAAATGAAATTTAAAACAATTAAAAAATAAAACAAAAAGCTTTAAAAATAGAAAAATTAAAAATATAAATTAAAGAAAAAATAAAATTAAAAAATTTAAAAAAGCTTTGAAAATAGAAAAATTGAAAATATAAATAAAATAAAAAAATAAAAGAAAAAGCTTTAAAAAAAGAAAATCTAAATATATAAATAAAATTAAAAAGAAAATTAAAAAAAAAAGAAAAAGCTTTAAAAATAGAAAAATTAAAAATATAAATAAAATTAAAAATAAAATGAAAAAATAAAAGAAAAAGCTTTAAAAATACAAAAATTAAAAAATAAATCAATAAAAAAATAAAATAAAAAAATGAGCTTTAAAAATAGAAAAATGAAAAATAAAAATCAAATAAAAAATAAAAAAATAAAAAGCTTTAAAAATAGAAAAATTAAAAATATAAATAAAAAAATAAAATTAAACATAAAATAAAAAACTTTAAAAATAGAAAAATAAAAATAAAAATCAAATAAATAATAAAAGTAAAAAATAAAATAAAAAGCTTTGAAAATAGAAAAATGAAAAATATAAATGAAATTAAAAATAAAAATAAAAAAATAAACTGAAAAGCTTTAAAAATAGAAAAATAAAAAATAAAAATAAAATTAAAATATAAAAAAAAAAGCTTTAAAAATAGAAAAATTAAAAAAATAAAATTAAAAAATAAAACAAAAAAAAATTAAAAGCTTTAAAAATAGAAAAATTAAAAATAAAAACAAAATAAAAAATAAAATTAAAAAATAAAAAGCTTTAAAAATAGACAATTTAAAAATATAAATTACACAAAAAATGAAAAAAAAAGAAAAAACTTTGAAAATAGAAAAATTAAAAATAAAAATAAAATAAAAAATAAAATTAAAAAATGAAATAAAAAGCTTTAAAAATAGAAAAATTAAAATATAAATAAAATAAAAATAAAATTAAAAAATAATATAAAAATAATTAAAAATAGAAAAGTCAAAAATATAAATAAAATAAAAGTAAAAATTAAAAAATTAAAAGCTTTAAAAATAAAAAAATAAAAATATAAATAAAATTTTAAAAAAATTAAAAAAAATAAAATTAATTAAAAATAAATGAAAAACAAAATAAAAACTGAAAATGATGTAAAGTACCATAAAAGTTGCACAAAAGGTAGTGCTGTAAAGCGCGACTGTCGCAAAACTGTCGTAAAAGCGCGACTGTCGCAAAGACTGCCGTAAAGCGCGACTGTCGCAAAAGGTGCCGTAAAGCACGACTGTCGCAAAACTGCCGTAAAGCGCGACTGTCGTAAAAGGTGCCGTAAAGCGCGACTGTCGCAAAACTGCCGTAAAGCGCGACTGTCGTAAAAGGTGCCGTAAAGCGCGACTGTCGTAAAAGGTGCCGTAAAGCACGACTGTCGCAAAACTGCCGTAAAGCGCGACTGTCGTAAAAGGTGCCGTAAAGCGCGACTGTCGCAAAACTGCCGTAAAGCGCGACTGTCGCAAAACTGCCGTAAAGCGCGACTGTCGTAAAAGGTGCCGTAAAGCGCGACTGTCGTAAAAGGTGCCGTAAAGCGCGACTGTCGCAAAACTGCCGTAAAGCGCGACTGTCGTAAAAGGTGCCGTAAAGCACGACTGTCGCAAAACTGCCGTAAAGCGCGACTGTCGCAAAACTGCCGTAAAGCGCGACTGTCGTAAAAGGTGCCGTAAAGCGCGACTGTCGCAAAGACTGCCGTAAAGCGCGACTGTCGCAAAAGGTGCCGTAAAGCGCGACTGTCGTAAAAGGTGCCGTAAAGCGCGACTGTCGCAAAAGGTGCCGTAAAGCACGACTGTCGCAAAACTGCCGTAAAGCGCGACTGTCGTAAAAGGTGCCGTAAAGCGCGACTGTCGTGAAAGGTGCCGTAAAGCGCGACTGTCGTGAAAGGTGTCGTAAAGCGCGACTGTCGCAAAAGGTGTCGTAAAGCGCGACTGTCGCAAAGGTGCCGTAAAGCGCGACTGTCGTAAAAGGTGCCGTAAAGCGCGACTGTCGCAAAACTGTCGTAAAGCGAGAGTGTCGTAAAAGGTGCCGTAAAGCATTTATTTCATTTTTTAAATTTTCTTTTTTATTTAATTTTTAGTTTTAATTTTTCTATTTTTAAAGAATTTATTTTATTTTTTGTTTTTACTTTTATGTAAATTTTTAGTTTTGATTTTTTTATTTTTAAAGCATTTATTTTATTTTTTACTTTTTATTTCATTTTTATTTTTGATTTATCTATTTTTAAATCTTTTTATTTTATTTTTTTATTTTATTTTTTATTTAATTTTTAGTTTTCATTTTTCTATTTATAAACCATTTATTTTATAATTTTAATTTTATTTTTTATTTCATTTTTATTTTTGCTTTACCTATTTTTAAAGCATTTATTTTATTTTTTATTTAATTTTTATTTTTGATTTTTCTATTTTTAAAGCTTTTTATTTTATTTTTTAATTTTATTTTTATTTAATTTTTATTTTTAAAGCATTTGTTTTTTTATTTTATTTTTCTTTCATTTTTAGTTTTAATTTTTTTATTTTTAAACAATTTATTTTATTTTTATTTTTTATTTCATTTTTATTTTTTGCTTTTTCTATTTTTTAAGCATTTTTTTATTTTATTTTTTATTTAATTTTTAGTTTTGATTTTTTTATTTTTAAAGCATTTATTTTATTTTTTATTTTTTATTTAATTTTTATTTTTGGTTTTTCTATTTTTAAAGCTTTTTTATTTTTATTTAATTTTTAGTTTTAATTTTTTTATTTTTAAAGCATTTATTTTATTTTTTTAATTTTATTTTTATTAATTTTTAGTTTTGATTTTTCTATTTTTAAAGCATTTATTTAATTTTTTATTTTTTATTTAATTTTTTTTTTGATTTTTCTATTTTTAAAGCATTTTTTTAATTTTATTTTTTAATTTTATTTTTATTTAATTTTTTGCTTTAATTTTTCTATTTTTAAATTATTTATTTTATTTTTTATTCTTTTTCATTTAATTTTGTTTTGATTTTTCTCTTTTTAAAGCATTTTTAAAATTTTTTTAATATTATTTTTATTTAATTTTTGTTTTAGATTTTTCTATTTTTAAAGCTTTTTTGTTATTTTTTTTTTCTTTAATTTTTTATTTAATTTTTTTAAATTTAATTTTTTATTTAATTTTTAGTTGTGATTTTTGTATTTTTAAAGCATTTATTTTATTTTTTATTTAATTTTTATTTTTGATTTTTCTATTTTTAAACCTTTTTTTGTTATTTTAAAATTTTTTTATTTTTTAGTTTTGATTTTTCTCTTTTTAAAGCATTTCTATTATTTTTTAATTTTATTTTTATTTAATTTTTAGTTTTAATTTTTCTATTTTTAAAGCATTTATTTTATTTTTTGTTATTTAATTTTTATTTTTGATTTTTCTATTTTTAAAGCTTTTTATTTTATTTTTTTAATTTTATTTTTATTTAATTTTTTGCTTTAATTTTTCTATTTTTAAAGCATTTATTTTATTTTATTTTATTTTTTATTTACTTTTTAGTTTTAATTTTTCTAGTTTTAAAGCTTTTTATTTTTTAATTTTATTTTTTATTTAATTTTTATTTTTGATTTTTCCATTTTAAAAGCTTTTTTTTTAAATTTTTTTATTTATAGAGCTTTTTATTTTATTTTATTTGGTGCTGTCCAGACCAACTCAAGCTGGTGATTGTGGCGGTGTTTGAGGGTCTTGCAGTTACCCCGATTAATAGGTAGAGATGATGTTTGGAGGCCACAGTGTTACAGGTAGGGGTTAAACAGTTTTTTAGGGTCTTTCAGGTGATTTTTCAGGGATTTTTCAGGATATTTTTAGGGGTTTTTTTTGCAGGAGTTTTTTAGGAATTCTCTGGAAATGTTTAGGACACCTTTAGGGCTTTTTCAGGGCTTTTAAAATAATTTTTAGGGTGTTTTAATGACTGTCTTACTGGGGCACCCCAGCCACCCAAGCCACCCTGTGCCGGCGCTGCGGCGCTCCACCCCAGCCTCCCGTCAGCGCCGCCCGTGGTCGCTTCCCCTCTCCTGCCGCAGCCGCTGCATGGCGGGCCGAGCTGCGACTTCCCCACCGCACCCTCCCGCTACAGAGCTGCTGGATGGTGTGGCTCCGCCGCCTCCTGCAACCATGGGCGTCCCGGCATTCCCTTCCATGGCCGCGGCCGCAGCCCTGTTCCCGTTCCCCCAGCTCTGCCGCCTCCCGCACACCCCGGCCCGCCCGCCGCCATGATGACTGCCCGCGCTGCAGTAGTGACGGGATCCACGCATGCGCAGTTGCTACAACCCCAGCACCAGCGATATCACTCCGCGCCGACTCATCGAACCACAGCGCTGCTTCCGGGATCAGCCGCACGCATGCGCAGTTCTATCTCCACGGCCCCGCCGCCACCCCCCACTGCTTTCGCCGCAGCTCTGGTACAGCCCGGTCCCGGTTCCCAGTCGCTGCGTGCCGCTGTCCGGCCACAGCCGGCATCCCTGTGCCCTGTCACGCCACTTCTGCCGCCACTGCGTCTATACACAGCACCACAGCAGGCGAAAACTGCAGCGCCTTGCATGTATCCTTCCGCATATCTCCTTCTGCCGGGCACCGAGAGATTCCCCCCCCCACTCCGCAGCGCAGCGCGTAACTGTGCACAACCGATACCTGATGTGCCTCCGTGCTTTCGCCTTCCACACTCCTAGCACCCAGTGGGACTACTTTGTGTCACGATTCGTCTGCACAGCCACATCCATGCACACAAACCGTGCGAGGAGGAGGAGGAGGAGGAGGTTGGAATATGACAGCTGCTTTAATAAATACAGGACAGACAGAGAATTATTTTGCCGCCGCAAATGCCAACCCTTTGATCCCAACACAAAAGAATTTCGAAAAAGAACTGTTCCCAAATAGCTCCAGAGTCCCCTCAGTGTTTGGGACAGATTTCTCGACCCAAAATTAGACAGTAAACCCTGAAAATTCGCCAGTATTAATGCCAAAATTAGAAAATAGATACATATCACAAAAATCTTTTGATAATTTTCAACTAACAGACTGGTGTGAAAAACGCCAATCACTTGCTTTTAAAATTTTTGAAAGTTTATTAGTAATAAAATGGTTATAAAAATAGTAATACAATTAGAGTAATAATAATTTGGACAATTTGAATTAGGACGATATGAGACAACAAAAACAAAGAGTTACGGACGTCCGGGTACCTTTTTCTGGGCAGCATGAGCCCGAAAAAAGGACCCCCGTTAACAA
Source organism: Agelaius phoeniceus (assembly GCF_051311805.1). Lineage (NCBI taxonomy): Eukaryota > Metazoa > Chordata > Aves > Passeriformes > Icteridae > Agelaius > Agelaius phoeniceus. The sequence continues at coordinate 34,149 of NC_135290.1, read as the reverse complement.
AGGATAAACCTTTAAAAGCAATAGCCTGTTGCATAGTCATACACTTCATACATGATGCATAAATTCCATTCAAATACAGGATTCTGTCTGGTCATCATCCACTTCTTCCTTCTAATCCTAACGGTGCCTTGGAGGCAGGAAGAAGTTTGTTTCTTCTGATAAGAGGGCAATAAATTCTTTTTCTCTGAAAGATTCAGGTGTCCAGTGGCTTCTATCTTGCTGCAAGTCCTTTCTTTAAAAAAAAGTATCTTACATAGCATCATTTCTATTTTAACAGTTTTTGTAACCTAAAACTATATTTAACATACTACTTAAGAGAATTAATACAGCATTACTTTCTAACACAATACATATAATATTAATATTTCCAAAAAGCCAATCATAAAATACATGCATTTTTCACAATCCCCACTCTTATTCTTTGTAAATCCTTTGGCTTGAGCAATATTTCTTATCTACTTGCATCTTCTGGACTATGCTGGCAAAATAAAACAGGGGATTACACAAGGAAGAAATATAAAAACAGTTGCAACACATAAAATGAAAGACCTTAATTTCTTCTAATACATTACCCTACCAGCTAGGTTTTAACATTGTTTTCTAATTTTTGGACTGCTACCTGGGTTATTATATGCATATATATTTTTTTCTTCTTTGATTTCTTTTGCTTTTTCTAGAATGACTTTTCTGTGGTCATCAATTTTCAACAATTTGATATATTAAACTTTCTACAAACACCCCCTTCTTTGGCCAATAAATAGTGTAAAGCCAACCTATTCTGATACCCTACAGTTTTTGTTTGGCTTAGCTGACTTTATATTAACTCCAATGCCTGGGCAGCTCCATTTGCTATCATTTCTATAACTGCTTGGAGTCTTGTAATACGACTCAATAGATAATTTGGGGTCAATACAGAGTTAAGTTGCTGTGCCGGTTTTACCTTTTCATTTATTATTTGTTTTTTTACCAAATCTCGAACCATATCTTCAAGATTAAATGTAAAACAAATCCACCTCTCTCCTTTTGGACATTCAATTCCAAATCTATTACCACATTTTCCTAAGTTTTTTGTAATCCAATACTTTACTCCATTTTGCCTACAGGTTCTTAATTTGGATGGGTTATAACAGTGGCTGTTGACATAGGTGTGTGTAATTAAAGAGGAACTTTGGTTTCTTTCCACGTGATGCTTTCTGTAGCATTTGTGACACAATCTTGCTGGTATCCCGAAAGGGAAAAGAGAACAAATGAGTGCCAGAAACAGGAATAACAGAGGTCCAGTATGCCTTATACTCCCACCTCCCAGGCCTGTGAGGTTGCAACCCACAGCAGGTGTATTTGATCTTCTCGGTGGCAAAATACAGAGGCCAATCTGGTCTTGCCCTCTATTTCCTTGTCACTTTCTCTTAACTAATTTCCAGGCAAATTGGTTTTGACACCCTTTAACTGTGGTCTCTTGCCGTTCTTCAGGTATCTCTCATTCAACAGGCAGTAATAATTCCCATCCACAAAGCTAAGTTATTACTTTAACACTTTTTGCAATAAGAGCATAAATGTTGTGAACGACAATACTAATTATTCTCACAATTCAAGCATTTACTTATAACCCAGCTAGCATGTCCAGTATTGGAATGAATCAAATAAAGTTTACTGATGGAAATGGTAATTCCCCTTCTCCCCTGTACAATTCTCAGGCTAAGGTCAGAACACAAAAACAGTCTTGATCCTTCTATCTGGAGTATTCCTCCCCTAAGGAGATGTTTTATTCAGGCAGTGCTTGAAACCAGGGGTATAAGCATTGTCTTACTTCTGAATTCAGTGTTATTCTTTGTACATTTCTTGGATCATTTGGTTTTTTCCAAACTATTACCACTCAGTCCCCATTGGAAAGTCAGTTTGGTATCACCCGGTTTAAATGTGATAGTCCATTGATTCTGCTGGCATGAATTCACCCTTTTTCCGTGATTCTGATTGTTGCTTCGGTAGTACCTGGATAGGACTTCTTAATAGCATAGTAATAAAAGAAAGATAATACTGCATTAACTTTTACCATTCACTTTTCTTCCAAACTTTCAGGGTTTAGCTACAATCTTTTTCCACAGCAGCCTCTTCTTCTATCCAGCTGTGCTAATAGCTGCAGAGGCAAATTCTTCTTTTTGTGAGTTACAGTTAGTTAAATAAGAAAAGCTAGACCAATTTTAACTCTAGATGTATCACATCTATTGCTTTTTACTTTTTGGGCAGCATTTAATTGTTTTAGCCTTACAAACCCATTCTTCAGGAAAAAAACCAAAAAACAAAAAACTTCTTTTTAACAGCAAACAAAACACACAAAAGAAAAGACCAAAAACCTTCTTACTTAAGAAAAACAAACTACTTTGTGAGGTTTGGAGAGTCAGCAATCTCTGCTTTGATTTTATCTTTTAGTGCTAGCCCCCCTCCCGCTCTTTTCACGGCCTTGCTGTCAATGCTGTGCTGCCACTTGGCTGCAGGGCCGGAGCAGGGGAGAGCAGCCACGGGCATGGGGACCCTGAGGGCAGCCTTGGGTCCCTTTTGCCCTCTCTCTCTCTCCTTCTCTCTCTTTCTCTTTCCTTCTCTCTCTCGGCCCACTTACCGGGGCCGACGCTGCCATCCTCGACTCGGGACCCCGGCAGTCTGGGAGCCCCCCGGCAGTTCCCCCACGGAGCCAGCGCGCTCCTGCCCAGCAAACCCGTGTGTCCCCTGCTGCCAGCACCGCCGCCGGGTCACCTCCATGGATCGGTGCCTGCCGCAGCCCCCGAGACCCCGCCGCTCGTAGGGAGCGGTCAGACACGTCCCAACCTTGACAACCCCAAACCTGGCGTCCCCAGCTGCTCCTGACATTCCTTTCCTTTCTCTAGTCAACTTATCCTCTTTTCCCTTCAAGGAGGGCCCGTTCTGCTAAACCCTTTCTGGACCTCAGTTCAGCATTGAATAACCTCCTAACAACCGTGTGTTGAGACACTTCCCTGCCTTTCATGCAAAAAACCCGCATTCACACTTCTGCTCTCTTCTAGCACCAAGATGTCATCACTTCACATTCTAACATCTCAGAGTTTGCTAACCACCTCCCTACTTCAACTTCTCTCTTTCTTCTCTTCTTACCTGTTTTTTTTGATTCAACACACCTCAGACGGTACGAAGTGAACCTAACTAAATTACTTCCAAAAGTAAGCTTACAACTTTCTTTTACTAGGATTGCAGTAGCTGTTAAATACCTACTGGCTAGCTGTGGCTTACTGAGTCCAACATCTTTGATATATGAGCTACTAGATATTTTTTTACTCTTCCTTACTCTTGAATTAAAATTTTATGAGGTACTCCATTTTCTATATTTATGTATAAACGATAAATGACTTTTCTAACAAAGGTAAGCTTAAAGCTGGTACTTAGGCTAGTTTTAACTTAACTCTTTTAATTTAACAAGATCTTCTTTGGTCTGTTTTATATCGTCTCCTACTGTCAGTTTTTTTCATACACAAATTTTGCTACTTGTGCTTACCCCTCAATCTATAATATTTCAATAATCTAGGTAATTTTCTGATCTCTCTCTTTGAAGAGGGAGGGAGAATGAATAAAATTCTTGCAATTTTCTCATGGTTGGTTTTCTAGCTACTTTTATTTATTAGGTGTCTAAGATATTTTACCACTGGGTAGTGAGTCTGAGTTCTTTTATTAACCTCCCTTAAATCTTGTACTAGTCTATGACTCCCATCAGACTTTACTGGGGGAATAGGGATATTATGAGGAGACGTACAAGGTTCTAATGCCCCATCCTTTATTAGTCCTTCTATTACCGGCTTCAAACCTTCCCGTCCTTCTAAAGATACAGGATACTGACGTACACGCATGGGACAATCTTCTCTCTCAGTTGTAACCCTTATGGGGTCGATATTTAATCTTCCCCTGTTTCCTTCCCCACCTCAAACTTTTTTGTTGATTTTTTTTTCTTCATCCTCTTTTAAATAATTTTAAAACTCTAGCTGTCATTTTCTCATTTTCTGATATAACTCCTATTCTTAATTGCACTTGTAAGACTCTTCCCAATAAATTGCTACCTGCCCCTGGGACCAATAAGACATCTCCCATCCAAATTTTAGTTTCTTCCCTCAATTACTATATCTTTAATGAGCAGAAATTTAAAACTTTCCCTCTTTGCCCCTATTACTTTCACTCTATGTTTGCTCACACTATAACTTTTTGGAATATTTAACAGGCAGGTTCTCTCTGCCCCTGTGTCTATTACAAATTGCAATTCTTCTTCTTGGGGACCCACTTTTAAAGTTATCACAGGCTCCAGATGGTATTTGTTCCCCCCAGAAAATTAGAGCTTATGACCTCCCTATTCCTCCTCTGTGCCCATCTCTTTAAAGATTTTCAGATCTTCTGCTTACTTAGGACCATTTTCCTATTTCTCTTAAGTTTGTTTATCTATTTAGTTGCAGTTTCTTCTTTCCCCTCGAAAAGCTGTCCCTTAAAAACCTTTTTTTCCCCCCTGCATTTCGCCTTTGATATGCTGTTGCATTTATTCCTTTGATTATGTAATTACAATAATTATTCATGTGTTTACTCCCCTCCTCGTTATTTTTACCCCACTCAGGAGGTACAGTTGGCATTTTGTCTTCTCTGGGGGTCCCCGTAGATTATCTTTTTTCCTAAGCTTTTATTTCAGCTGCTCTGATTAATTGCCTTTCTTCCTGAGAAAGATACTATTTTCATTACAGACCACATCTCTTCTGAAGTATAAACGTTTGGACCTAAAAATCGGTCTAATTGTTCAGCTATGCCTATGGGATCCTCCAAATATCCCTTTTATTTATTTCTTAAAATTTCAGACCTCAGACGAAGTCAAAGGAGCATTTCCAAACCCTGGTCCGCCCCCTCCTATGGGACCCTCTTTTAATGGAAATAGACCAATCCCTTTATCCCATTCTTTTTGGATTTTTATCTTCTATAGCTTTTCTCCCGTATTTTTGGGATGAATCAGGAGAGGGCTTTCTTTTACCTGAACTTTTAGTGTTTCGATAAAGTGATTCCTTTAGAGAGTTCCGCTGAGCAGCCGGAGCTGTGGTTACCAAGGGAACGGAGCTCAGGGCGGGACGGGGGAACTCGGCACAGCTCAGGGTCTGGGTGCTCCAAAGGCGGGGTCTGCAGGGGGAATCGCCCGAGGGGATCGGCACAGCTCAGGGTCTGGGTGCTCCAAAGGCGGGGTCTGCAGGGGGAATCACCCGAGGGGATCGGCACAGCTCAGGGTCTCGGTCCTCCAAAGGCGGGGTCTGCAGCCGGGATCACCCGAGGGGCTCGGCACAGCTCAGGGTCTCGGTCCTCCAAAGGCGGGGTCTGCAGGGGGGACCGCCCCAGGGGCTCGGCACAGCTCAGGGTCTGGGTCCTCCAAAGGCGGGGTCTGCAGCCGGGATCGTCCCAGGGGCTGTTCCGGTGCAGACCGAGCTGGAGCGTGGATCGGCCCCACGTGGCTCACGGCGGCTGATCCGGCAGAGACCAAGCCGGCGACTGACCCCGGCTGCAGCGGCGGGAGCCGAGCAGAGTCAGGGCAGCCGGGGATGGGACAGACGGGACCCCCCCTCGGTGCGGTCAGCGCGCTACCCACGGTGCACACTTCAGGGCGGACCCCCCGCCCCTTCCGCCGGCACGGCCAGCGGAGCGGCCGCGGGCCAGGCGGCCGGGACCGGGACAGACGGGCCGGGCCAGACGGACCGGGATCGGGACAGACGGGCCGGGACAGACGGACCGGGACCGGGACAGACGGACCGTGCCGGAGCCGGCACAGGGGCTGGGGCAGCCGCGAACGAGTGGGGGAACAAACGGGAATGGATGAGGTAATATTTCGTTCCCAGCCTTATACTTTCACCGTTTTTCTTTTATTGCCTTTAAAAATGTTATTTTCTTACAATCTCCCCCCTGCCCAGCATGTGGTATATCCTTTTTTTTTTTTTTTTCCTGGATTAAACGGTTTTTACGAATAAATCCAGAGTTTACCAAAGCAAACTTCTGCTTGGATACTTTGAAATGGTCGACGAGTTAACTCACGACCTTCTCATGTTGTTTTTCTCACCACCCTTTTATTTATCCTTTGGCAAATTATACATCTTTCAGTTACTTGTTTTTCCACTCCAAAAATCGCAATGCATCCATAGTTCCTTAAAAAAAATGATCACACAAAGCCTGAGTATCCCACTGGGCATTTTGATACATGTCCTCTGCTATTCCCTACTAAGCGTTTTATTATTTGTCTTCCATCAAGATGTTTCTATTTCCCCCATTTATCTTTTTCGCCACCTATCTTGTTTTAATTCGCCTTTTTTTTTTTGCTTCCCTAAACTTTAGAATTTCCAATTTTTCCTCATTTGGAGTTAATATTAACTCTTACAGCTCCATTTTCTGCTGCATCTTTAGCTTCCTGATCTGCCAAATTATTTCCAGGGTCTTTACCCTGCAAGTGCCAACCCTTTGATCCAACACAAAAGAATTTAGAAAAAGAACTGTTCCCAAACAGCTCCAGAGTCCCCCCAGTGTTTGGGACAGATTTCTGACCCAAAAAGAGACACTAAACGCTGAAAATTCGTCAGCATTAATCCCAAATTAGAAAACTCACAAAAATCTTTTGATAATTTTCGACTAACAGACTAGGATGAAGTCAGAGGCCAGATTTGCAAAGAAGAAAGTCTAAATCCTCTAGCTATGCCTGTGCCATTCAGCCAGCAAGCTGCTGGTCCTAGAACACGGGTGGCTATCCCACCTCATGAGATAAAAGAATTGCGAAAAGCAATAAGGGACAGTGGTATCTGCTCCCCATATTTTAAGCAACTGCTGAAAAGTACCCTGGAAGGACATACACTCACACCAAATGACTGTAAAAATCTTGCTAGTATAACTCTCACAGACTCACAATATATGCTGCAGGAACTCAAATGGAAAAGACTGCTTACATGGGTACTAGCCACTTACAGACAGAGTACCGATGCAGACCTTCGTACTCTTGTCATGTCTAAGCTGACTGGTGACCCTCCTGATGATCAGAATGATAATCGAGTGAATTTACCCAAAACAGCGTTAGATGACATTAAAAAGATGGCTCGCAGAGCCTTTTTGCAAATTCAGCCTGCAGGAAGTTTTGAAAAAGCCTATAATCTGATTAGGCAAGACTCGTCTGAACCATTTACCACATTTGTGGGCCAGGTAACGCAAGGAGCAGAAAGACAATGCGGCGATGATATAGCTCACCCAATAATGATACGGGACATTATTGAAAATAATGGCAATGCAGGATGTAAAAGAGTTATCAAAGCCCTAGGAAAAGAAAAACCCACAGTGCCTGAAATGATGGATGCCTGTAACAAAATTGGGAGTCCACAGCAAGTGGCAATTATCCAGGCAAATGAACTTGGAAAAACTCTAGGAGAAAAAATTGAAAGGGCTCTTACAGCTCAAGCAGCGCAAGCAGTCGCACAGGCAGCACAAACAGAAGCTTTACCTGTCAATCAACCAAAGACGAATGTCTGGGTCGCTTTAGCCAGGTCTGCAGGCTCCGATACCATCCGTCTATCTGACACAAGCCCTGACAAACCTTTTTCAACCTGTCTAGTCAGAGTACCTTTCCCAAAGGGTCTTGATAATGTTACTCCTGATAAATATTGGCCATATGATGATCATCACATATCTCCAACTCCCAGCCAGAAACACCAAACTTACATTGATAATTCTAAAGCTGATAAATCTGACCTTCAAGAGCTAGAAATCCTAGGCTCATTAACTATGGATACCTGTTACTTCTTTCATTTCCTAGGAGCAGACGGCCCTCATTTGAAGGTCACCCCATATCACCCAGCTTATAGCAATATGACTTCTCGTCTCCGTCCGTCCCGACCGTGCTACCCCCCCGATGCTCCTACAGGTAAAAACTCACTCACGAGCAGGAAAAATCCTTCCAATGCATTTTTTTCTATTTTTATCCTCTGAGTGTCCAACTTCTTTTGCTAAATTTCTACAGAGTTGAGCTCAAATTACCATTTCTGACCAGTGCAGAGACAAATGATGAAACATTCCTGAGTTATTCTTACTCTTCATCTTATGGCAGTACCAGCCAGCACTCAATTTGCATGATCTAACCAAAGTAGACATTACACAGAAAAGCACTTTCTATAGCAATATTGAAAAACTATAGATTGAGGTAAAACCATCAAGTTTCTGCCTTCACTGGTGCAAAGTCACATGTTGTTTGAAGAGCATCCCACTGAATTTTCTAAAGATGTGTGAATGTGTCATCTGGACCACAGGAGATAAAGCAGGGTTAAAACACTGAGCAAAACTGAAGTTAACAAACACAAGGTTCATCAACCTTGCAATAGAAGCTTGCAGAAATCTTTCAAGGCTCATCCAATAAAGCCCCGTGGCACTTGGTTCTTCCCCCTCCTCCCAAATCTCCATCCGTCTGAGCCAGCATCAGCAGGGAATTTTGCACGGAAGCTTGCCAGATAAAATAGCTATATCATCTGCCATTAGTTTTAGAGAGTTCTTCAAAAATAGGTTAAAAATTATTTTATCTATTATTTTTTAGCTGTGTCCTAAGTTAGGGATGGGCCAAGTCTTGTGTCTTTGTCTCACAGAAAGGTGGTTCACATGTCCTTTAATATCATATGTGCAAATGTTTCCAATCTGCATTCTGCCTTATCAGAAGGCTAATTAATTGCTTTATTATACTATATTACATTACATCTAAACCCAATCTGCCAAGTACTCAACCCCGCACACAACTCACGACTGTCACCCAACAGTCCCGACACGCACACACGCTTGGCCCCGACAGGCCAAGGAAACAAAACACCATCACTTTGGGTGAACAATCTCCACGCTGCATTCTACTTTGGCACAAACACAGGCACAGCAAATGAGCTAAGAATTGATTTTACTTCCTCTGAGGTTCAGAGAATGTGAATCCCAGACATATTCTTGGGGAGAATTGTGCCTTGCTTTTCTTTGTGAAGAGAAATGCGGTGACAGGTGCACCCTTGCCTCCAGGGCAAAGAATCACGGAATGGTTTGGGTGGGAAGGGACCTTGAGGTTTATCTTTGATTTATGCAACACTTCAACAGGCAAGAGGGGGCTCATCTGCTTCAGAGCTGCTTGCTTTTCTCACACCTTTCACAAGCAAAGCCTGAAGCAAACCCTCCCAAGTTGCCCTATCAACCAGGGGACCCCTCAGCACTCGGCGATGCTGCCGGCAAAACCTCAGACTTTTACTCACACAGGGACGAGGCCGTGCACTCGGTCGTAACCCAGATTCTCTTTTTCCCCACAGAATCCTCGAACTTCCTTTTTTCTCTCTGCAGGCCTTTTTGCAAGCACACCGATTAACAGACTACACAAGTTTCACCAGCAGACTTCAGCTAAATCCAAAATTGGTTTCTACCCCGAGTAAAATTTGCAACCCCCTGTCTCACCTGCGATGTTTGGAATTTTAGGAGGTGGCAGCCCACTGGAGATCAAAGGTCCTGGGCAGGGTGCAGGCCCACGGACACAGATGCCATCCCTTTTCCAAGGGAAACTAAACTCATCACCCCAGTTTCCTTACATCAGTTTGCCAAAGACGTTCACCGCTCCCAGGTCACTCAGAGTTCTCGTTGGCTGCAAACTCGGTCTTGGAGTTACGGAGTTACGCCTCCTCCTAACACTCACCTCCCCACCTCAGCCCCCTGCTGCTGCGTCCCCTTCTCCGCCCCTAACCCTACTCCATTTTCCAGCCTGCCCTTGCTCCATCCCTCACTCCGCTCTTAACCCGTCCCACCACACTTCCCGCTCCATCCGTTACTTCACCCACCGCCCACCTGTGAGTCCCCTGCAGCAGCACCCAGGAGCCCGAACCCTCGGAGGACAGCGCGGCTCTCGCAGCAGGACAACACCCAAGCGAGACAGGCAGGGACAACGTCTGTGGGCTGCAGGGTGTCACAGGGGGCTGTGGGCTGAGGGGAGGGGGTTGGAGGGTGACACAGAGGATGGGGGGAGCTGCGAGGCAGAAGGGGGCGTTAGGAGCAAATGGGGGGCTCCAGGGTGGCACAGAGATGCTGAGAGGCTGGGAGCGGGGAGCTTGAGGGTGACAAGAAAAGGGTGAGGGGAAGCAGATGCCTTGAGGGGCAAAGTGGGGGCTGCTTGAGAGTGACAGGTGAAGCAGCCCTCACACCACCCCTAACCTTACCCTAAAAACCACCCCTAACCAGGTGGAGAGCGCACGGTGGAGGCCAGGGGGCCAAGGGACAACGCCAGAGTTCTCGGGGTGGCACACAGATATTGCGGGCTGAGGGGCAAGGAGGGGGAGGCTTGACAGATGGAGAGCTCACACCGAGGGTTAGGGGTACAAAGGACACAGGGTACCAGGTAGGGTTAGGGTACAGGTGCAGCAGCCCTCAACCCAACTCCAAGGTCACCCTAAAGAGCACCCCTAGGACCCCAGTTTTCCCCAACAGCAGCACAAGGCAGTAACCCCAATGCTGGGACAGCCCCAGAACTCTCCCAGCAGCTGCAGGCAGCAACCCTAATAAACAGGTAGCAATGATGTTTGTGGTCTAGAGAGTGACAGGAGTTGGGGGCTGAGCAGTTTTTTAGGGTTTTTTTTAGGGTTTTTCTCACAGCTTTAAAAGGATATTTTAGGGCTTTTTTGGAGGAGTTTTCCAGGAATTTTCTGGGAACATTTAGGATACTTTTAGGGCTTTTTCAGGGCTTTTAAAATATTTTGTTAGGGTATTTTAAGGGTTTTCTTAGTACTTTTAAGAATTGTTTGGGGCGGGGAATTGGGTGTTCTTGGGGGTTTTTTAGGACTATTGAGGGTATGTGTAGGACTTTTTAGGGCTAGGGTATTTTTAGGGGTTTTGAGGGAATTTTTAGGCTTTTTTAGGGTCTTATCAGGGCATTTTAAGGATTTTTGGGGTATTTTTAGAGCTCTTTTTGGACTATTTAGGGTGTATTTCGGGATTTCTAAAGGTTCTTTGGGGATTTTTAGGGGTTTTTTAAAAGTAGGGTATTTCCAGTGTATTCTAACAGCATTCTGAGGCTATTTTTAGGTTTTCATGGGGTTTTTAGGACATTTTGAAGATTAGGGGGTTTTCAGGGAATTTTTAGGTTTTTTTAGAGTTTTTCATGGCACAACACATGGAGGCTGAGGGGCAGCTTGAGGGGCACTGTGCGGGCTTGAGGGTGACAGAGGCTGGGAGCTGAGGGAGGAAGAGGGGACAGCGAGTGACACACAGAGATGCTGAGGGTGGCAGGGGCAGCTGTAGGGTGACACAGAGAAGCTGGGGGCTGAGGGGCAAAAGAGAGGGGTCAAGGGTAACACACAGGAGGTGAGGGCTGGGGGGCAGAGGGACCGGTTGAGAGGTAAAGGGAGAGGGCTTGAGGGCTGGACAGTCCAGTGGAGATCAGGGGTACAGGGTACAACTGTACCACCCCTCACCCCAGCCCTAACCTCAGCCTAAGCAGCCCCCCTAAAAACAGCCTTTTCCCCCAACAGCAGCACAACACAGCAACCCTAACAGCGAGACCAGACAGCAACCCTCACACACCAGGACAATGACAGAACCCTCAGAGGACAACAGACCCACTGCAAAAAGGTAGGGACGACATCTGTGGGCTAGACAGCAAGAGGTAGAGTTCGGAGACTGAGCACGTCTTTGTGAGGTTTCTTTCCAGGACTTTTAAAGGTATTTAGGGGATTTTGGAAGGGACTTTTCTGGGACTTCTTAGGGTATTGTTGGGGCTTTTTCAAAGCCATTTTATGAGTCTTTAGCATATTTTGAAGATTACGGTCAGGGTCAGAGGAAACACCCTCAGAAAAGGCAGAGTTTTAGGACCGCAGGGGAATGCTTGAGCAAGGGGCCAGCAGTAGCACAGCGGGTCGGGTCCCACGCTGCCAGTCCGAAGGCTGTAAGTTTTAGACCCAGCTAAGTTGTTGTGGTTAGGGTTAGATGTTCTCAGCTTTGGTCTGGGAGAACTTCTGCACAGAAAAACTCACCCCCCGCGTCTCCCGACGCCAGTTTGCAGGAGGTGCTCGGCACTGCCAGGGCAGCCCGAGTTCTCGACGGGGGGCAGCTTCGCTCCCGGAGAAATCCTGCGCCGGCCCTCTTCCCCGTAAAGCCAAACTCAGCCCCGCTGCGCGTCGACGTCTGTTCACAGGAGGCACGTGGCCCTCCAAGGGCGGCGAGAGTTCTCGGCGTCGGCAGCCGCGGTCCGGGGCACACAGAGAGGAAAGACGGTTAATTTCCTTAGAAAGGGAAGTCTGGCAGCCCATGGTTTAAGGGGCAGACGAAGGCCTGTGCAGGGGAGGAACTCCTCACAGGACCTTTCTTCACCTCAAGCCCCACTCCAAGGTCTAGCAGCCCCCGTGTGCCCAGCTGCTTTCAGAGGGTTACCCGGGCACACCCGCACAGGGAGCTGCTAGTCCAGAGGGGCTAACGGGGGCATCCCAAGGGTCCCTCCAGGAACTTCGGTTGGAGCATCCAGCACGGACTAGGGAGCAGCCAGACCCACCTGGGCACGGAGCATCACTTTGAGAAAATGCCAAGGGAAGAGCCCTTTTGCCAAGGGGCAGCATCTGAGCAGGCCAGGCAGCATGTGGGGTTCCAGGAGAGGGCTTTCAACTTTCCCCTTTTACTGTGCCAGTCCCTCCCCAGGGCCCCCAGACCCTCCACAGCACTCCCAGAAAGGAGAGGGGTTATTAGGAGAAAAAGGGTTTAGAAAAAAGGGAAAAAGCTTCCTTTTCCTTAATTTTTTGTGTTCAAACTGGGAGGAACTCTGCTTCCCCTACAATTTTAGTGGTCTCAGTTGAAAGAATCCCTGCCTTTTCTATGCTGTTCAGGGTGTTAATTGACAGGGAGTCCTCATTTTCGATTATCTTCCAGTTTAAGTAGAAGGGGAAAACCTTGACAATGTTTCTTATGGGTTTGAATTAAGGGTAGCCGCCCCCGTTTTGTTGTCCTGAGGCCTAAATTGAGGGAGAAGCCCAGCTATACCTTCCATCTTAAGAGTTTGAATCCCTCTTTTTCCATCACTGGAGAGATTTAAAGTGAGGAAAACCCCTCTTTTCCCAGTACTTAAGGAGAATAAATTAAAGGGCAGAAGCTATTTATTTGCAATTATATTAGTTTCAGTAGAGGTAACTGGCCCATTTCCTCTGCTTAAGGGGTTCACTGGAAGGAAGCTCTGCTTTTTTCAGCATCTTAAGGGTTTAAAACTACATTTCAGGGCCCTTCTTTCTGTGCCATAGGACCAAGTATCTCAGAGCAGGGTAAGCCTGGCACTCACTTAACCCTTACACTGCCTGGGAAGCTTTTGTTTCTCTTATTTTTACTTATAATGTAGATAGGCCTAATTAGAGGTCCCAAGGAGACTTAGACGATTCATATCATAAGCATTCTTCTCCACTGGACTTAGTCACACGTGAAGTACTACTTAGTAGCCACTAAGGAATAATTATGTAAGTTCACAGCAAATTAGCCAGTTTATCGAGTTATGCTGCCTAAACAGAAAATTTTATTTCTTACCAGTTGTCTGCCCATTTACTCCAAGTAGCTGTTGTAAAAAAGAAAGCGCTGATATTTTTCTGAAGAATTTCCTTCTATAACAAGCCCTTTTCTCCCCTTGAACTTGAGTCAGAGAAGCCAAACACCTGCAGCCGCTCTGAGGGTTTTTATACCCGGTGGGATTCGCCCCCTCCCTTTTCCCAGGTGCCATGGATACGAGAGGCGGGCACCATCAGGGGTATATTAACCCCAGCCTTTGCTCAGGGCCTTCATTCCCCCTCTGGGATGTGCTGGGATAAGAGCTCTCCTCTCATTTCAGTGAAGAAGCTCTTTCAGCTTATTTCAGCTTGTTTTCAGCAGGTGTTTCTGGGCATCTAAAGCAACAGAGGCTTTGAAGATACTGTGAAGAAAACAGCATGGAATACAGGGAGTATTTAAGTTCACAATTTTGGGTTTTGTGTTTAGGGGTGGTAAAGCACGTTTTTAATTTCTGGTTTTGTTCTTATTTTGTTTTGTATTTTTTTTTATTTAGGAGGATTGCAGCTTCCAGAGGCTCCAGGTTGTGTCAACTGCAACACTTTTTTCAGCAGATTCATTGTGTCCCAAGAGGGATCTGCCCAGTGTCCAAGATGATGTTTGAGATTGAGGCTTCAGGTGAGTTGAGGATTGTGACTGGGAGAGGGAGGGTGAGTGGGTATCCAGTTAGGAGTTATTGTTGGGGGGGTGGTTTTGAAGGCAGCAGGGTGAGAAAGGGTGATTATTTGAGGCCCCCCCCCCCCCCAAGGCCTTTTAGAAGCCGAGCAGAGGCATTCACACATCTTACAGCACACAAGGTCATCCACTGCACTCACAGGAATGCCATTTAACTTTGCCTTTCTCTAATCCAGGTGCCACTCACAATAATGGGCACAGCCTTGGAATCAGGATGAAGCTGGAGCCTGAAGGAGCCTGGCACACTCAGGAGAGGGCAAGTAGCCGACTCGCTGGGATTTGGCCCACATAACTCTGTACTCATACTTTGGTTTTGTTTTTCTTTATTGTAGCTGACCGAGAGGCTAACAGGCTGTCACGGGGCCCTCCGAGGCAGACTCATTTCAGGCGCAACGTGGATCCTCATCACCGATCATCCAAAAGATAAGTCAGGGCCACGGCCTGGAGTTGGGATGATGGGAGAGTAGCAGGTTGGGAGTTCCTGGGACAGATTTAAAAATTAGCAGAGGGAAAAGCAATCTTCTCCAAGGGGCCTCTTAGGACATCTAAAGGGAGAGGCTCTACTTGTGACGGCAGCTTTCAGGCGGGCAGCGCAGAACAGTTCCGGTCCACGTCGTGTTGTCCGGTGTACCGTGTTACCTAGTGTGTCTTTGGGGTCCCTTTTGCCTTTTCCCCTCGAGGCCCTCACCACAAGCATGATGTGTTGCGTTTGTCGTCCCCGTTTGTCACGTTCCGTGTCACGGGTGTCCGCACATATTTGTGCCGGAGCTGCCCTGCCCTGCCCTGCCGCATAGCCTGCTGCAAGAGGACAAGTCCCAGGGACTTGCAGTTTGTGGGGCGTTGCCAGACTCTAGATGATATTCCTAGATAGATAGAAGATGTTTGGAGCTGTGAAGTTATCCCGCAGCCCTTTGACTTTTGTCCTCACTTTCTTTCAGACGCAGAAGGATAAAATCCAGGGCGAAATCCATCCATCCATCCCGAGTGAGGAGGTTCCCCTGAGCAGGTCAGTCACAGTTTGTGTCTGCAGGGGGAGTGTAAAGTGTGACTCTGTTACAGCACTGTTCTTTTTCTTTTTAGGAGGTACAGCTGGATATCGGCAGTCAAGATGAGGTAGGCAAGGTGAGCATTGAGTAGCGTCCAGAAGGAGTTGTTATTGCTCCAGTCTCACTTTCCGGTGCAACTCTGAGCATCCATTCCTGTTTCTGCGCTTTAGGCAATCCACTCGGAGTACGCAGAGCCCCAGTCACCAACCGGCCGACACACCGGGTGCGCCGCTCTCCCGAGCCCTGCAGAAGAATCACGGGACTTGTCGATGAAGCCTCTGCCTTTTCTGTTTAAAGGTGTCACCAGGGTATCCTTTGGCAATGGCTGAGGAGTCACGGTGAGTCGGGGAAGTAGGGAGGAGGAGCGAGGGTCCGCTCAGGTTTCAGCAATGCCACATCACCTCGTCTCCTCTTACCCCAGGCTTACCCCGTGACAACAGCATCAGCCTCGGAGCGCGGCCAAAGGGTGCGGCCCCAGGAGCCGGGCATTCTTGGGAAAACGGTGAGTGGCAGAATTGTTGGGTTTGGTCAGTGTGCTGCAGAGATCGTGCATTGATATTTGCATTTCTTTCACGTAGCTGACTAAGAAACAACAGGGAGTTGTTGAACAAGAGTGCCAGCAGGAACTTCCCAGATGTCGAGGCTGCCTTCTTTTGCACCTGACACGGACCTGCATCCCCAGCTGTGCGAGAGATAAGTAGAGGGCTACAACCCACAGAGGGGATGAAAGCGGGGCGCAGGGTAGGGACCCACCGGGAGGGGTTTTTGAGTCTCCTTTGGAGATGGGGGCGTCCATGAAGCGGCCCCTTAAAAGCAAAGCCTGACTTTGGGTCCCAGCGCTGAGGCGCGCAGGGCAGAGCAGTCCTGGTGTGTATCGTGTCACTTGTCTTTTGTGTATTATGTGTTGTTTGGATATGTCATGTCCTTTACCTTAGGCCTTTGAGGGGCCTGTCAGAAACCCTGGCATTGTTGTTAGCATCTGCGATCTCTGCATTCCTCAGCCTGGCAGCCAGGCCATAGAACTTTTGACTGGGGAGCTCAGACAGGCATCAGACTCTCTTGTCTCTTTAGAAGCATCCGGTCAGGTGTCTTTTCAGGTCTTGTTCTGAGCTGTGTGGACAGCTCTGCCCCGCCAGGATCCATTATGGCGGACTAGGACTGGAAAGAACGTGAGGGCAGGTAGAGGCTTCTGGCCGTAGGATTCTCGGGCATCCATCTTTGCAGGTCTTGGAATAAATCATTCGGTTAGCATCGTGTTCCTCCAGGTTTCTCTGAGCCTCATCAGCTCACCATCGGTCTCCCCTCGGTCATCTCCTTTTGCATTCTCTCAGTCCTCGCAGCCATTTTCCTTGCCAGGAGATTTCTGTCCGTGTTGTGTCCCCGTTGTCTGTCACGTCCTGTCTGTCCTGTGTCACGGGTGTCTGCACACACATTTGTGCCGGAGCTGCTCTGCCCTGCTGCATAGCCCGGTGCAATATGAGAAGTCCCGGGGACTTGGAGTTTGTAATGTGGGGTGCAGTTGGACTCTAGGTGGGATTTGTAGATGGACACAAGATATCTGGAGCTCTTAAGTTATCCTGCAACAGTTTGACTCTTGTCCTAACTTTTTTTTCAGGTTCTGATGGATTAAATCTGTGCCAGAGGGCCCCATCCCGGGTGAGGAGGTTCCCCCGAGCAGGTGAGGCACCATTTGTCTCTGCAGCAGAAGTGTATGCGGTGACTCTGTTACAGCTCTGTTCTTTGTCTTTCTTTTTAGGAAGGAAATCTGGATACCAGCAGTCAAGGTGAGCAGTGGAGAGAAGTAGCTGTTATTGCTCAGGTCTCAGTTTCTGGTGCAGCTCTAAGTTTCCATTCTCTTTTTTGTGCTTTAGGCAATCCACTCGGAGCCTGCCAAGCCCCCGTCACCAGCCGGCGGATGCACCGGGTTCCCTGCACGTGCGAGCCCTGTGGATGCATTCCAGGACCTGGTGATGAAGCCCTGAACTTTTCTATTTAAAGGTGCCATCCAGGTGGCCTTGGGCACCTGCCCAGGAGTTGCGGTGAGTCGGGGAAGTAGGGGGGAGGAGCGAGGTTCCCCTCAGGTTTCAGCCATGCCAAATCACCTCATCTCCTCTTAACCCAGGCACTCCCCGGGACGACGGCCTCGGTCTCTGAGCGTGCCCGAAGCGTGCGGCCCGAGCAGCCGAGTGTTCTTAGGACCACGGTGAGTAGCAGACTTGTGGGGTTTTGGCCGAGGGGCTGCCAAGATCAGGCACTGATGTTTGGTTTTCTTTAATACAGCTGTCTAAGAGACACCAGCCCGGTGCCAGCAGGATCTTCCCAACTGGCGAGGTGGCCTTTCTTCACACCCGAGACCGGCATCCCCAGCTGTGCAAGAGATAAGTAGAGGGCCACGACCCACAGAGGGGATGAAAGCAGGGTGCTGGTTTGGGAATTACTGGGAGGGGTTTTTGAGTCCCCTTTGGAGGTGGGGGCTGTCCATGAAGCAGCCCCTTAGGCCCCATAAAAGCAAAGCCTGACTTGGGATCACAGCGCTGAGGTGCGCATGGCAGAGCAGTCCCGGTGTGTATCGTGTCACTTGTCTTTTGTGTATTATGTGTTGTTTGGATATGTCATGTCCTTTACCTTAGGCCTTTGAGGGGCCTGTCAGAAACCCTGGGATCGTTGTTAGCATCTGTGATCTCTGCATTCCTTGGCCTGGCAGCCAAGCCATAGAACTTTGAGCTCGGGAGCTCAGGCATCAGACTCTCTTGTCTCTTTAGAAGCATCCGGTCAGGTGTCTTTTCAGGTCTTGTTCTGAGCTGTGTGGACAGCTCTGCCCCGCCAGGATCCATTATGGCGGACTAGGACTGGAAAGAACGTGAGGGCAGGTAGAGGCTTCTGGCCGTAGGATTCTCGGGCATCCATCTTTGCAGGTCTTGGAATAAATCATTCGGTTAGCATCTTGTTCCTCCAGGTTTCTCTGAGCCTCATCAGCTCACCATCGGTCTCCCCTCGGTCATCTCCTTTTGCATTCTCTCAGTCCTCGCAGCCATTTTCCTTGCCAGGAGATTTCTGTCCGTGTTGTGTCCCCGTTGTCTGTCACGTCCTGTCTGTCCTGTGTCACGGGTGACTGCACACATATTTGTTCCGGAGCTGCTCTGCCCTGCCGCATAGCCCAGTGCAATATGAGAAGTCCCGGGGACTTGAAGTTTTTAATGTGGGGTGCAGTTGGACTCTAGGTGGGATGTGTAGATGGACACAGGATATCTGGAGCTCTTAAGTTATCCTGCAACAGTTTGACTCGTGTCCTAACTTTGTTTTCAGATTCAGATGATTAAATCTGTGCCAGAGGGCCCCATCCTGGGTGAGCGGTTTCCCCCGAGCAGGTGAGGCACCATTTGTCTCTGCAGCAGAAGTGTATGCGGTGACTCTGTTACAGCTCTGTTCTTTGTCTTTCTTTTTAGGAAGGAAATCTGGATACCAGCAGTCAAGGTGAGCAGTGGAGAGAAGTAGCTGTTATTGCTCAGGTCTCAGTTTCTGGTGCTGCTCTAAGCTTCCATTCTCTTTTTTGTGCTTTAGGCAATCCACTCGGAGCCTGCCAAGCCCCCGTCACCAGCCGGCCGACGCACCGGGTTCCCTGCACGTGTGAGCCCTGTGGACGCATTCCAGGACCTGGTGATGAAGCCCTGAACTCTTCTATTTAAAGGTGCCATCCAGGTGGCCTTCAGCAGCTGCCCAGGAGTTGCGGTGAGTCGGGGAAGTAGGGGGGAGGAGTGAGGGTCCCCTCAGGTTTCAGCCATGCCAAATCCCCTCATCTCCTCTTAACCCAGGCACCCCCCGGGACGACGGCCTTGGTCTCTGAGCGTGCCCGAAGCGTGCGGCCCGAGCAGCCGAGCGTTATTAGGAGCGCGGTGAGTAACAGACTTGTGGGGTTTTGGCCAATGGGCTGCCAAGATCGGGCACTGATGTTTGGTTTTCTTTAATACAGCTGTCCGAGAGACACCAGCCCGGTGCCAGCAGGAGCTTCCCGGCTGACGAGGTGGCCTTTCTTCACACCCGAGACCGGCATCCCCAGCTGCGCGAGAGATAAGTAGAGGCCCATGACCTACAGGGGGGATGAAAGCAGGGTGCTGGTTTGGGAATTACTGGGAGGGGTTTTTGAGTCCCCTTTGGAGATGGGGGCTGTCCATGAAGCGGCCCCTTAGGCCCCATAAAAGCAAAGCCTGACTTTGGATCACAGCGCTGAGGAGAGCAGGGCAGAGCAGTCCCGGTGTGTATTGTGTCACTTGTCTTTTGTGTATTATGTGTGTTTGGATATGTCATGTCTTTTACCTTAGGCCTTGGAGGGGCCTGTCAGAAACCCTGGCATTGTTGTTAGCATCTGTGATCTCTGCATTCCTCGGCCTGGCAGCCAGGCCATAGAACTTTTGACTGGGGAGCTCAGACAGGCATCAGACTCTCTTGTCTCTTTAGAAGCATCCGGTCAGGTGTCTTTTCAGGTCTTGTTCTGAGCTGTGTGGACAGCTCTGCCCCGCCAGGATCCATTATGGCGGACTAGGACTGGAAAGAACGTGAGGGCAGGTAGAGGCTTCTGGCCGTAGGATTCTCAGGCATCCATCTTTGCAGTTTTTGGACTAAATCATTCGGTTAGCATCTTGTTCCTCCAGGTTTCTCTGAGCCTCATCAGCTCGCCATTGGTCTTACCTCAGCCATGTAATTTTCTGTCCTTGTGCTCCTTGCAGTCATGCTTCTTGTCTTGAGATTTCTGTTCGTGTTGTGTCCCTGTTATTTGTCACATCCCATCTGTCCTGTTTCACGGGTGTGCGCACACATTTGTGCCGGAGCTGCTCTGCCCTGCTGCATAGCCCGGTGCAATATGAGAAGTCCCGGGGACTTGGAGTTTGTAATGTGGGGTGCAGTTGGACTCTAGGTGGGATTTGTAGATGGACACAAGATATCTGGAGCTCTTAAGTTATCCTGCAACAGTTTGACTCTTGTCCTAACTTTCTTTCAGATGCAGAAGGATAAAATCCAGGGCAGAGCCCCCCATCCCGGGTGCGGGGATTCCCCCGAGCAGGTGAGTCCATGTTGTTCTCTGCAGAGGAAACCTAAATGGTGGCTGTTACAGCATTGTTCTTTGTCTCTATTTTTAGGAAGTCAAGGCCGAGAGCAACAGTCAAGGCCGAGTGGGCGAGGTGAGCATTGAGTAGCATACAGAAGCAGTTGTTATTGTTGAGGTCTCAGTTTTGGTGAAGCTCTAAGCATCTCCTCTTGTTTTTTTATTTTAGGTGGTCCACTTGCCGTCTCTCCTGGCCGAGCACGCCTATGCCAGGTGGGTGAGAGCTTAAGGTATCGGCGTGGCATCCTTGTCAGATTTGGGAGGTTGCGTTTTCACAGTATCTCAGCATGCTTTTCCGCTTTGTTTCTTTGCAGGTGCCCTCGCTGCCCTAGGCACGCCCTGGAACAGAGGAGGGCAGGTGAGTCAGAGTTTAGGCAGGCTGACCCATAGGTGAGCGTTACACAGCAGCATGCTAAGCGTGTACCTTTTCTCTTCGCAGGCATCTTCCGGGCACCCTCCAGAGCCAAATCAAGCTTTGAGGTGAGCCGGGGCAGGGGTGCGGAGGAGTCCTGGGGATTACAGTTGTTGAGGGCAATAGTCACATTTTCCGTTTTGTCTCAGGTACCCTGAGGAGCCTCGTAGCCCAAGCTTGGAAACGGCAGCACTGAAGCACACACAGAGAGCATCTCCACGTCCATGTCCGACTGAGGATGGATTTCGTCCGCTCCTCTTCCAAAAGCTAAGTGTCGGGGCCAGTGGTTGGGAGAAGGGGAAAAGCCTTTACTCTCACAGGAGGCAATCTGATGTCAGCTTAGCGGAGAGGTCTGTAGGGGCATGGGCTCTCTGGAAGTAAAGGGAGAGGGTTTCCCCTCAGCCTCGCCAGAGCCTTTGCCGGGCAGGGCAGTTCCGACCCATCTCCACATTTTCATGTACTTTGCGTCGTCCGCCTCCCTCGACTCGACGTCGTCACGGATCTTTCCCCCGAGGAGCTCGCCTTCACGTCCGGAGCCACGGCCACGGTCACCCGGCAGTCGGCTTCCTTCTCTAGGCTCGCCGAGCCTCTCGAGCATTCTCTTAACTACTTCGGCACTAACTTCTTTTGATGAGTTCCATTTCATCATCACGTGCTCTTGTCATAGGGCTTCCTTTCCTTTGGCATCATCTGCCTCTGGCTCATCTTGCGCTAGGAATCTCAGGTCCCTAAGGGGACAGTGCCAGGCAGTTGCCACTCGTCTCTGTGTTATGTTGTCCGTGTCTGTGTTATGGCGTCCGTGTCTGTGTTATGTAGTCCCTGTCTGTTGTCTTCCACGTCATAGGCCCTTGTTACGTCTCGACGCTTTATCGGCACTATTCCGTGCCACATAGGCCATATTGTACTCACGTTCCTTTCCGGATATCCCTTATTCCAGCATCTTTACAGTTTTACTCTTTGAGACAGGAAGGGACAAGATCCTCAAAGGGACAAGATGTTCTCATCCGTCTTCTTTCTCACTACCGGCTTTGGTAGTGCCTTTTTTTCCACGCCATTGTCTTGAAGTTCCCGAGGGAGCGGCTTACACCCTCCTCACTTGACTGCAGGAGTTCGATAGGTTCCGTCCTCCCGAGGGGTATAGGGTTCAAGAATTAATCTTCCAGAGAGCTCTCTCAAGTCCCGGCTTACATTGCATGTACCTATGCTGGCTTATACTGTATGTAATTACATTGTGTGTACCTATGCTGGCTTATACTGTATGTAATTACATTGTGTGTACCTATGCTGGCTTATACTGTATGTCCTTACAGTGTGTGTACCTATGTTGGCTTATACTGTATGTAATTACATTGTGTGTACCTATGCTGGCTTATACTGTATGTCCTTACAGTGTGTGTACCTATGCTGGCTTATACTGTATGTAATTACATTGTGTGTACCTATGCTGGCTTATACTGTATGTCCTTACAGTGTGTGTACCTATGCTGGCTTATACTGTATGTAATTACATTGTGTGTACCTATGCTGGCTTATACTGTATGTCCTTACAGTGTGTGTACCTATGCTGGCTTATACTGTATGTACTTATACCGTATGTACCTGTGCTGGCTTATACTGTATGTCTTTACACTGTGTGTACCTATGTTTGCTTATACTGTATGTACTTATTTTGGCTTGTACTGTATGTACTTACATTGTATGTACCTGTGTTGGCTTCTACTGTCTGTACTCATACTGTATGTACGTACACTGTGTGTACCTATGCTGGCTTATACTGTATGTACTTATACTGTGTGTACCTATGCTGGCTTATACTGTATGTACTTATATTGTGTGTGCCTATGCTGGTTTATACTGTATGTACTTACACTGTACCACTTATGCTCGGAGCTGCCCTGCCCTGGCACGTAGTCACAGTTAGGTAGAAAAGTTATAAAAACTTTACTGTTCATCTGTCTTTAATGGGGTTTTGGGTAGAAAATTTATCGGTCAGAGCAGGGACAAGTTCTAGCTGTCAGATAGCCACTCATTTACCGCTTCCTGTCGTCTCACAGGTCCTCGAGGCTACCGATTTCCCCAGAATCTACCATTTGACATCAAGGAGCGGCAGCCAGAAGAAGCGTGGAAGCGCTCTCTTCAGCGTCTCGAGTAAGGGCCACACCAAGCACGTAAGCGGGAAGAGCGTGAGTGAGAGCACGTGTCTGTCTGTGTGTGTGAGTGCATGCTGACTGGATTTAACCTTGTGTGTGTGGCTTTTGCTTTTCAGGTTTTTCAACTCATTTTTAAATTTAGAATAAAAAATCCCCAGCCGGGGGGTTTTTTTTTTTTTCCCCCCCGGCTGGGTTTTTTTTTCCTCGGTCCCGGTCGGTCCGTGAGGCAACATTCATCGCCAAAGTTTGGGCGCGGACCGGCCAGGGACCGGGGTTTTTGTCAGGCAGGAGAATTTCTAGGAGGCTCCCGGGAACCACGTTCCCGAGGAGGGGCGTGAGCGCGTGCCGAGGATTAGCAGAGAGGTTGAGGTGTGAGTCAGCATGGGTTTGTGTGTAAGCTGAAGGCAGTGTGTGTGTATTGAAGGGTTGTAGGGTTCTAACGTTGAATGAGTTTTGCCTTTCAGGTTTTTCAACTCATTTTTAAATTTAGAATAAAAAATCCCCAGCCGGGGGGTTTTTTTTTTTTCCCCCCGGCTGGGTTTTTTTTTCCCGGGTCCCGGTCGGTCAGCGAGGCGAGGTTCATCGCCAAAGTTTGGGCGCGGACCGGCCAGGGACCGGGGTTTTCGTCAGGCAGGAGGATTTTTTTTGGGCGCTCTCGGGAACCACGTTCCCGAGGAGGGGTGCGAATGCATGCCGAGGGTCAGCGGAGCGGTCCAGGTCCGATTGAGTGTGGGTGTGTGTGTGTTGAAGGGGTCTAGGGTTGTAACCTTGTCTGAGTTTTGCTTTTCAGGTTTTTGAACTCATTTTTAAATTTAGAATAAAAAATCCCCAGCCGGGGGGTTTTTTTTTTTTCCCCCCGGCTGGGTTTTTTTTTCCCGGGTCCCGGTCGGTCAGCGAGGCGAGGTTCATCGCCAAAGTTTGGGCGCGGACCGGCCAGGGACCGGGGTTTTCGTCAGGCAGGAGGATTTTTCGTGATCCTGGGAACCACGTTCCCGAGGAGCAGTGATTACTGGGGTGTAATTTAGCAGTTGTGATGGTAGCGATGGTGCGTTTGTGTGTCCTGTGAAGGGGGTGTTAATGGTAGATGAGTGTTGTTTTATGTGTGCTTTTGTTGTTTTGGGTGTCATGTGACAATAAATCAACCTGTAATGAAAATAGAAAAAGGTTATCATCTTGTGTTAGTATGTGTTGTATTGCTCTGTATTGGTGTGTATTGCATTTGCATTAACTGCTGCATTTTGCTGTATTGCTCTGTATTGCATTTGCATTAGCTGCTGCATTTTGCTGTATTGCTCTGTATTGCATTTGCATTAGCTGCTGCATTTTGCTGTATTGCTCTGTATTGCTGTGTATTGCATTTGCATTAGCTGCTGCATTTCGCTGTATTGCTCTGTATTGCTTTTGCCTTAGCTGCTGCCTTGCCCTGTATTGCTCTGTATGTAAACTCGATTTTTACCAGTGCGTCTATGGATTGTATCTGCACTTGCATTTGTATACACTGTTTCCATGTATTTTGTTGATGTATAAATGAAAACATTCTTTTAATAAAGTTGAGTCACCCTTAATAAAGATCCCCCCTGCCCTTCCCTACCCCCACCGTGGCTCCTGTCCTTTTTTGGTGCGGCGTTGTCATTTCTTTCCACTGTATTTCTTCCTTTTGCTCCTCACTTTACTGTTCTATTTCTCCCTTAACTTCCATCCCTATCTAACCCTTTGTTTCTGTTGCCTTTATAACTGTCTATCTCAGTCCTCTCGCTTCTTTTTCTTTCCACCTTCTCCTTTTCCTCGGTTTGTGTTTTTTGCTCTTAGTCCTTTCCTTTTTCAGCCCACTCCTAAGTTTTCACCTTCACTCTAATCCTAACCACTTTCTTTTTCCCTCTAAGTCCTGTTCTTCTTCAGTTCTCCCACCCTCCTTTTCCTGTCTCACTCTGTCTTCCTGTGTTTTCTTCTGTCTTCTTATCTCTTCTTTGTCTTTTCCTATCTATCTCTTCTCCCTCTCTGTCTCCCTCTGTGTCTTCTCCCTCTGTTCTCTCCTCTTCTTTCCATTTTTGTCCCTGTTCTCTCCCTCTATTTTTTTCCAACTCTTTTCTCTCTCCCTTTTCTCTCTGGTTCTCTGTCTGTCTTTTCTCTGTGCTTCTCTCTCTTTGTCTTTTCTCTCTGCTGCTCTGTCTCTCTTTTCTTCTTGCTTCTCTCTCTGTCTTTTCTCTCTGCTTCTGTATGTCTTTTTTCTCTGCTTCTGTCTGTCTTTTCTCTCTGCTTTTCTGTCTTTGTCTTTTCTCTCTGCTTCTCTGTCTTTTCTCTCTTCTTCTCTCTGTCTTTTCTCTCTTCTTCTCTCTCTTTGTCTTTTCTCTCTTCTTCTCTCTCTTTGTCTTTTCTCTCTGCTTCTCTGTCTTTTCTCTTTGCTTCTCTCTCTGTCTTTTCTCTTTGCTTCTCTGTCTTTTCTTTCTGCTTCTGTCTGTCTTTTCTCTCTGCTTCTCTCTCTCTCTTTTTGTCTCTCCTTCTCTCTCTCTTTTTGTCTCTCCTTCTCTCTCTCTTTTTGTCTCTCCTTCTCTCTCTCTCTCTTTTCCTCTTTCCTCTCTCTTTCTCCCTTTTGTCTCTCCTTTTCTCTCTCTCTCCTTCTTTTTCTAACTTTGTTTTCCTTTCTAGCTTTAGTTTAAAAAAGCAGCAGTAGAAACTTTCAGGCTCCCTGGGAGTAAAAAAAAAAAAAAAAAAAAAAAAAAAATTAAAAGACATCCATTTACTCCCCGGGAGCCTGAAATTTCCTACTGCTGCACCAGACATATAGTTTTTCTTCTTTTTACTATATACAGTATATAGGGATCCCACCTGCCAGCAATCAATACTAATGAGTAGTCCCCACCCACATACACACCCCTCCCATGGTGCCCCCGCCCCCCCCAGCCGACCCACCCCATGCCATTCACATAGAGATCGTGCAGTCACAGCGCCACCTGCCGTGTACTCGCGAGTACTGCACTCACAGCGCCACCTGGTGCTTGCCGGGCGGTACTACATGCACAGCGCCCCCTGCTGCTCGCCGGCCGGTACTGCACTCACAGCGCCCCCTGCTGCTTACCCCGCAGTACTGCACCCGCGGCGCGCCCCCGATGACATCACCAGCGCGACACGCCCCAGAAAGGACCCCAGCGCACAGGCGTCCCCCCCAGACGCCCGACCGAAATAGCGCCGCCCACCCCACGCCGCCCAGACCCCCGCGCGCGCCGCCACCGCCCCCACGCGAACCGGAACGCCATTCCGACCCCAGCCGACCCGCAAAAACCGCGCAAAACCCCCCCGAAACCCCAAAAAAAACCCCGGTCCCGGCGGCCGCCATCTTGCCGCAAATGACGTCACCCGGCCCGCCGCCATCTTGCCTCCCGTACCACGTGACCCCCCACGGCCGCCATCTTGTTGCCGTAAATGACGTCACTCCGTACGGCCGCCATCTTGACCCCCGCGGCCGCCATATTGCCGTAAATGACGTCACAGAGCACTCGCCGCCATCTTGTCTCTCAGATCACGTGACCGACTGGCGGCCGCCATCTTGGCTGCCGTACCACGTGACCCTCTGGGCGCCGCCATGTTGTACGACACCACGTGACCCCATGGGCGCCGCCATCTTGGATGACATCACAGGGTCCGCCATCTTGGTGCCCATCACGTGACGGCATGGGGGCGGCCATCTTGGTTCCCGGATCACATGACCCCCTGGGCGCCGCCATCTTGATGACATCACACAGCCGCCATCTTGGTCCCCGGTCACATGACTCCATGGGCGCCGCCATATTGGATCCCCGACCACGTGACCGTATGGGCGCCGCCATCTTGGACGCGTCATCACGACGTCACGACGGCCGCCATCTTGGTCCCCGATCACGTGACCGCCTGCCCGCCGCCATCTTGTTGCCGTAAATGACGTCACCCCCACGGCCACCACGTTGCCGTAAATGACGTCACAGGCCGCCATCTTGTCGTAAATGACGTCACAGAGCACTCGCCGTCATCCCAGCTGTCGAGTCACGTGACTCCCGCCGGCCGCCATCTTGGTCACAAGTCACATGACCCCATGGGGGCCGCCATCTTGGTTCCGTACCACGTGACCACATGGGGGCCGCCATCCTGATGAGTCATCATGACGTCACCGCGGGTTAGGGTTAGGGTTAGGGTTAGGGTTAGGGTTAGGGTTAGGGTTAGGGTTAGGGTTAGGGTTAGGGTTAGGGTTAGGGTTAGGGTTAGGGTTAGGGTTAGGGTTAGGGTTAGGGTTAGGGTTAGGGTTAGGGTTAGGGTTAGGGTTAGGGTTAGGGTTAGGGTTAGGGTTAGGGTTAGGGTTAGGGTTAGGGTTAGGGTTAGGGTTAGGGTTAGGGTTAGGGTTAGGGTTAGGGTTAGGGTTAGGGTTAGGGTTAGGGTTAGGGTTAGGGTTAGGGTTAGGGTTAGGGTTAGGGTTAGGGTTAGGGTTAGGGTTAGGGTTAGGGTTAGGGTTAGGGTTAGGGTTAGGGTTAGGGTTAGGGTTAGGGTTAGGGTTAGGGTTAGGGTTAGGGTTAGGGTTAGGGTTAGGGTTAGGGTTAGGGTTAGGGTTAGGGTTAGGGTTAGGGTTAGGGTTAGGGTTAGGGTTAGGGTTAGGGTTAGGGTTAGGGTTAGGGTTAGGGTTAGGGTTAGGGTTAGGGTTAGGGTTAGGGTTAGGGTTAGGGTTAGGGTTAGGGTTAGGGTTAGGGTTAGGGTTAGGGTTAGGGTTAGGGTTAGGGTTAGGGTTAGGGTTAGGGTTAGGGTTAGGGTTAGGGTTAGGGTTAGGGTTAGGGTTAGGGTTAGGGTTAGGGTTAGGGTTAGGGTTAGGGTTAGGGTTAGGGTTAGGGTTAGGGTTAGGGTTAGGGTTAGGGTTAGGGTTAGGGTTAGGGTTAGGGTTAGGGTTAGGGTTAGGGTTAGGGTTAGGGTTAGGGTTAGGGTTAGGGTTAGGGTTAGGGTTAGGGTTAGGGTTAGGGTTAGGGTTAGGGTTAGGGTTAGGGTTAGGGTTAGGGTTAGGGTTAGGGTTAGGGTTAGGGTTAGGGTTAGGGTTAGGGTTAGGGTTAGGGTTAGGGTTAGGGTTAGGGTTAGGGTTAGGGTTAGGGTTAGGGTTAGGGTTAGGGTTAGGGTTAGGGTTAGGGTTAGGGTTAGGGTTAGGGTTAGGGTTAGGGTTAGGGTTAGGGTTAGGGTTAGGGTTAGGGTTAGGGTTAGGGTTAGGGTTAGGGTTAGGGTTAGGGTTAGGGTTAGGGTTAGGGTTAGGGTTAGGGTTAGGGTTAGGGTTAGGGTTAGGGTTAGGGTTAGGGTTAGGGTTAGGGTTAGGGTTAGGGTTAGGGTTAGGGTTAGGGTTAGGGTTAGGGTTAGGGTTAGGGTTAGGGTTAGGGTTAGGGTTAGGGTTAGGGTTAGGGTTAGGGTTAGGGTTAGGGTTAGGGTTAGGGTTAGGGTTAGGGTTAGGGTTAGGGTTAGGGTTAGGGTTAGGGTTAGGGTTAGGGTTAGGGTTAGGGTTAGGGTTAGGGTTAGGGTTAGGGTTAGGGTTAGGGTTAGGGTTAGGGTTAGGGTTAGGGTTAGGGTTAGGGTTAGGGTTAGGGTTAGGGTTAGGGTTAGGGTTAGGGTTAGGGTTAGGGTTAGGGTTAGGGTTAGGGTTAGGGTTAGGGTTAGGGTTAGGGTTAGGGTTAGGGTTAGGGTTAGGGTTAGGGTTAGGGTTAGGGTTAGGGTTAGGGTTAGGGTTAGGGTTAGGGTTAGGGTTAGGGTTAGGGTTAGGGTTAGGGTTAGGGTTAGGGTTAGGGTTAGGGTTAGGGTTAGGGTTAGGGTTAGGGTTAGGGTTAGGGTTAGGGTTAGGGTTAGGGTTAGGGTTAGGGTTAGGGTTAGGGTTAGGGTTAGGGTTAGGGTTAGGGTTAGGGTTAGGGTTAGGGTTAGGGTTAGGGTTAGGGTTAGGGTTAGGGTTAGGGTTAGGGTTAGGGTTAGGGTTAGGGTTAGGGTTAGGGTTAGGGTTAGGGTTAGGGTTAGGGTTAGGGTTAGGGTTAGGGTTAGGGTTAGGGTTAGGGTTAGGGTTAGGGTTAGGGTTAGGGTTAGGGTTAGGGTTAGGGTTAGGGTTAGGGTTAGGGTTAGGGTTAGGGTTAGGGTTAGGGTTAGGGTTAGGGTTAGGGTTAGGGTTAGGGTTAGGGTTAGGGTTAGGGTTAGGGTTAGGGTTAGGGTTAGGGTTAGGGTTAGGGTTAGGGTTAGGGTTAGGGTTAGGGTTAGGGTTAGGGTTAGGGTTAGGGTTAGGGTTAGGGTTAGGGTTAGGGTTAGGGTTAGGGTTAGGGTTAGGGTTAGGGTTAGGGTTAGGGTTAGGGTTAGGGTTAGGGTTAGGGTTAGGGTTAGGGTTAGGGTTAGGGTTAGGGTTAGGGTTAGGGTTAGGGTTAGGGTTAGGGTTAGGGTTAGGGTTAGGGTTAGGGTTAGGGTTAGGGTTAGGGTTAGGGTTAGGGTTAGGGTTAGGGTTAGGGTTAGGGTTAGGGTTAGGGTTAGGGTTAGGGTTAGGGTTAGGGTTAGGGTTAGGGTTAGGGTTAGGGTTAGGGTTAGGGTTAGGGTTAGGGTTAGGGTTAGGGTTAGGGTTAGGGTTAGGGTTAGGGTTAGGGTTAGGGTTAGGGTTAGGGTTAGGGTTAGGGTTAGGGTTAGGGTTAGGGTTAGGGTTAGGGTTAGGGTTAGGGTTAGGGTTAGGGTTAGGGTTAGGGTTAGGGTTAGGGTTAGGGTTAGGGTTAGGGTTAGGGTTAGGGTTAGGGTTAGGGTTAGGGTTAGGGTTAGGGTTAGGGTTAGGGTTAGGGTTAGGGTTAGGGTTAGGGTTAGGGTTAGGGTTAGGGTTAGGGTTAGGGTTAGGGTTAGGGTTAGGGTTAGGGTTAGGGTTAGGGTTAGGGTTAGGGTTAGGGTTAGGGTTAGGGTTAGGGTTAGGGTTAGGGTTAGGGTTAGGGTTAGGGTTAGGGTTAGGGTTAGGGTTAGGGTTAGGGTTAGGGTTAGGGTTAGGGTTAGGGTTAGGGTTAGGGTTAGGGTTAGGGTTAGGGTTAGGGTTAGGGTTAGGGTTAGGGTTAGGGTTAGGGTTAGGGTTAGGGTTAGGGTTAGGGTTAGGGTTAGGGTTAGGGTTAGGGTTAGGGTTAGGGTTAGGGTTAGGGTTAGGGTTAGGGTTAGGGTTAGGG
This sequence comes from Agelaius phoeniceus, assembly GCF_051311805.1. Taxonomy (NCBI): domain Eukaryota; kingdom Metazoa; phylum Chordata; class Aves; order Passeriformes; family Icteridae; genus Agelaius; species Agelaius phoeniceus. The sequence continues at coordinate 4,024 of NC_135290.1, read as the reverse complement.
TTAGGGTTAGGGTTAGGGTTAGGGTTAGGGTTAGGGTTAGGGTTAGGGTTAGGGTTAGGGTTAGGGTTAGGGTTAGGGTTAGGGTTAGGGTTAGGGTTAGGGTTAGGGTTAGGGTTAGGGTTAGGGTTAGGGTTAGGGTTAGGGTTAGGGTTAGGGTTAGGGTTAGGGTTAGGGTTAGGGTTAGGGTTAGGGTTAGGGTTAGGGTTAGGGTTAGGGTTAGGGTTAGGGTTAGGGTTAGGGTTAGGGTTAGGGTTAGGGTTAGGGTTAGGGTTAGGGTTAGGGTTAGGGTTAGGGTTAGGGTTAGGGTTAGGGTTAGGGTTAGGGTTAGGGTTAGGGTTAGGGTTAGGGTTAGGGTTAGGGTTAGGGTTAGGGTTAGGGTTAGGGTTAGGGTTAGGGTTAGGGTTAGGGTTAGGGTTAGGGTTAGGGTTAGGGTTAGGGTTAGGGTTAGGGTTAGGGTTAGGGTTAGGGTTAGGGTTAGGGTTAGGGTTAGGGTTAGGGTTAGGGTTAGGGTTAGGGTTAGGGTTAGGGTTAGGGTTAGGGTTAGGGTTAGGGTTAGGGTTAGGGTTAGGGTTAGGGTTAGGGTTAGGGTTAGGGTTAGGGTTAGGGTTAGGGTTAGGGTTAGGGTTAGGGTTAGGGTTAGGGTTAGGGTTAGGGTTAGGGTTAGGGTTAGGGTTAGGGTTAGGGTTAGGGTTAGGGTTAGGGTTAGGGTTAGGGTTAGGGTTAGGGTTAGGGTTAGGGTTAGGGTTAGGGTTAGGGTTAGGGTTAGGGTTAGGGTTAGGGTTAGGGTTAGGGTTAGGGTTAGGGTTAGGGTTAGGGTTAGGGTTAGGGTTAGGGTTAGGGTTAGGGTTAGGGTTAGGGTTAGGGTTAGGGTTAGGGTTAGGGTTAGGGTTAGGGTTAGGGTTAGGGTTAGGGTTAGGGTTAGGGTTAGGGTTAGGGTTAGGGTTAGGGTTAGGGTTAGGGTTAGGGTTAGGGTTAGGGTTAGGGTTAGGGTTAGGGTTAGGGTTAGGGTTAGGGTTAGGGTTAGGGTTAGGGTTAGGGTTAGGGTTAGGGTTAGGGTTAGGGTTAGGGTTAGGGTTAGGGTTAGGGTTAGGGTTAGGGTTAGGGTTAGGGTTAGGGTTAGGGTTAGGGTTAGGGTTAGGGTTAGGGTTAGGGTTAGGGTTAGGGTTAGGGTTAGGGTTAGGGTTAGGGTTAGGGTTAGGGTTAGGGTTAGGGTTAGGGTTAGGGTTAGGGTTAGGGTTAGGGTTAGGGTTAGGGTTAGGGTTAGGGTTAGGGTTAGGGTTAGGGTTAGGGTTAGGGTTAGGGTTAGGGTTAGGGTTAGGGTTAGGGTTAGGGTTAGGGTTAGGGTTAGGGTTAGGGTTAGGGTTAGGGTTAGGGTTAGGGTTAGGGTTAGGGTTAGGGTTAGGGTTAGGGTTAGGGTTAGGGTTAGGGTTAGGGTTAGGGTTAGGGTTAGGGTTAGGGTTAGGGTTAGGGTTAGGGTTAGGGTTAGGGTTAGGGTTAGGGTTAGGGTTAGGGTTAGGGTTAGGG